>NW_024748109.1:5877836-6477836 GCF_018991925.1 Homarus americanus
CTTTAGTCGAGAAACACGCTCACTGTAGTTTGAGGTTAAGCCAAATAAATATGTATATATAGGGTAATTCACCGTGGTAATTATATATATATATATATATATATATATATATATATATATATATATATATATATATATATATATATATATATATATAAAGAAACCTCTTAGGTTCTACGGCTTATTGGTGTGTTCTTTATGCATCGCATACTTATGTCTTAGATTGATAAATGCAGCAGTTCTCTCCTAACTTCCTTTTTTATATTCAGTATGTTCATTGCTGAGAATATTATCAGTGCTCTCCAAGACTTCATATAACCAGAGCTGAAAAACAACACAACTTTCACAGCTCCTCAGACTACATACTCTAGTTGAAGAAAAAACCTTCAAGAATTCTCCAAGGTTAAACAAATATAATTTTATGTCCTTATTGACAAAAACACCAGTGTTTTCTCAGCCTCACAGAGAATATGTCTAGGTTCAAAATCGCAACAGAGCTCTACGAGCCTTCAAGGGGATGTGTCCGAGGTTGAAAATCACAAGTGAGCGCTCAGAGCCTCACCAGAGATAAGTCGTTTGTTTTGAAACACAACAAAGCCCTCCGAGCCTCCCAAGCAATATTACAGGTCTTAAAACAACAAAACTCTCCGATTCTCACAGGAGAAAATAAAGCTCTCCGAGCCTCACGAGTTCCCCCGACTTTACATTAATAAATCCTGGCCACGTTATCTGCATCGTGAGGTAAAGACGTACAGACCGTACACATACTAATACAAATAGGTTAAGCATCAAACTCCAAAATTGAAGCCAATGCAGAGCGGCAGCCATTCCCTGGTGACTCCTTAGCTTATTGCCAGAAGTGACGGGCGCGAGGAGTCAACCCTGGAAGTATGTCACTCAACTCTCAGAAATATATAACTATATTTACTCATCACAATTACTAACGTGGACAACGAATTGTTGGCAAAGAAAGAATCCTTTCAGCAATTAAATCAATTTCTTATCCATTAAATATCAAGAATATTAAACATGATTTTCATGTGCAAATTATCTTTAAGTCTAACATCACCCAAGGTACTCTGGACATGATAACATAACCTCTTGGGAAAACTTGTTTATATCTGGAATACCGCGAGGCATTAACAAACGCGCGGGTGTAGTCCCAATCAGGAGGCAAAACCATCTTTAACATCACTATACTGTACTTTGTTTATATACTGATTTCGTTTCTAAACTATGAGGACACTCCTATGATTCAAGGCAAGAAGCCGCTTTGAAAATGTCCCACACTACCGTTCAACATCTGAGGATTTTTTGTATGTGTGTTTTCATTCAATCGGGAAAACTTGAGTAATTAAATGCTTTTAATCGATGGAAAGAAATTGTATATCTAAAAAAAATATAATAAAAGTAAAATACATGTATAAATCAACCAATACTGCCATCAATTTGATGTTAATAAATAGCGACCTTCGGGGTGATCAGACATCCCCGAGGTCGCTGTTAATCGTCTCTGCCGGGGCCTTGTGCCTTCCGATCAAATTCACGCCCGCATTTGAAATTCAGATGAGAGCGTAATTGTTGAGGGATGAAGAACATCGAAAATGAAACTAGCCGCGTGCGGATATTACGTTTCACAATGAGGATTATTTTGCTGCTTCCAGAGAGTTCAGAGTTAAAAAAAAAAAGACACGTTTTATGGTGGAGTGAAAAGATGGAGCCGTCGGCGGGCGTCTGGCGAGCAACAACGCCACTAAGTTTTGATGGAATTCTCTAAAAATAAATGTTTCTTTACAGTCCTTCGTTCAGCTTCCTAAAAATGTTCAGAAGAGTTGGTAAGTCAGGGTTAATGTGGCGTATCCCTTGAAAGAAACATTATAGATGGCAAATAATCGTCGCATTGTTTTCACGTCATGATTTTGCACCATAATTACAATGGATGTAATGTTCATAATGGAGTACACGTCGATGGCTCACCCAGCAGCAAGATCCTTTCCCAGGTAACATTCATTGTATTATATATTGGGCAACTAATTGGAACTTTTATTGAATATATTAATGTTTAATAAGTTTTAATAAATAAATTACTTATGAGAAATGTCGGATATGGCATTTTATTATGTTATGTTATTAATTCATGTTTTTAAAATGGGAGACATGTACAATGATATTTCCATCAACATCTTTCATGCCATATTACCTTAAATAGCTGTGTAGCCTTAACAGGATGAGGAACCAATGTAAACTGACTTTCCACTGCGAATATTATCAATAATGTCCTACGTTGTTACCACTAAAATATCGAAAATCTTTAGAGACGACGATGTTATATATATATATATATATATATATATATATATATATATATATATATATATATATATATATATATATATATATATATATATATATATATATATAAAACTTACGTGTGTGTGTTACGTCAATTTACAATATAAATATTAATCGTAAGGGGGTGATGTTCTTAATTTTTATTAACACGTAGCGCACGTAAGCAAACTTCTGGGTAGTGACTCGGTCAATAGGATACCAAGGGTTAGCTCATGCGTTTAAGGAGTAAGCGAAAACTCCCGAAAGAGATAATTTGCATCTAAAGTACTTGGTAAACACGTAAAACATACAATAATTACTTACAGGATGACAGTGCTCAGTGCACATGACCCATACCTTATAAAGCGAATAAAACACACATTTTCAGAGTACATGTTCGATCATTGGTGTAATAATAACACAGAGAGGACAATAGTACTTACCTTCATATCTGTTCAAGAAGAAGCCACAAGCAATATGGTTCTAGATACAACACACTACTGCTTAACCAGTTTGATTCATGTTTCTGACAAGCACTACAGCCAGTTTCTACCTTCACAACTGAACATCTGACATATCTTTAACTTCCTTCGTGTTTGTTAGTCCACAGGCAAATGATACTGCTTTATACAGGTGATAACCACAAAATAATAGGTGTTAGTACAAAGAGCCAATTACGATCATTTATAATTTACATCTGATTTCTCTTTTCCATTTATATCAGTTCTACTACGGTTCATCTAGTCAGTTATTCAAATTACTAAACAGCAACACCAAACAATCGTCGTAACGTGTATTATCAATGGGAATCATTTATCAAACAGATTCGTCGTCGAGTGCGCTAAGGTCCAGCAAGAACAGGCTAACGTCTAGTGGGGACAACCAACACAGATGCACTCAACAAGCGCCGAGGAACTACTGACGGACCAGACACGCCCAACGCAAGTCCTCAGCCGTGGCGGTGGGTTGCCACATGTCACCTCCTGCCGAGGGAAAACGTCATCGTTTTAACCTTATTCAAGGTATCGATGCAAAACTCAACACTTTCCTTCTGCTATAATTTGAGCTTTATATTATCTCACTATATTTTGATAATGATTTATGAACACGAAATACGTTCATATGTAACTTATAAGGGTCGCGCACCTTAAATTCGATAGAACAGAGATAGAACTCCTATATCAATATTAGGAATAAAAACGCTGAATTCACTTTAAGAGTTCATAAATATCTCCGGGATCTTGTATATTTCATTGAAAAATCTGGTTTATACATTTGGCAAGAGATCAACACACGAGACAATGGTTATTACCAGGTAGAATCATCACCGAAATTATAGATAGGAAGCGATATTCTCAGATGGCGAATGAGATGGCAAACCTGTATCCAATTGTTGATTTGCCATTGAACAAGACTGTCGACGAAATTACAAACAAACAATTCCGAAACAGGATTACAATATTCGTGGAAATGTTGACTTATTTCCCTGTAGTGTCCCGATTTACCTATTATTATAACAAATATCTTTACATATAACCTCACGTTGAACCCATTTACTGTGGAAGAAAAACCCAAAGGTCTTATGAAGGCTTATGATCTACAGAACTGACAACACTCCACAAACACAGATACACCCCAGGTCTAATTCCCAAGCATCAGTTACCCAGAAACACGTACACCAGATTCATGTACGATTGGTATATATAAAAAGTAATCTCAAATCTTAGTAAAAATTTAGGTAAGCCCATTCAACCCAAGCCAATCATTTCCCACTGACCACATGCAACATAACTAACATTCACCTCATCCAATATATCTGAAACTCACCTCAAACATCATCACCACCTCTATTCATTCTCTACGACAAATCCTCCACTCACCCAATACACCGTTTACTCTGCCTCACAACACCTTTGTCTCTTTTTCCCAGAGGACTCATTCTACGTTCACCTCACAAATTACATGCCGGATTCGCTCCCACAAACACATCCTCCATTCATCCCAAACAAATCTACTCACTCCATAGAACACACACGCACACACTCCACCTCACTACTCTCATCACACTCAACACATTCTCCACCTATTCCACACAACTCATCACTCAGTCAATCCCATATTAAAGGTCTGCCATTCTCTCCACAATCACGTAACTTTCACACACGCTCAGCACATCTCTTCTTCTCATCCCATACAACACATCCTACCAATAACTCCACACAACACAACACATCCCCAACCCACTGTCTCACCCTACGAAATTCCCCCACAACACGACAGGTACCCCACAGCACGATAGGTACCTACAACACGACAGGTACCCCACAACACGACAGTTACCCCACAACACGACAGTTACCCCACAACACGACAGTTACCCCACAACACGACAGGTACCCCCAAGGCGGATCCTCCACTCACCCCACTCAATAAACCTTCCACTCACATCATATGCCACATCTTGAAATACTCCACCACGTCCACTCAAGCCACTCAACACAGCACCCACTCATCCCCACACTATTTCATCCTTTCCTCTGCTCACACATCCTTTACTCACACCAATTAACACATCTCCACTTGAACAATGGGCCCTCACGTATCTTGCACATCTCATCCTGCACTCATCTTACACATACACACCCACACATCACCAATCACTCCATATAACACAACTTCTACACATCTTCCACCTACCTTCAACTACACACCCCTCACTTACTATACACCACACACTCCACACCCCACACACACACACCCACACCCCACACACCCCACACACCCACCCACACACACACACACACCCCACACATACTCCACACCCCACACACACTCCACACCACACCACACACACTCCACACACACATTCCACACACACACACCACGCGCTCTATACACTATACCATTCATTCACACAGTGCAAGATACCCGCTAATATACACCGATACATCCCCAATCACCTCCAACCATGTATAATCCATTCACTCGTCACAACATATCCTCCAATCAACCCAAACGACATTTCCAACACTCGTCCCCATATTGCACAACCCCGTTTTACCCCATCAAACCCCCTCTCCCCCTCCCCCCCCTCCCCATGCAACATATCAAACGTGTCTAGAACTTATTTTTTGTCGGGTCTTAAGTGTGTCACGAGTCAATTAGAATGAGTTTCAAGATATGATTCAGATTTTATTGGTTCGTCTGTTTTTTTTCGTGTGTGTTTTCTTGTAAATATTAAGTAAAGTCCTTTTATGTCTCGTGTCAGAATGGGTAAGCAATAGTTAGTTTTTGTTCACATAGTGTTTTTGTACTACGATCAAAATCTTTGAACGAAATGTCTGAATTATTCAAGTAAATTAAGCCTCACTTAGTCATCCATATGACTGGGTCTGCCTCGCTCTCTTACTCCACCACTGGGATACCACTGTTACACTCTAGTCTCTCTAGCCTTGTCATGAAAGTCTATTTACTGTTAATAACTTACATTTACCAATTTTCTTCTATTAAAGTCAACAGAAGCGCACAATACTCCAATATTCGTTTTATTAAGATAAAATACATACTAAGGGTCACTTCCATCACATAAAATGTAAGAAAAATTACATATAATTCTGGTGATCCTTACTCCCGTATATGGGTGCACTTGATGCAGCATTTTCCAGAAACATCACTGCAACGTGACACACACGAGATATGTAGCCAACTAAAACTAATGAGTTCCATTCGTGTATTTAACTATGTTGTCAAGGTACCAAGCAAGTCGAGCTCGCAAACAAGATATATTTCCAGGGTTCTGGCGTCCTTCACGAGGGTGGCCACACGTTGTACATGTTCTACTCTCTAGGAAAGAAAAGGCCGGGCCCAAAAGTGCAGCAGCCATTTAAATGGGTTATACGAGAAGAAAGCTGCTGGGCACCTGTAAGCTCTTATCCATGTTCACATTAACAAAACACCTATAAATTCACCACAGTAATTCCTGTAATGCTTTTACCATGCAATTTAAATGCTGAATATTTAAGATAACCTTATGAAGATGTTGATGTAGTGAAAGTACCTGTATACCTGATATAAGAGAACTTACTGTAATCACATGTCACTGAGTGAGATTAGTTGCTTCGTGGTGTGACTAAAATCTAAACTAACTCCTTCAGTCGATTCCATTTCCGTGCAGTAAACACCTAATTATAATTTCCTTGATATTCACACAGGCTATACAACGACTGATGCTCTCAACCAATGACAGCCTTTAGTGCTCGAAGGGCAGAGTTCTAGTAAGTGAATACTGCCTGAAACAAAAACAAAATCAAGAGCTTTCTTAACGGCACTACTACCGTGAATAAATACAAATAACCTGGAAACTTGATTGATGATTAAATTCTTTAAACCCGTCACCACGTACAATTTGTAACGTATGATCAAAAAATTGTGAGTGCAGCCAAACCTGGATAAGGAGACTTTTCATCGACCCTTGCTTCCCTGTTACCGTGCGAGAAATTGTGTTTGAAACCGATCCTCGACTGATTGGTGAATATTTGCTATCCATGACAGAGAGGAAGAGACAAAAGTTTCAATTTTCAATGGTAGACAGAGATACAATATCGATATTAATTAGTCTGATCGCTGCCTCCGTTATTGCACCATGCACCAAGTAGGGAATGAAGTGATTGTTCTCTGATTAGGATCTGATGACATATAATGGGAGGAAAAACAAATAAAATTAAACAATCATGATTAGATTCGAGTTACAACAGCAATCCACCCCCTCACGCCTCACACAAAACATCCTGCACTCACCCCACACACCTCAAACGACCCCTCTCCTACACTCACCTCACACATCTTTACTCGTACCAGACAAAAGATACCCCCCCAAAATCACACACTATTATACATCTTCCCATGCCACATAACGTAACCTGTATTTACGCCATACTCACATCCTCCGCTCCGCCCACGCCATACTCACATCCTCCGCTCCGCCCACGCCATACTCACATCCTCCGCTCCGTCCACGCCAACACACATCTTCCGCTCCACCCACGCCAACACACCCTCACTCACCCCCCCCAATACATCTTCTATTCATCTCACACAACACTTCACCAAATCAGGCCATACAACTCATCATCCACTCACCTCACGTAACAAATCCCTCCTCAAACCACGCAACACAACCGCTACTAGCTCCGTAAAATACTTACTCTACCTGTCCCAGTTTGACTTATTTTCCACTCCTTCTCTACTCACCCTATACAACACATCCCCTACTCACCCTATACAACACATCCCTCTACTCACCCTATACAACACATCCCTCTACTCACCCTATACAACACATCCCTCTACTCACCCTACATATCACACCTCTTGAACCTCCACTCTGTCGTCCACACACTTCTCTTGACATAACGCTGACCCACCCGACTCTTCTACCTTACCTGATACAAATCCTATCCACCCAAGATAAACCGTTTCTCCTTCCACCTCCATCCACCTCACACGACACGTTCTCCACTCAATCCACACGACACATCCATCCACTCCACAGACGATACATTCAACACGTCTCTCTTCCAGCCCACAAGCTACGTCTTTCCACCATCACACACAACACATCCGCCACCCAACTCACTCGATACCCTTCCTTATCTACCTTTCTCAACCAGTCTCTCCTCCACCATTGCATATATTCCAGCGACCCCACATCATACATCCTCCCCAGCCACCCAAAGCAACACCTGCTACACCTACCAATGAAAAAAAATCTGCTAATATGAATAATTTCTCGTTCGCGTCTCTATTCAATTACCCCAAAACCTCGAAAAATACCAAGTCCTCTCTCACGCTCAATATGGATTCTATTCGAGCTGGTTCACTATAGTCTTACTTCTTCTCTGAATTTGTAACCTTGAAAAAATTTCTGTGAGTTTTTCTTTTGTTGTCCTTGATGTTTCTGAAGCTTTCGATAGGATATATAGTATGAAGCTTTTAGTTACGAAGTTTCTAAATTTTGATTTAACTGGTTCCTTAATTTTCTGCATCTCTAACTTTCTCTCCATTTGGTACATCCCTGCAAGTCTTCTCTCTTTCTCCTCCGTAATAACGATCTACTCTTTTTGCTGATGATGATAATGTACACAAACGTCAATTCTCTCAATCCATTACCCAGGCTCAGTCGTCTCAGTAGGTCCTACCAATACCCACAACTGTATTGAAAGACATTGAATAGATACAGTATAGCTCACTGAGGCATGAACCATTTAGATACATTCAATGCTGCCAAGACTCTCACCGTTTCTCGAAAACAAGATCATTTCCAGCCCCACTTAAGCTCAGTAACACCCCAAATGTATCAGCACCCATTGTCAACATCCTCTTACTTACCATAAACTCTTATAAAGTTCACCATTTTTAATATTGCCAAAAATTCATACAAAATACCTGGTTTCACCTTTGTATATATATTCGTACTATATTTCTACACTCTTTATACTTGTTGAAATAGTCATGGCCATCAACACAGGGTATACTGCTTTCACACATTGTTAGGGGAAACTCGATCTAAGTCATTCATCAACAGCCAGTCCCTCAGTTTCTCTTTATTTTTCTTAAAAGTGAGATTATCGGTCTGTTTACCTTCCCGCTTTAATCAGTCAATGTGACAATGAAACCCAATCCATCATTTCCCCTCATTTGAATCCTAGTAACAACCACTTTATTTTTCATCATGTCATACATACTGTACTCCATCTAGGTTGATACATAAGTTGTCGTTCGTTAGGGAAACTTTATGATCATTTATCTACATCCAGTCTTTGTAATTGTCTTCTGTGAGATCCTTCCCTCTCATGTCTTTTCATTTACCTACAACTCGTAAAATATAAGGTTTATACTCACTTCTTCTCCAGTTAAATCACGCATCGTAATCTTTCTGATCTATGATAAACAAGTGAAGGCTAGCTTGAATACGGAAACACTAGTCAGTTATAATTATTGCTCTTCACAGTACACACTGGCATGTGTACCTCCTGCTGTCAATCATGTTGCAAAAAACTGATGTTTGCCCACATAAACAATGGACTTTTGACACTACAGCTTCTGTCCCTAAAATTCAGACGTCTTTTTTCTGAGAATTTTTCTTTGCGTATGCTTTCTCCTTGAAGCAGTTAATAATTTATTGTGATTGTTCTTCCTTTAAACAAATTCTAATTCTAATTACTTTTCACGTCTGGTTTTGTATTATCTAGCCTGATATTACTGTTATCAGAAGAACTTATATAATTATTTTTATTTCTTTGTGAAGTTGTTTATAGACTTCACTTCTTGTATACCATCAGCTTTTCGCTTCTTAAACTAATTCTTTAAATACATTCCACCGATGTCTTATTTCTTGCTCGTCAAGTTCTTCCTCCAACAATGATGAAAATCCAATTTGAGTATCAATTTCATATTCTCTTCCTGTCAGGCCTTTCAGCATCCCTAAATCCCATTATATTTCGTCCATTCTTCTTAAGTCTCGCAAGTTTCAACCTCACTACAACTCGTCACTACGACACTGTCTGCTCCACAGTTTGATAAACGTAAGTCTAAACATTTTCTTTAAATAAGATTGGATCTGTTTCATTCTTGACAATATTGTTTTCCGTATCATGAGGTGATAACTATGTATGACTACATCTTGGATGACGTTGAACCCTTTTTCCTTTTTGCATTACCCAACCTACCAAGTCCTTCTAGTGATTTGTTCCCCTTCCCAATCGTTACATTATATCAACGACTGCAATTTGATATTCATCGAACTTTGTTGCATCTTTTTTCCCATCAGTGTATATTCTCTCTCGACTAAACAGAATAGCATAGCCATGTCTCTCATTTGCAAGCGAGTCTCGTGAAGGTATGAATGTTTCAGTAATTTTCTCGCTTGACCGAGTTTGAGGACCCTCTCAAAAATCCACTGTATTTGCAAAGACTGCATTGGGTGTATCGATACGTCATTGTTCACTGGTGCGTACTCTGGCTAGGCTTTGCTCTTTGCAAAAGTTTTAACTTTCATTGTCGAGTTATGAGTTTTCTGTTCAGAGCTTCCAGGTGAGTCTTATTGATCAAAGCAAAGACAAGAAGTTTTGAACACGTTGTACAGAATTTAATGCTATGTTTTAAACGCGTAAAGGTTGCGTTTTTAACCCCTTGGGTATGAGGGGTCTCTGTGTTGAATAAAATCATCTGGCCTCAGCCAAATAAAATCTTAACAGCGGAGTCCAGAAGTGAAGGTGTTACTCCTATCGTATCTTGCTATATTAGTGAACCCTCTCAGCAATCATCGTACATTCCTCCACACTCCTCGACCTACCTCACACTGTCCTCCACACTCCTTGACCTACCTCACACGGTCCTCCACACTCCTTGACCTACCTCACACGGTCCTCCACACTCCTTGACCTACCTCACACTGTCCTCCACACTCTTTGACCTACCTCACTAGGTCCTCCACCCTCCTTGACCTACCTCACACGGCCCTCCACACTCCTTGACCTACCTCACACGGTCCTCCACCTCCTTGACCTACCTCACACTGTCCTCCACACTCTTTGACCTACCTCACTAGGTCCTCCACCCTCCTTGACCTACCTCACACGGCCCTCCACACTCCTTGACCTACCTCACACGGTCCTCCACCCTCCTTGACCTACCTCACACTGTCCTCCACACTCCTTGACCTACCTCACACTGTCCTTCACACTCCTTGTTGACCTGTACCCACACGCCAGCACCTCATCCGACATATTTGTTGACATTCGAGAAAACGCTTGAATGAATGACTAACTGCTCCTTGTCTAAACCTTAGTTCACGTTCAGGATGTTGGTTAGTCTTGACTCACATGTACTGCCATGGCTTAGACCTTCGATATTGGATGTGGTTATGACTTAAAGATATATTCATCAACCCTCAGAAATATGTTCAGACATGTGAGTCTACTAACCAACAAATATAATTTTTAATACTGCTGACTGACTTTGTTTATTCACGCCACAACCTCTCAACATAACACACACTCATGTCCACCTACACGAGGATACAGCGCTCGTAACAATTCCTCGACGCATAAAACTTTTAAAATGTGTGTATCAACCAGACCGTGGGTATTTATCTTCTTCACTTTCATCATATATTTATTTCTTCATCATCTTATACAAACTTCTTTACATCCTCACCACATCATTCTCTCTTCACGCCTGAGTTTAGTTCATCCCCATACACTTTTCCATCATTTTGTTCCATAAGTTTGTGTTTTTTTATAGAGGTTTAAAAATTCTATGTCCTCTTTCCATCAGGCAGTACCATAGCCACGTCTCTCCTTCCCTACTAAAGCTTTAAAATTATGGATATTTCATACTTGACTCGTGTGTGTGTGTGCGTGTGTGTGTGTGTGTGTGTGTGTTTGAAAATGGTTTATGAGCTCTTGCTTGACCGAGCTTGATGACCCTCTCAAAAATTCACGACATTTGTTGCCGTTACACTGAGCCAGAGTTGCTGCTGTAATATTCAGTGTTGTGCGTTTTGTCATCCAGACGAATTATACAATGTTATCTTAGCGAGAATTTACCTATTCAGCGCTACTTTAAAATTCTTTCCTGTATTTGCTAGTTTAAAATGGACTGCGTCTTGTTAATATTTTGTATTCAATGCATGAGGCTGGGTGTCTTACATAGAATATTCAGAGCAATATTTTCTGTTTCATGATTAGGCCTTCAATATGTACGGTTCAGAAACTTGTTATTTATGAAGTTCCTTTCTAATACAACAACTTATCGTCAAAAGAGCAATATGATTAAAAAATGAAATGACTGGAATATTTAAACCTTATCTAATTTAATTGTACCACTAAGAGTTTCAACAGTAAAAATGACTAAAGATTCTTTTGACAATCAGTGATCTGTGACAAGTAAAGCCCTCAAAATGACAACAAATAATATTACATGCAATGACACAGGTAATAACTTGTGGTCAATACAGATGTGAAAGTCTTAAGCTAGACAAGAGAAATTGCCGTTTCATTGTTGTTCCTTTCTGTCCTTGACTCCCAAAGGTGAAGTAATTCCAGTACTTTTATTTTTTTTCCACAATCCCACCATTTATGTAATTTCCTTTTTGAACAATGAGCATTCTCCCTTCACTACCAAACCTCTCTCAGCCTACAAACACGTCTGTCTGCATCAATTACCATTATATCAGCACACTACATTAAGTTATAAGCCCTTACTCTTCCTTTTCACAAACTCTTGCATTCCAATTCCCTCTCATTACCACTTTAACTTTTACACTGGCGGTTCTAATGCTGTTATTTAGGTCTTCCCTGGAACATGAACTTCCCCTCTCGTTCTGATCATTCCTTGATGCATATTCACCTGCTGTAACCCCAGGTGGTCAGTCTCTCCCTCTCTCAACCCCGACTATAATATTCTGGAGCAGACTCCCTTATATTCTACATCTCATCACTCAACTCTTGTCTTTAGTTATTCACTTATTCTATCAGGCACTTTTCTGTCCTTGCATTCCGATTCTTTTCATTTATCAAAGATATTTCAATCACTTTCTTTTTATTCCGATAGTTTAATGAAAAATACTTCATAATTTTTATGGTCAAATTTGCTCTGCTTCATATACGACATACTGTATATACCTACATTATGTTAGGTGGAGTTATATTTATAATGATGTCAATCATTCATAGACGATTTTATGATTATTTAATCGTCCTTATATATTAACCTTATATTTGGCGTAGTGTGAGAAATTTGAATCGTGTGTAGTCTAAGGAATTTGGCTCCAAGTTTAATCCCGACCCGAGTTCTGTTTTCAGTGAGGTTTGGTTATGCCGGAACAAATATCCTGATTTTTTTCTTCAGGTGACTTTCGGCCTGTCAATACAGGTGATTTTTCCGACATAAATTCAAGAAAACGTGAACGATGTCGAATTAACATTTGAAAACTTGTTAGTGGTGACAGACCTCACACAGCAAAAGATATTAAGTTAAATAAAAAAATAAAATAATGACGGAAAATCTAGACCCACGCTGAGAAAATGTAAAAGTGAAAAATAAAAATGGATGGTCATAAGGAATGCAAAGAATCTGAATAATGAAAGGAATGTGTTAAAAAGTGGAAGCTCACATGAATGGAAAACCAGGCTTGAAAAAAAAAAACGAGTTTGTACAAAGTAGACAAGGAAGGAAGGCGTGAGGAAAACACAAGTGAAGAATATACAAGTGAAGCAATAGAAAATCTGATGGTCCTACTAGGTGACTTGTAAATATCTAAGGTCAGTAAAACAAAAATAGCATAGCAGTAGAAAGACTATTGGTAGAACCGAATACACGCAATATAAACACAACTAAACTAAGTGATAAAGCAAAATCAGACAACATAGAACAGAAAAGGGATAAAATATAGGAGAGGTTGATAGTGTTATATAGAAACGTAAATCCCATAGTATTAAGTAGGGGAACCATCTATAAGAGTGATAAACGGACCGATGGAAATAATATGAAGATGAATATAGGAACCAAAGAGTTTTTTTTTCGGTTTAAAATAAAATTAAAGACAACGAAAAGAATGTGCAAATAATGAAAATAACTGGAGAAGTGATTGAAAGTGTGAATGTGATGAAGTTTTGCCATTTTTAGAGACTTTTTTGGGCCGCCCGGGACTTCTAGAATAGGAGGAAGTTGATATTAGAATGGATAAATAATTAGTCTAATCGTAATGAATTGTAATATAAATTAGAAAAGTACAGTTACCGGAAAAACGTTTTGTCAGTCCCCCTTCCCATCCTTAAACCCTGGGACTCATAAACCTGTGAACCCGAGACATCACAGGAGAGCAAAATGTGTCATTGATTTAACAGATCATAACTTGATGAAATTTCACTTCTCAATCCATATGAAAGACACTTCATTATATAACACCAAAATGAGCAGAAAGTACAAATTAACCACAATCACTAAAGTAAATGTATGAAGGATGGAACGAAGGATAAACGATCAAGAAATTTACTTTTTACTGTAGAAATAAAGAAAGTGATCGAGGAAAATCTTACAAGAATGTTTAGGAGAAAAAGATTTGAAAATACAACAGTAAGAGTGTCACTTTAGAATTAGAGGAATGGGCAATAACAGTTGAAATCAAGAAAAGGAAGGTAGAAAAGATATGCAGATTCAGATATTGAAAAGAACAGACTGAATTTGTAATATAAAGAATAAAAGGAGAACGATCCATTTCATTTCAAACAAAAAATACATCAACATAAGAAAATAAAAAAAGACAAACGGGCGAAGAAACAAAAGTAAAAAGCTACGAGGTGATGCCAATAACATTAAGAAAAAAGTATCCAAGAAACCTGTGACTAGTGAAGGGCAACATGTGAACGGAGTAGAAACGTGTAATAAATTTTACTGAAGCTTGTTCGCCAGGCTGGTGCGTCCCTCCTCTAGTCACTCTACACTCTCGCACTTTCACTAATTGGTTTATCTGTACTTCGTAGCTGTGTAGGAGCTCACCTTGTTAAGACCTGTTCGTCAAAGCAGTCCAGTCCTGAGGAAATTTCTTGCGATTTAGACAATTGTGCTCCGTGGAGTTTTTTTTTTATTTATTTTTTTAATAACTAAGGCTAATACGACAGACGAAGCTGTCTCTCAGAATCTGGTGGATGTGTAGTGTGGTTTCTGTACATTGTGTTTGAGCTCTTCTAAAGTTTTCGGGCGTCCGTCGCATACCCGCGCCTTTAAATTATCCAACAGGAAAAAGTCAAGGAAAGTAAGGTCAGGGGACCGTGGCTGGCCATTCCACTGGGTCACGACGCCCAATCCATCTCCTTGGAGGGGTTGTAGCCAACCAATCGCGCGAAGGTCTAGAAAAATGTATTGGCACGCCGTCGTGTTGGAAAATCTTGTGGCACATTTTACAGAGGGGGTATATTGTTCGTGTATTGCACCAGCTTTACCTATAAGGTATTTACGTACAGTTGCCTGCAGGGGTAATGTTCCATCCCTTGATGGCCATTCCGTACATGTGGCAATGTCGAACTGATGGGCGATACACGAGTATCAAATAACAATTACGACGTAGACCTATTCATGGCGAGACTACTGAATATAAACTAGTGACTGGAAGTAAATATTGTCTAAGTAATGAAATCTTAATTAAATGAATGTTAAGTAATGTGACAAGCTTTCAGTAACTGTATATTTCACAGCTCTCACCTTACATCAACCTGGTGAGTGGTTATTTTGCTGTGAACTTAGTTTATGAAAAGGTGGATTTTGCCGTTCACAAAAACACAATTGTTCTATCTCTCATAATCTGTAATTGTTGGTGGATTAATGTATTATTAACCTTGTAACGTGCTTAAAGACCTTCGTCATTGAAGCACATTAGTAACATTGTAACAACAAGAGATGTAAAACAATTAAGTAATAATTGAAAGTAATTATTAAGTGAAAGTATTCTACAGCATTAAGGAACAACTAGAAACACAGTTATGTTGTTCATCAGCATTATAGTAGTAATTGTAAGGGCGATTACATTTACGATTCGCGCAAATATTCAAAGTTAAGGGAACGTAGTATTTTTTGTAATTACCAATATGGGAAACTTACGAAACTTTTTAACCTAGTATTGTAAGTGTTCTTGTTATTTCCAAAAACGCCAAGCCTTATTTCTCGTACTTCTTTCCGGTAGTACCATTGTTGAGGCATCACACACCAATGATCAATAAGTTTGTAAGAAATTATTTAGGAGTCGAGATCTGTTTATAATCGAGGCCTTGTAAACATAATAGCTATCCCTTAAAAGGTCTTAAAATGTCAAAATGAGGAAGAGGTTAGCATACTGTACGTCAATGTTTTATTACCATAACCAGTGTTTGAACTCATTAAAATACAACAAAAATAATGTTCAAAACTAAAAGAATTTCGATAAAAATATACAGATAAATGTTTCACTTAACTAAATTTATTTACTATATATAAATTGTTTAAAATTTGCTTATAAAAATATTTGTGGTTTCCAAGAGAATGGTGAGGTGTGTTCCGCCTCCAGCCTCGACCTACTGAAGCTTGACCTTGTTATATCTTAGTCCTTACCTTTATGACCTTTATTAATGAAAAAAGTGGTTTCACATAATTCTTCCCCATATTATAACATATCACACTCCCCATAAAGTACCTTAACACTATATTGTATCACACTATAACAAGAGACCCAAGGCAGCACAGTAACGAGTCACATAGAAATCCTTAATTTACCCAAACTGTATTTGATATTTACCGTGAAACTCCTCAATACTATTTTATCAACACTTGATCTAAAACACCTCTTATGTTCAAATAATGCAGGTCCAGCGTGATCCTCCCACCCTCCGTCATGCGCACACCTTCATATGCACGAGGGAAAAAAAATACCGGCTGTCTCAGGTGTTCGTCAACTCTTCTCGCTATATTTCATTTGTCACAATTTCTCCCTTCAATTTCTCGGGCTCCGCTGCCTTTACACAATTCAGTTTGGTACACTTTACAGGGACCTGGCCGGAGTACCGTGTCCCGGCATGAAATTTGAAGTCGATTTAGATGCGAAGGCACGTTTGAAAATTTTGTTCAAATGTGGAAGGGTTGTCCGTCAAGGTAGGAGTAGTCTCGATAAAAATATTGCCTTTAGGTGTGAAAAATGACATTTCATCCATCATCTAGAAAGGGAAAGCTGAGGTCGTCGTAAATGGACGGAAATTCCAAAAGCATTTACACTTCACAACAACTGTGGACCCGTTGGGATATATATATATATATATATATATATATATATATATATATATATATATATATATATATATATATATATATATATAAACCTACGCCAGAGGATTTATTAGAAAAATGTTGATCGGAGGCAAGAAAGCCACAATAATAACTTCGGTATATCTTTCTCTTTTTATTAAACTGTCACGTTTGCGCATGGGAAAATATTTATATTCCTTGATTCAATTTCCATCGCTTCGAATCTTAATTAGATCTCGAGGGAGCTTAATCAACTAATCACGTGCGGGTCTCAGGGGCCAGGCAGTGAGCCCAGTATTTTTGGCTAACTTGCCACTCAAACTTGCCGACCCCGCAAGAAAAATCCTAATTAACTCCTGACTACTTAGCAATATAACGCACCGAGGAGGAGGAGGAGGTCTTTCATACATGTATCCGTCTCGACATAGCCAAGCGTATACACAATCAACTCTCTCCCACCTTTTCTCACTCTTAAAAATAGATGGACGAACACACACACGCACACACATAAGGATAACCGTGCAATTAAACCTTTAAACGCCATAGACTTTATAACTAATATACCTGTGCGTTATTATTCTTACAATTCTGTGGCAAATCATCACATACCTGACAAATGATTCTACTTCATTTAATACGTTTTTCGCTATACTGTTACCAAACTTTACTTAAGTTATTACAAGGTATTGGTTATGTTACGTTAGGCTATTTATGTTAGTACTGATGATATTTGTTAGTTTTTATCGTGTTTATGTACTGTATACATCAGTTCGAATTTTCTTTAAAAAATATATATCGAAATTATCTCTCTACTTGAAAATTTCCTAAAACACATTACAAAGCCCGCCCCGCCCTCTTATACACCCACAGGCACATTGATCCATCTGCAATTCTAATATAGAGTAATGGCGTGAGAGGGCGGTGTTGATTGAGGCAATTAGCGGGAGCAGAGTGTCGTGGCCATGGCCATGTTGTTAAACAAGTGTGGGTAAGTTCGTCCAATATTGCCCTCGTCGCCGTGAGTAACAAAATAATGAAAAAGTGGATATCGATTTGACTGTTGGAAAATATCTTGAAATGCAAAAAATAATAATGTTTGCGTTTCAAAGCACAGCGCCAGGATTTTTCAGTTTAGTATAGCGTATATATGTACGTACGTGTGTGTGTTTATTTTTAGCTGCTGTATACGTTTAACTGTATTTTATGTACTGCACAAAATGGCAAACTCGGTATATAATTGTACACGTGTTTACTCTTCTTGTGTATTGTGTATGAGTGCGCGCTTATCTGGCCGCTCACCAGAGCTTTCCCAGCATTTACCTTTGTGATGTTTTGTTAGGCCTTGTTGACTCTGCCCTGAAAGGTTAAACACACTAAATACATCAATATTAATCCCTTACAGCAGATCGTTCCACTTTCCCGTTCCAAAAGATTCAGATAATTAACGTTGTATTTCATATTTATGTTAGGCGATGTAAAACCTAACTCACCGCACTGCGTAATAAGAAATCCCTTTACAAAGTGAGCCGAGATTACCCCTGTAGTTATTTTTAATGGTATAATGAATAATATACTGGTTACTTTATCATCGCCTGTCCCCCTGACGCTGATTAATGAAACGCCACAACTTTGATGTTAACAAAAATAAATAAATTCTCCACCATTCAATATCTGAGTGTCTGAGATTTAACCCCATACCTTTGTTTACTGTACGTCTGACTTTCTTCATTTGTGGTTTCGTTGTTTACTGTTTAAAATTAACTCTTATCTCTTTCTCACCTCTTCTTTTTACCAACAAGCTACCTCTCTCTCCTCTCCCTATAAACACTCACTATCACTAAAGCTGTCTCCGTACAGGTACTCTACAGTGAGGTGCTCAGTCAAAAGCATATTTCATTCCCCAGACTGAGCACTTCATAATTTATATAAAACTAATCAAAATTTCTAAGAGTAATAACACATACTATATATATCATGACCTTTATTAACAGTTTAAATCTTACATATATATACAAAAATATTTATCAAAAGAGTAATAAGAGGATTAGCTTAACACTGCAAAACTGTATGCTTTTTTGCTGAATATTTTTCTGTTTAAACTTTGTGCACTAATTTTCATCCCATTTTCACAAAGTAAACCGTTTAGTTATACTGTTTTATTCTAAATCCTTCATAAACACCTGGATTCTATATAATATTCCGCCAAACGTCCTCCCGAGTTCGTACTGGTAGAGCTTCGCCGGTTACACAGCCAAGAGCAGAGTTTCAAAATTTGGTTCTTCAGCCTTCTAAAAATATTTGCCAAGACCTCACACAGCCACCCTACAGACCTGCCACAACACACCCCCAACAGGTGATGTAACATAATTATCATAGTACACCAAGAATAATCCTTGTTTAGTTATGACAAAAAAAGTAACGTAGATATACAACAAATAAAAAAAAAATCACCATGTAGTTCATTCATAAACATCTACATAATTTCTCGCATAACATGTACCCACACAAACATGCACTCATACACGCACGCAAATTATACACACATAAGGAAAGCACGCACAAGCAAAATAAACATTACCTAATAATTACTCACGAATAAACCAGGACCACATACTCGGTACCCTTTAGGTATACCCCCATTATGATGCACCTAACCCACTCCTTTGCTGGATCTGTTACTTCCAAAGCTTCCGTGTTAATTCTTGTCTTGTGAGCGAATCTTCCATTGTTCCTCTGAGTGTAGAGTCTCAGAAAGGCTTCCTTCCACCTTAGTCGGGGCTTCTTAGTCATACTGTGTGGCTTCTGTTGCTCACTGATTTATTGGCTTTGTAACGAATACCTTCCATGGCTCAAATTACGGCTGACTTTAGACATTCAGCGAATAATGGAGATTGTTAGCCAAACTTGTTTCGTCCTAATTTTCTGCAATTAAGGTAACATAATTTAGGGATCGTGTGTAGGGAAACGGTAAGGTAAGAGGGGGTTATATTATGGGCGAAATATGAACGATATTTTGTGACCTAATATTAATACCCATCAACAAACTCTCTTCTAATCAAAACTTCCTTTGTTTATAATTTGTTTGCTAAGACAACACAACTAACCTAACCCATAAATTCATTGTTACTGTCTGCTGCCGGTATAAACCGAATTATTTCTATGGTTAATTTTTGTTTTAGCATCTACAAAAAAAAACAGCTTTGGGCGATAGTTTGTGTTTTTATATTAACATTGTCATAGAGGGACTAGTAACTATTATTTTTGTACTTTCTTCTCAAACAACCAAAACTTTTCTCTACCTTGATACCATACACTCCTAGACCATAACTGTCTCCCATAACTGCCAATACAGATATGTTGAACAGAATCTTTTATCTTATTATAGAATAACTGTGAAGTGCTAAATTTATTGGATCCCTATACATGTGAAACAGTAAGAGACCTTTATTGTCATGCCCACTCGTTAGTTTGTTATATATTTAACCTATATTGTCCACAGCTTTAAAATACTGGAGTACTTTGATACTTCCCTATAGAAATAATAAATAGAATGAAAATAACGATGTAGCGACTTTTTCCGCTCGGTGCCGAGGTGTACAGGACTTCACTTTATATTGCCCTCACCATTTACCTGCTATTAGTGCTAATAATCTGTGTTCTCTGCTTCTGCTTATAGGTTACGACTATTACAAAGTGTATCTGCTTTCCTTACTACAACAAGTTCTGGTATTAGTTCAAATTTTATGAAGAAAATATGTCATAATGTTTTAATCAACAACTATGAGCGTAGTGAGGCAACAGAAAACATTTTCACGGGAATTTTACTTCACCTTCTTAATGTATACAATATTTTAGAAGAAAAACCCGGCAACTCCACATAAGAAAAACATTGATACAAGATAATTTCATTACAGTCGGACAAACTAAGACTGTTAAGTTATGTCCTTTTAGAAGTTCTTACTAAAGTCTCCCAGGCCATCAGGAGGCTATATAACACTAGAACGCACTTCACCTTGATAGTCGCATTATGTTGTTTAAGCTTAGCGAAATTGTCGAGTTCAAATTTTAGCGGAGACGCACGACTGTTAAGGCCGGGACTTACTGGGAATAAGTTAAGAGCTGTAATATTTGTATTTATTTATTTATTTATTTATTTGGCCCCATAGGAGAATACCCCATAAATCTAGCTATAACACATGACATATAAAGACGCGAGAAAAATCTACGGACATATACATATACTATCGAGAAACTATTTATTACAGCAGAAACCTGTATGAAATGATGTGTTTGCTCGACTGTGCCATTAACATATTATGCAGATAAGTTTACAATAACATGTCACAATAATACGTACATAATAATGATAATTGGGATATACACGTGCAGTACCATATGCTGATGAATAATGATATTCCTGATCAGAAAGAGGTGGTGCAATGAGCGGAGGCAACTAGTGGGTATTTGGAGAATTGGAGATACAATAGTTTGAGAGTGAGGAGGGAGAGTGGAGGAACTTAACCAGGCGATGTGGGGAAGTCAGTTTAAGCCGGGAGATTACTCCCACCCCTACAATGGTCCAAGGTGTAGCATAGTTGTTAACCGAGGTTGAGTGAGTACTCGTAACTCGTCAAGGAGGAGCATACATTTGGCGAATATGCACCTCTCTAGTCTAGGGCCCGCAGGCGACAGTGTAGCTGTAGAAGGGACGTTATCCCAACCATCTCGCCCTTCGTTTCTCGCTGTTAATCGTCGGATAAGAGAAACCGGTACCTTTCGTCCACGTGCATTAGACAGAGGGCGACCACGTGACCCATCATATACTCAGCGCAAATACTGCACATCATTGAACAGGATCCTGGCACAAGTACTCCACGATATGCTGCAGGTGTGCAAATGTCTCAGTCTGCCACTTGGAGGATTCTACACAAACAGCAACTTTACCCATACCACCATCAACAAGTCCACGCTCTAGGTCAAGATGACTGTTGCTCTGTCAGTGGTTCCAATGCCAACATATTGTTAATCGACTCTTTCCATCTCTGGTGTGTATTTTTTAAATCTCAATACCATACCTAGTCAGATGAATGTCCTCACGCAATCACTAGTAGAGAACATCAAAACGATTACAATCAACGTTTGGCTGACATTATTGGTGATCAATTTATTGGCCCATATCTGCTTACCTAACGACTAACAAGAGACATATTTTCTTGATCAATCTTTGCCATTGCTGCTCGAGGATTTGCCTACCAAGACCCGACAACTAATGTGTTACATACGTAATGGTGTTCCAGCTCATTACGCTGGTGTGACAACGAAATACCTGCAGTAAGTGTTGTGTATCCTGCAGGTGGATATGGTGTGGTCCCCCCTGTTCCAAGTCTACCTTGATCACCTGACTTATATCCCCCTTAAAATTTACCTGTTGGGTCACGTAAACAGCAATGTGTATGCTACAGCTGCTGTTGTTATAACGTTATTACTGCGCATCAACATCTAAGGTCTTTAAGCGCCTAACAAGGTTTGCAATTATATACTAAACCATAAACAATTCAAATTTATGAGAGATAAAACTGTGTGCTGCAGTAGTCCGACACCCGAATATTCCAACGTGTACAACTGTCACTTGCTCGACGTGTTGAAATTGTACCTATTTACCAACGCCAGCTCTTTATAAACTTAACCTCGTTTTATTCCTAATATACTGTACATATCAAATGTGTTAAATATTACTTTAATTTCTAACGATTTAAAGAATTGTGTGCTAGGATTACTTGCCCTCTTATGAACTTGATGGTGTTGCCATGTAAATGTTTGTTACAAACCTTGAAGAGGTGAGCATCTTAAATGTTGAAGATAATGGTGGTGTATCTTGTTGCCGGTACTGAGTAATGTTCCCTTTAAGCTGCGCGCCTACGCGGCCGCGCAACAGTCAATCATATGCTGCGCATATCCTCAACAACGTTACGTCTTTTTTCATATTAAATAATCATAAGCAACGCATTTATTTTTTATTTGTTCTTTCAACTTCTTGCACATTTATGACAACTTGAAAACAAATACAATGTACAGTAGTGTATAACTTTTCTGTTCCACCGGTGGCGCACATCCGCACATGACCTTTATATCATGCAATCAACAAAATTCATTCCACCCTGTGATATAAAGAACCAGAGGGAATCTCGCCCAGGAGGCATCATCTGTACACTAACATCTCTTTAACGATTTTGAGAACTATTTATTTGTGGTGGGTTTGTGTTACTGCCGTGGTCCTGGTGACATCCTCCCTGGCGAGAGATATTATCCCTAGGTGAAGACTGATCGGGGTGTGGGCGTGGTGAGGTTTCCTGCTCGACTAGTATAAAAAAAATTCCCTCGTGTTCTCACCTGGCGCTGCGGGGAGCTACTGGTATAAAGGGATGATACGCGCTTGACCATTAACTATATCGACGTTTGTGTTATCGGAGGATGTTTTTACCGGACACACAACAGCCCGGGTTGATGGTGGGGGGGGGGGGTGATGTGGCTGGTAGAAGCGTTAAAGGGATAGTAGTTGTTGTGGTTGTTGTATTTGCGATATCCGGACAGAAATGTGAACTTCGAATGGCTTCCATCCAGTGGTCGGTGTTCTGATAATAATTACCTATATTTTTATTGTAAAGTTTAATTACGTTCTCAGATTTATATTTCTCTACAGTAACCGGGAGCCCATTTATAAGTATATATGAACGAAAAAAGACGGTAATTAACCGTTAAGTATCAGTTAAGTATTTAAGATAGATCACAAAACCTCAAGTGCGAAAAAAAATAACCCCTGGCTTGCGTCTGACCTTCACCGCCCAGAACATCACAAAACCTACACATTCACCTCTCAGTCTTCTAATCAGTCATGCCTTCACCACCCATACCTCCAGCTTACCCATACCTCCAGCTTACCCATACCTCCAGCTTACCCATACCTCCAGCTTACCTCCACCTCCACTAAACCAAACCTCGATTGTTTCCACACCACCATCAACCTTATCTTCCCACGAGACACAACTTCACTATCAAAACCTCCACACTACTCACACCCTTACCATCTATAGCTCCATATTATTCACACCAAGATTTCCATCCTACTCACGCTTTCAATAACCACACGTCCACATCACATATGCCTTTATAACCTATATATTCACATTTCTTATTCATCAGCTCCCATAGGCCTATCTCCTTACCTATATCATCCATCTGCCAACACTTTCAACTTTCTTCCCCCACTTAATGTAACATCTCATAGCATTACTTCCACACGTCACACCTCATCATCCATACCTCTACACACTATCCACACTATTAGAACCACACTTTCACACTATTCATTCACACTTTCGTTAACTATTCATTCCTTCTCTCTCCCACACTGCCCACATACTTCAACACCCTTGCCTTCATAATAGCCACACCTTTGCACTAAGTGACTATAAACATACTTATACACCACACCCACATGGCTCTACACTATCCACACCTAACTCCATCTAGGCACCTATAAATCCACACTTACGGATATCTTCACACTCAAACCGCCACACTAATCACAACTTTCCACCCATATTCCACACACTTACTTTCTCCTCCATACTCGTCTCACAACTTCCTCCTCACCGTATGTATCACGTCTCTTGTCACCAATACCACCAGGGGCCATATCCTTGAGCCATTATATCCACACTACTAATACTTTCACCTTAAGACCTGACACGTTCACCTCCACACTACCAACTCCTCCACATTCATAGCTCCATACTACCCATATTTTAATGCTCTTATTTCCATACTCTCCACACCTTCATATCTGTGCCTCCACCTTATCCATAACTCCATATTCAAACATTTAAATTTCTATCACCTTCACAAACAAATATCCACACTACCGAAACTTCCACATTTATTTTTTATTACTAGCCACAACTCCAGTCCTTACTAGTAGCCACACCTTCACACCCATACAATCTATAAGTTAGCACGTCCCTTTGTTGCGGGTAGGTAGGCAAAATGTGTCCTGTTTCAGTGTACTTGTATGTTACAACTCTCCTTCAGTCTAGGAGTTTTGCTTGGTGTATGTCATGTTAAGTGCATTACAAGGGTACACTTTAAGAACCCAAGTGTGATATTTCCAAAACAAAAAAATCCTGGCGAGTAAAACGTTGAAAATGGAGCTAATTGAATTGGGAGTCAAATTAAACTAGAATTTCAACAAGTGGGTAAAAATATTCTAGTGTATTTCGCATAGTTGTCTGTTTTGTCTTTTGTTTAAAGAAATATTTTTTGCTTGAAACAGAGGCTAAACTAGTTTCTAAAATGAACTCCAAACACCATGATTATATTGTCGAAGAATTATACTTATCTTAAGTGATTCTCGACCCCCTTAGAGGAACCTGTCTACTATATGGACAGGATTGTTAAGGGTTACAGCTAACTCCTCTTCCAGGGTGACCTTATACCAAATACTAAGTTCCCCGGGTACTCCTGTTTTCCCCTGCAGTAACACTGGACCCACGACCAGTGAGGGACACTCATCATAACAATATGATACCGATTTCCTTTCCCTGTCAAAGCGGTAAAATTAATAAATTAACGTCACTTTCAAACTAAAGTATTTTACTCCAACCATTAAAGATTGTACTTTAACACTGGAAAATATTATGAAGAATCCCAGTAAATGCAACTTTACCAAGTCCACCTTACTCCCCAGCACCGACTCATGATATAGCCTCGGTGACTCGTAGATCTATGCATAAACAAAAGATATCGTGTATTAATGTACTGTACAGTACCAGTGTACTAATTTGTCTGAGAAAAAGACTTGTTAAAGCTTATTGACAAAGGAGAATGCATGAAACGTGACTTATTCGCTAATACTAGCAGCTGTAAAACAGCGTGTTGCTAGAATATTAATGGAAAACACATGGAAGTCAAAACCATGTGATTTTTTTTTTTGCGGGATTAACCTACCCGGTCACAGGTCACTGACCCACATCGGGGGCCTGGAAAAATAAATAATAATAATAATAATAATAATAATAATAATAATAATAATAATAATAATAATAATAATAATAATAATAAATAATAATAAGGAACCATAAAGAAATACAAAAATGAAAAAATCAAAAGTGGGAAACACTATGTGTATGTTGTGTTGTCAATAGTAAGAGAAACAATTGAGACCCTGCAAACGTGTGCAAATGAGGCAGAAGTCAGATCAGCAACCTGGGACTTGGTCACAATTTTCGTGATGCCAATATCTTCCCAGGCGGTAGTACCTCCCTGTTTGGTAGCTGCTTACTACCTAGTTGCTTATATTACGACGGACGAGTATGTCCAGCGAGTGATATACAGTGTGTTGTGAGAGTCGCGTAACCACAAATACAAAAATATTATTTGTCTCCCCAACTGATTACCTGTCAAACAGGTAGCTCGGGCCAACAAGTAAATATTGAAATGTCGAACAACAAATGACGAGCAGCGGCTGCCCGAGGCACCATTAGCGCAAAAATCAACATCTGGAATAGAAATCAAATTTTTAGGAGATAACTAATTAATTCTTCATTTTTGTGTAGTCCATGCTTACGGTTTACTGCACATCACAATTTGGAACAAATTCAATTCAGCGACGACTTGTAGCCTAAAATGCTGAAGTTTAGCATTTCTTGAAATTCAGCCGTGACCTAGAGGACAGGTTCTCAGCATAACTATTACTAGTTCTTAGCTTTACTGTGAGACGTTTTAATACTAACCAAAGCTGGTTCTCACCCTACCTATGACTGGGCCTCAGCCTAACTTTGGCAGGTTCTTGGTCTAATAATGAAAATTTATCGACTTAATGAGAACAGGTAACTGTTTGTTCTTATCTGAAATGCCCACTTAACCTGGCCGATAGAGACCGTCACGCTGTACGACGTTGGTATTTGGGAAGTAAAATAACTTTTTAAAGGATTATTATTACATTCCGGAATTTCGTTACCCTGACTAATCACAGGCTGAGCCAGTCCGGACTGAATTAGTTCCAATGTGATCTTTGAAATGACAGGCAACATCTCAGCGCTCGGTTGCACTTATAAGTCTTAGCTTTGGGCAATGTTTGCGGATGTTGATCGACTTATACAGTTTCATATGAAATCAATAAAACCCCATTTTTTTCTGACGTTTCATAACAGTTAACAAATAGCAATCATGATTGCTTGAGTCCTTCCCTTTTTAACACTTTTTAACATTTACTTTGGGATTTGTTTCTTTCAGATATCCTTGATTTGACATCAGTCGTTTAAAGGATTGGTTTATATTCTACCATTTTATCATTGGGAAAGAAACATTAAAACAGGTCTTACAGTGATGACAAAACTACAACTAACATTCTGTGAATTTATTTGAGCAGTAGATATCGCCGTTACAGTGGTCTCTATATCTGGTTATAATTCTGTTGGTCCTTCCAAACTTCACATTAGTTCCATTATAAGTATTTCGAGAGAATTACGTGACCAAATATGACAAATTATAGTTGTAGAAGTAGCAAATATTGCCGTTAGTTTTGTTGTATAAAAAACAATATTTAGTTGGTCGGCAGCAAGAAAATTTTACAATACGCTATGTGATTGATGCCGCAAGAAGTCAGGCTACATATAAATGAATAGTTTCATATATAACCTAACCTGAACTGACCTAATCTAACCTAATATGACATACCCTTACTTAATTTACTTTGGATGTGTAATTTTGCTACTTATGATAAACGTCAAATTTTGTCATATTCGAATTAATTTACATTAGGTTTTATCAATAAAAAGAAAATGTTAAATGTTATCTCTTATCTGGCAAAAAGAGGTCTCTCTCTCTCTCTCTCTCTCTCTCTCTCTCTCTCTCTCAGATTATATTATTTAGGCGTTACGTGTGGGATTCAAATATTGACGAACCTCTTCATTACCATTGCGTGTTTCCTGGCGTTCATTCATTAACGTCGCACCTGCAGCAGTGGAAGCAACTGCCTTTCTTGTGCGCCTTTTCTTTTAGGTACCGTTTATTTTTCCCTTCTTATCTTTTTTTGATGATTATACAAAGAAGCAAAGAATGTTTTGTCTGTTTCTTTGTAGTTTGCTTCACGTATTTTTATTTTTTAGAATCTTTCTCTTGTGATCTTTTAATACAATATTATATACAATCTGGGAAACGTAAATGGTCGTATATATATATATTTTTTTACCTCTACATTCCTTATTTCCTCTTTGTCTTGTCCTACATTTCCAAGTCATTTTTTTCTTCTGCCGAAATCTTTTATTTGACCAAGGTTGTATTTTAAATGCGTTCTATTGTTCTTTACCCGTGGCTCTCCTGCGTTCCACCACTGCTGAGTAAACCGCACCTGAGAAGTCAAAAGTTTCAGCTCCTACATCCCACCCACACAGTGTACAGTAAACATTCTACAACATGCATGGGTGGTACTGGAGCCAACTAGCCTTCTGTCTCCTGTGCTGATGTGATTATTATAGTAACTTTGATTTCATGCCCTTCAACTCTACATACCTTGCTAGTAGCCACACCTTCATACCTTACTAGTAGCCACACTTTCATACCTTGCTAGTAGCCACACCTCCATACCTTACTAGTCTCCTCAAGCTTAAATGTTCCTTTCACTGAACGGTAAATCTTCACTGAATCTTTGAAAACTGGAGAGGCAACAATTCCTTTACAATACGAAGTTTATCGACTGAAACCTTACAGATAGAATCGTCAGAATTCAACCGTTCGCAACTGAAATATTAGTGACGAGCTTAATCGCTGAGTATTGTGTATTTATTCTCATCAGCTGGACAGTTTTACTTATGTTTTAGCTCTGCATTGAAGGTATGGAGGTTATAAAATTATGAAACCTTTACAATAACCATCCATTAATACATTCATTTAAGAACATAATCATGACAAGGTTCTACTTGCCTGAAACTCTCACACTCACCAAGTCGTGGGCCAATATGTAAAGCTGCTCCCAGTTATCAGTGCAACAGGTACAGCAGGAATTTCAGGAATTTATTAGTTTGACGACGTTACTGTAATCTATCTTCTATTGGAACTTTTAGATCGGGAAAATACGAGAGAAAATAAGGAATTAAAATGGTATTTTAAAAATTTTATGGAGAGTAAGTAAGTATTTAGTCTGTTTCTGTATAATATATTCTAAGAAACTGCGTAGTGTATCTCAGGAGCTTCGCCAGAATTTGGGTGTAACACGACATGCAATGTTATAACAGCTGTTATACTAGTGTCGAGTCAGCTACGGACGATGACAAGAGATGCTGTTCGGTGTTAGAGGACTCTCAGCTAGTTGTGACTTCATAGACCTCCCAGAAGTGTAGTGATATTATTCTAAATCTACGTTTATGAAAAGTGAGTATTTTAAACGAGTCCGAAAATTAGTAAACATGATATAAACATTTTGTTTAAAGTTAAAAGTACTCAACTCTTACGGGATTTATTAGGTGAGGGAAAGCACTAAAGACATTATCGACATCTCCCATTGGTGTGTTAGAATATGATCGTATGAACTCACATTAAACAATCACGTGAGAAGGTGATTTTCATTAACTTAAGTGTTTAATTATTGTAGAACATATCTAAGTAACTAATTACTGGAAAGAAAAACGAAAGGGAAATAAATATCAAAACGAGAGTACACGTCAGTAACTTTTGAAAGGCGTATTCAGCCAGCTTTCCAACACCGCCCTCAGGGTAGACTTCACCCACACACGAACTGGAGTGCCAAGGTGCAACCCTCACACACGCCCCACTGGGCACCCTAGAGTGAAAGCCAAAAGGTTATCTCACATGTAAGTCCGTAGTGATCCAATTATAGCGTTTTATCTGTCAAGAATTGTGTGTTTTTCTAAGATATAATATTCTCGAAGAAAATAATCTTTAAACGTTTGCTAACTTTTTTTTTTAAGAGGAAAAACACTAAAAAAGATAAATACTTTAACATCTCTTCAAATCATCTCTGGCTTTTTATGTTTTTTTTTCGCAAACTACTGCAAGTAAAAGGTAATCTGAGCCCTTTAGAGTGTAGTAAATATGAACGTCTAACCCTCAAACTATAAACATCAGCTGAAAACAACAAAACCAAAAGCTGGTGTTGGGAGGTTGCCGGCGGTCTCCGGTGAAGGTGGTAAAAAAGCTTTTTAGGAACTGTAAACACGGTGAATCCCGCGAGTCTTATTTTCCAGACATTTTCAGTGTATTTTTCTTTTTTACAGTGGCTTTTATGAGAGAGAGAGAGAGAGAGAGAGAGAGAGAGAGAGAGAGAGAGAGAGAGAGAGAATAGGGGATACAGGAAAAGAGAAAGGGGAAATGAGTAAGGGGGAGAAAGAAAGATAATAGAGTTTTAAACAACAAAACTTAAATTATATATATTAATAATGATCCTGATGCTTCATATTACGAAAAAATATCCAAATATTACAAAAAACACGTTCAGTGATGAAGGAATAAGCCTTGAAAAATTTTGTTTGTGAAAGAAGAGAACAATATGTCCGTGGAAGACTGTGGTGAGAGGGACAATGGTGCTCAGTACAGGATGGACGACAAAACACACTTAAGGAGTGACTTTCCTTTTTGGAGGCCGTATGAACTGTTGACTGCAAAAAAGTGAAGAACTGAAAATAGGTGAAAACCAGCGAGGAAACAAATGGATTCGTCCTGGTTGCTTGTATGTCTTTCTCTGATTTTACTTCTCTATCTTACTACAATCATTTACTGATATACGGTACACGTTCCTCTAAATCGAAGTTCGAATTATTCTTCATCTTATTCCTTCACTTGAAGTTATTCACAACACAAATTTCAGTGCAAAAAATTCAGGCAAATCAGAAAATATGTAGAGGTGGAACAGGGGAAGTGTGTTTCCCCGCCCCTTCGTGTGTCCTACGGAACACCATGTATTGTGGAATCACGCGAGTTCCTTTTATGTATTTTTCACAATTTTGTTGGCTTTTGAAATGGTGGAAGCCACAAGGAAGGAGCAGGTGGTGTACCTCCCTGACGACCAGGTGAAAACAGTTCGTGAGCTTATTTCATTCGGGAAAACAGGAAAGAAATTCCACAGCACAAGGATATACAGTAATGCCATCAGAAAGCTGGACGTGATTTTCAAGCAGTGGCAGGGCATGAAGAAAGCGGTCAAACATGACATGCAGACCTTGAGGTACAACAAAGCGGCTTTCAAGGAAAACAACAAGACTTCTTCGATATTGCCCAAGTTATAGCATTTAAAGTGAGTGAGGAAGACAAGACATTCCTCAAGGTGCAGAAAGAGAAGGGACAAAGAGGGAAACCTTGATGAGGTCGACAACACGTTGGCAATGTTTGAAGGACAAATGCATCAAGTGTCTGAAGAGATCTAGGATTCTAGTGCCAAGGCATTCACTGCTGATCTCGAAATCAGGTCCAGTTACACTGTTGGAAATACACCTGGAACTGAAATTGAAGAAACTTCTCCTCCAAAATGGGGACGCCGATCCTGTCCCCGTCCTGATGTTGACACTCTAATAGCAGCTGTCTTAGACCATGCAAAGACGTTTGACAGTAATACCACTTCAGTGCCTTCGTAATGGACATAGGGCGGAATTTGGGAGAAATTACAGTGAATCGTTTTTCTGTTTGCTGGACCGGGGTAAAGAAATACCAACAACTGGGTCAGAAAATCCGAACCAGTTCTTCACCGAAAGTTCTCCTAACCGTTCAAAGGGACAGAAAACTGTTCCCCAACGTGACTGGGAAGTAAATTAATCCTTTGGTTTCTTAAGAGTACTAAAACTATTATCTGGTACTGCGGAAAGTTAAGCGAGCGCCGTCTACCAGTAGATTCAGGACTGGAATCTTAAGGATCAAGTAAAAGCAATGTCCTGTGATACTATGGCCAGCAACACTGGTGGACTGCGTTTGATTATCCCTGATACATTTTTTTTAAACAACTGAATTTTCTGCCAAATGGGGATAATTTTGTTTTTATCGCTACAACTTCACACACACAACATACATACCTACTATATGACCCTACACCATATTGACAGGCATCTAGCCTACCAAAGGGGTCTCTCCTATATGTGTTACAGGTTAGACAAAGAACGAATAGTGTTCCCTCTGGGACATTTTACTATCTTGCAAATTATCTCCTTGACTAGGAAAACCTACATCATAGGATATGCCTCATTCGTAGACAGTCACACATAAATGAAAAACGATGAATTCATAAAGTCTACGTTCACACATCCCTAAATCTTCCCATGGATGAGTCACAGTAGGGACAATATATACTCCCTGATTGTATGGAGGACTTCGACGTATCACTTCCTAGATTACACTGCCTATTTTCCTAAGTTCCTCTCTAAAGTCTGGCTTCTGGATAAGAAAATTTTTCAGAATCGTCTCAGAACGCTTCAGTGCGGTTTGATTCCAGAGTCACTGAGTCAACTATCCAACGCCGCTATGGGAGACGAATAAAAAATACACACTGATGAATGAGTGACAGGAGCCTGGTAAACAGAACAGCCATCTTTAAAAACAAGCGGTTACCATTTTTTTCAGACGAAGGAATTTAAACTGACTTCAATTAACATTTTGAAGTTTAATGTCACCGAACATTTGAATCTTCAGGTTGTCTTTTGGGAGTTATCTTCGGTCATTATATTCCCAGGGCACTTAATAAAGTTGAAAAATTACTTTCGTTTTCACTGCATTTTTCCAACAATGAATCGGACGGAGGGGGGGGGGGGTCCACATTGCACTAAATAGACTACCAAGTAAAATATAAAAAAAAGGAGAATTTGTAGAATACTTAATACCAGACAAAATAATATATACTTATATTTTCTCGTTACTCTTACTCTTTCATCATGTGGGTATAACTAAGTTTTCTCTGGTCTGGTTTAAAATTTTACATATGAGAAACATAAAGTGTCAGTCCCGCGAGAACCATTCAATTTGATTATTAATTGTAAAGCAGAATTTCCATATTCAGACCTTAATTTTATCTTTCTCCCTCCACTGGCCCCAATAAGGTACGTCGCGTGGAGAGGTGGAGTCTTGGTGTGGCTTTGAGTCTCTTTCTATGTCCGTATCTCATTCTTTGTGAAGCGGTTTGTTTGTGTTAGACTATATATCCAGTGTGTGTGTGGGTGTGTGTGTGTGTGTGTGTGTGTGTGTGTGTGTGTGTGTGTGTGTGTAATCATAAGTTAAACTTTTCCATTCCAAGTTCATTAAAATATTAACACAGTCATTTGAAAAATATTCTAAATGCAATTAACTGAAACTCAATTACTTAAGAATTATATCTCTAAGTCCCCAAAACGAAAACAATGTATGAGAGATAGTAATAAGGATTGAGAATATGTATTTCAAAAAGTATATAAAATTAATAGTGTGTGTGTGTATATATATATTAGAGGCTGGCAAAAAAAGGCTACAGTGTTGGTATATAATGAGCTCCCCAATTAGTTCAGTGTTAGACAGGGAGTAAGACAAGGCTGTGTTCGATAGTCAGTATTTCATAATGTCTATTCAATCTTTAATCCAAAAAGTTAATATTAAAAGTAATATCAAATAAACGCTCTACAGATAATACTCCTGTCCCTAAGAACCATCCATATAATATAGGATAGTATATAAAATTAGCGTTATAAAAGGTCATAAGGAATCATTTAATAAATGTCGCCAGAACAAGGTCAAAGGTCACTAAGGATGGCAATTTATATCAGTCTAAATATTTTCAAATTGATTTTATTGATTTTGCTCGTATTTTGTCACCAATTAAAACATAAATGGCAAAAATACGTCATGTAGTGGTCATTTTAACTCAAAGTTATTGGTCCGGAAGGCATTTTTCACTGGCTTCGGCATATTCAAATTATATAAGAACACTCAAGATACCACTTGCTTATTATGTAAAGCCCTTTACCGAAATCTAGTCCTGTCTATAAGTGCAGTCATGAACTTCCGTTATATAATCATTGATATAAATTTATTTGCACTTTATTTATTCATTAAGGTTAATATGCTACAGCAATCCTTAATGAACGTGCCGTTTCATTCTTCGTACCTCTCTTTTGTAATTCTCCCACGACTATGAACTATCTAACTTTCAACATTCTTACTAGACTTGTTAACAAGAAAGTTTTTCATCCAGTCTGCTGCTGTACGTGCCAAGAAATGATATGAGGCCTCTGCTGCTACTCTGCCTTTGTACACAGTGCCCTCACCTAGTTTTCGTTCCTTTGTTCTTTAACTTCAAGGCAACATTATTAGCAGTAAACTTAACTTTACACTCGTCTCTCAACAATCTCCTGTTACCAAAAAACAAAGACGTATTGTGTGAATCTCTTTCTTGCAACAATCTGGTTATCATTAAACTTCCTGGCAAAACTAACAAACAAGAATAACGGAATAACAGTAAAAAAAAAAAAAAACCGCGAGAGAAAACAGTTACTGCAATGAAATTTCTCAGCTTATCTAGATAAACAATCATGGACGAACTATCAGGGTGAAGTAGTGCAACATCAATGGTTTGTGTCACTACAGTAGTATGATTAAATTGAACTTGTCATTTATTTTAATAGTTTTTTAAATGGTAAATTTCCTTTTGTGGATTTTATGGGACTTAAGGGTTTCATGGGTCACCAAGGAATCACAGCAGTTGCTCCCTCGCACTGTTGCAGCTTGGGTACAAGACAGTTTACTGATAGAGTACATCTACATACAGGACACTACGGTGGGAACGATTGGTTAATAATATATGGTCCCAGGTGATTCATTAATGTGATTATTAATTTTCAACCGTGCAAGGACTATCTCTTTCCTCCTGTTCTTCATGTATACAGTGGATCAGTCTTCTATGTTGGGCTTGAACTTGTAATAAATTATCAACCCAATCCACTCTTCTTGCCATATGGAATAATTGAATGAAGGAACCTTTTCTCACCAAGGTTTAAGCGTTTGTAATATTACGTTACTCAAGGGGGGGCGAGAAACCCTTTTAAACCAGGAGTTTGCATTGTTTTTCTGCTGTGTCTACAATAAATACTCGTTATGAAATAGAGACGTACACAATGCACTGAACTATTATCATATTTCATCAATTATAAGGCTAGTGGTGTGCGTTAGGTGAGGAGATGAAAACACTACGTACTCCTGACTTCTCTAGCGCTGTCTTGTATTGCTTGAACTGTCTGTACTCCACGGGGAGTACCGACTAATTTTCTTGTTATACCCGTTCTTAATCTCTCTCCCTCCCTCTACACGTTGATATATTTCACAGTCTTTCACGGTTTCCACGTTAGGTTTAATGTGTATCCCTGGGGTGATGACTTGGCTCTGAGGCTTTAACAGTTTGCAGTTGGGTATAATGTCTCTTTTACAGTACAGTACAGTACAACATATATTGTATAGAAATCTTCAAAATGTATTAAGGATAACATGGATCTTCATTATCATACTTTTAGTGCCATTGGGGACATATTCGTTGAATTATCCTCCGAGCAGGAGATAAGCACGCCTCTCCTGTCCAATAAAAACAGTTTTATTTGACGTTTATGTATTGTTGGAAAATGGAAGCCAGTGACGTTGGCCATAGAAGGGATTCTTATAGCGGTGCTAACCTATTCCAGGAAATGTATTAGAGGAATTTGTATTTTTCAGCGTCCATGAATATCTAGTTAGCGGATATTTGGTTCTCTCCATACATAAATAATATAAACAAAAAATAATTATATGCTTCATATACGTTTAGTGTGGACTTAAACTCGGCTTTATGACGATGAGAACTCATGATGTGTGTGTGTGTGTGTGTGTGTGTGTGTGTGTGTGTGTGTGTCTCACAGACATGATATGGTAGACAAGGTTCCTCAACTCTTTGGGATATATCTTATGGCAAACCTTAATGAGAGGATAATACTTAAGATTGTCTAATATTATTAATAAATCATTATAATCAACCACGATTAAATGTCCCACCCAAGAAAACAAAACACAAATACCGGTAAACACAAATACCAAAAAAAAAAAAATACAATCTCGTTAGCATACACACAAGAGTATAGTACACACAAAAAAACATACGTGTCCTAACGAAAGTAAAGAAATAATAAAGACCTATGCCAGGTTTTTTTGTTCAAAGGCTCTTACATGGCACCGACAGTGGGTCTCACAGGAGTAAAGGTTAGGGGTAGTGCGCTATATATACTAAGTTTTCGATACCTGAGAAGAGTGTGATCGGCACTGCAAGGTTTCCATTCTCAGCAGAGCAGACTCGAGGCTACCCCAGGCATCAACTAGCGTCTCTTGGGACAGGAAGCGAGTGCTAACTCTACTATTGGTTGCATTAAAGGTGGCCAAATCTCGTGTCCTGCTATTACAAAATTCAAGGAGTCATAACTATAGGTATTAATGACAATATCGTGACATATTTTTGTTGCATTATTTCTACATTCCCATTTGGTTAGACCTTGGTGTTAACAACTCCCGGGCGATCGTTTCCGTGGACGATTCACCTTTATTACGATGATCTCTTTAAGCGGTTGGCATTGGACCAAATTTCCCAAGTTACCATAAATATTTGACACTTAAGAAGTTCATATAAGAAGTAGGAGTTTTTTACGTATCTGCCTTTGCCTTATGTAATGGGGATGGGTCCTGTAGTTCAGTGGATCCCGAACATCTTTTTTTTTTAGATACAGTTCCTTTTCACATAACCCTCACCTCACCTGATTCCTAAATAACTACCTGTACCACCAACTGTATCATAAGATTAATGGTTTCACAGTTACAACCTTAACAATCTACCAAGGCTGGGAGTAGAAAAAAGCATCCACCATCGTCTACCCACAGCAGAAGAAGCCAAACTTTATCGATTATAACCTTAGTGAGTGGAAGTCAAGAGCGCTAAACTCAGTCCACCAAATACACAGTAGGAATTGGTCAGCAACTCCATCATCAGACAAACAACAAAACCATAAACCATACGTGGTGTAAGAACTACTCTGTAATATACACGAAATCAGTTCAAGACCGATACAAAAATATAATTACATCAACCTTAACTCTCGAAACGAAAATAAAGGCAATATGTTCATTGAAAACTTCTTTGAGAATTGTAATCCTGACAATTGTTCCGCCGACTTCTCCTACACTCACCGATTATTTCAAGTTTTCAATTTACTGTAAAATTCCCCTGTATATTTTATTCGCCAATGGCCTTTATATTAACAGTATCACGACTGCTATCATACAAAAACCGACGCATAAAGTCTCCGTTTATGACGCCTTAAGGAACTTAAAACTGGGAAGGAAATTGGACTAAATTTCTACATATCTGCTGCTTTAACCACATACTAACTCGCTCATTATAATCAGCCTACATGAAAAAATATTAATTGAGATTTAGTATTTTGACGATTATTAATAGAGTATGTCTATCGAACTTGGAAATTATTTACACTTTAACAAACATGCTAAGGAGAAGGGCAGACACGTGTCATTGTGAAACCTATTCACCGAAGTTTTCCTTTATCAAAAACAAGATATCTGGAACAAATGGAGGTTATATTAGGTACCTCTGAACAAAACGAAAACCGATAGGGATTGGGGAAGTAATCTGCTCCCAACAGAATTTCTAAAGCAAACACGAAATAATGAGGATAACTTTGTTTGCTGGAATGGAGGCCTCCCCAGTGAATCCATAAAATCAACATTTGTGCAATTACATAAAGAAACAAGCTACTTGGATTACACCCACTAGAGGAAAATTTGTTTGGTAAGCAATACGGGAAAATATAGAATAAAATAGTTAATGATTTATTTGCAGATCAATATAAGATGAGAGGGGGAAGAGGAACTAGGGAAGGTTTCTTTGGAATACACGCCTCAAAATTACAGACGTCTTCATAACTGAATAGATGATTATTTTGGAGATGTTAACATACCAAGAAGTCTACCAGAGCAACATGACAGCCGTATTATTAAGCACCGAACTTTTTCACGAACAGGTGGAAAAGTTTGTGTATTTGGACTGCAGTATACGCATGCAGAAGAGAAGGAACCGACAACAACCTACATCAGTCACCACATTCTGTACCTCCATGGTTGACACAAAAGGTTATTGGTAGAGGCGCTGCATCAATTCTAAACCATTGATATATTACAGGTATTACAGGTGGAGTGTTGGTGATTAATTGTATGACTCAAACAAGTAATACCGATACGCAAAGACCAAAGAATTCTCAGAAAATAATGAATAAATTTATTCACTTCCTCATTTATTTCCTTGATACACATTCAACATTTTTTCACGTATTTACGTATGTTAGTCTGTGCCATAAGTCACATGTAATGTTCGTATATAAAATTATGTTACATACTTTATTATATTGTTTTACTGTTCTACAAATGAAAGTATTTTGAATAATATTTGTTCTTTTCACCACGGCGACCAACATTATCACACCAAAGCTCTTACATTACATTTCCTTTAACTGAAGCTATTTAAATGGTTTAGCACGTATAAATATTCATGATGCCAAAAGTTCACAAATTCTGTTGTATCTATCATCATAAATTAAAAAAACCGACTTTGGATCCAGACACACACACACACACATACATATACATATACATATGTATATGCTGCGACTCTGCTGTAACTCGTGTCGTGAGGTCAAATGGTGAAGTCACAGCAGTCACTCCTTATATGACTGATTAACATACTCTTATTTTACTGACATAACATTAATGGATTGGTAAAGGAAAGATGGTTTAATATGATTTATTATTGTATACAAACTTGACAGCATTTGATAAGTTATATATATTTGTCGATGTATACAATGATTCAAATATTTGATAAGGGTAAATATTATTATATGAAATTACTATAACAGCAGAATAAGAAAATTTTATAAAGGCAGCGTCTAAAAAGTTTTAGGAACACACTGAGGAGTGGTTACGCAAATTATTTTTCTGAATATCCTCACATTCTCATTGCTTCTTCTCAAATGGTGGAGCAGAATGCACCATTATGAGTTTACCTCTCACACAAGGTCCCATTACCAACAACTAGGAGGCAAATTTCAAATAACTTCCACTTACATTATAACAAACTGGGAAGTAAAGGAGGCAGAGGGGTTGAGGTTGGGGAAAAAGTAAAGTGGTAAAATACTATAGAGAATAAGGAACAAATCCATGGTCGGTGATGGGCGAGGGGATAAGACCTGGGAAGATGTTGATAAAAAATGATTATTGGAAAGATGCTGCAAGAGCGGTGGCTGGAACACTGTTGAAGGAGGAAATGATGACTGGAAGGATGTTGGGGGAGGAGATGAAGCCTAAAAGAGGGGTATTGGAAGAGGAAGAAGTGACTGGAAGGATGTTGGGGGAGGAGATGAAGCCTAAAAGAGGGGTATTGGAAGAGGAAGACGTGACTGGAAGGATGTTGGGGGAGGAGATGAAGCCTAAAAGAGGGGTATTGGAAGAGGAAGACGTGACTGGAAGGAAGTGAACAGATTAATTGGATGACTACAACGATGTTTAGGAAGTGAATTATGACTGGAGGGGTCACAGAGAGGAGCTATGGCAAAGGAGGAAGAGGAGAGATGACTTAATGATCGGTAAGGTGTTGAGGGAAGGATGATGGGGGAGTAGATGGTGGGATGGAAGGGTGATGGGGGAGTAGATGGTGGGATGGAAGGATGATGGGGGAGTAGATGGTGGGATGGAAGGATGATGTGGGAGTAGATGGTGGGATGGAAGGATGATGGGGGTAGATGGTGGGATGGAAGGATGATGGGGATGGTAGATGGTGGGATGGAAGGATGATGGGGGAGTAGATGGTGGGATGGAAGGATGATGGGGTAGATGGTGGGATGGAAGGGGTGATGGGGGTAGATGGTGGGATGGAAGGGTGATGGGGGAGTAGATGGTGGGATGGAAGGATGATGTGGGAGTAGATGGTGGGATGGAAGGGTGTGAGGGGAGTAGATGGTGGGATGGAAGGGTGATGGGGAGTAGATGGTGGGATGGAAGGATGATGTGGGAGTAGATGGTGGGATGGAAGGATGATGGGGGAGTAGATGGTGGGATGGAGGATGATGGGATAGATGGTGGGATGGAAGGATGATGGGGGAGTAGATGGTGGGATGGAAGGATGATGGGGGAGTAGATGGTGGGATGGAAGGGTGATGGGGGAGTAGATGGTGGGATGGAAGGGTGATGGGGGAGTAGATGGTGGGATGGAAGGATGATGGGGGGAGATGGTGGGATGGAAGGATGATGTGGGAGTAGATGATGTTGGGATGGAAGGATGATGGGGGAGTAGATGGTGGGATGGAAGGGTGATGGGGGAGTAGATGATGGGATGGAAGGGTGATGGGGGAGTAGATGGTGGGATGGAAGGATGATGGGGCGGAGATTAATGGCTGTAGGAATCTTGAATGAGGATTATGATGGTTGGAGGATGTTGAAAGATAAATGAGATTCTATGGCTATTGAAGAGGAAGAAGATAATGACTGGAAAAATTTTTAACAGTAAATACGATGGCTGATATGGCTGATATAATGACAAGAGATGTTGAAGACTCATAGAATGACTGGAGGGATGTTGACAGCAAGGATTATGGCTAGAAGAATAGACGAATTATATAACGCTCGAGTTCGTGTTTTAAATCGACCTATATACAGTACAAGTCTTCTCCTTATTCATCAACCAAAAATATGCCACTAATCCTAAAGCTCTACATTTCACAAGCAAGAGTACGTAGGCTAATTTCTTGCAGATTATTTCACGTTTATTCTTGTCACCTACATATACTCTTCTTTACAAGGTTATGTTACACCAGTTTGTGTCCATACAGGTTTTATCTATACTGTATGTTCTTATTAGTATCTCTTTCTTCTGATATGAAAATAAGAGAGTCTGATGCATTTTTTTTCTTCTCTCGTTAAGACAGTGACAAGTTCAATTGTTCCCCGAGTGAACCTCTATGCCTGAAGTCCAGAGAACGTAAATAAGTTATATTCAAGGCCCAAAATAGACACAGTGGCGCAGTCAGGACAGATAACAGAGGAGCTCTACACCCGCAATATTCACCCGTTTTCCACTGTTCCAGATTTCACTTTACCATGACAGATACTAGCTAGATGTGGATGTGTGATCAAATTTGGGGCAAGACAACGAAGACTATAAATCTTTAAGCAGAAAAGCATCAAAATTGAATTCTACATCGCCAGAGTTAGCAGATCCTATCCACCAGACTCGCAAACGACTACTTGTCACTTTATGCCCAGCTAAGAATAATATATCTCCCACCTACCAGTCCTAGCTGAGCCACATACATTCGTAAAGATACACAAATATAAAGGAGTTTTCTCTACTGCTTCTTTGTTATTCGTCCACTTCTGTTGTTTTTTTTGTGTGTTTTTTTTTAGTAGGAGGAACTGCTGGGAGAACTCCGCTCAATATGAATATACCGACTAGACTAGACTTCCTTTGTGTAAGTTTTTACCTTCCCCATTTGTTACTCTTTGGTATCATAGAGGATAAAGGACTCCCACAAATTCTCTTCAAGATAACCAGAAACACTGGATTACCGGAAGATTCTTTTTTTGTGTGTGTGTAACCTCCCTACCCGTCCTTGTCCTTATTCTCTGCCACTGTGACTACGTATATACTGTACGCTGACCCACACCGTCGTGCCTGAGACGGCCATCCACCCAACATCACAGAAGAATGAATCGTCTCAGTTACTCAACCACGAGAGCAAATATTACCGTTCCTTCTTAGAGGAAGGTGTTAGAATAATTCAAAAAAAGAACCTTGTCCTTAAAATCTGACTGAGATTCCTAGAAACACTGCTGAAAACGGGGACAATGTGTTGAAGGTCTTCAACATCCCGACACCTCCAGCTCAACTGCCTCGACAACACACAACTCTCCTGGCAAATCTGCTAAAGAATTCCTCAGAGAATCGACGAGGAATGAAACAAAATGGCCACTGTTAACTCTGAAGTAGAATCCACGTGGAACTCTGATTGTTCGGAATGCTTGCCTCACCTGCCTTTTAAAGAAAACGAGACAAAACGAGAATCTTCTGTGATCTTCAATCACATCAACGGCGGAAAACTTGGCTCCACTGCAGGCAAAGATGTATCCTCTGAGAACAGCCCCACAGCGCAGGAAACTGGCACTGCTGAATTACGGATTGGTGAAGATTATTTCCCATAGAAAACAACGTAGACACATAAGAACGTGGAAATTCAAGTCCTTAAGCAACTCATACCCAGTTTGAGCAGCGACTTCCAAAGCGCGTTATAATCTAGGAATGTTCTTGAGCAAGAAATAAAAATACAATCCCAATTGACAACAAAAGAGAGGAGTACTTAGTAGTAGCAAACCGTAACTGATTGTCCTAGCGGCTTACACAAAACAAAGCAAAACAATAAAGTATTCCAGACCCGCCGCCATGCTCCACATAACAGATGAAACCATTGACTACCGACTCACCAAACAATACTTTGAGGGAATACCGATAACTTATAACACTTATCATTATACCTTAATTCATCATAAGACCGTGTCACAATATAAACACGTGACGTCATCAATTCGGGAACCTTGAGGCAAAACAAACGGGTGACCTTATTGTAGAGGCTGGAGAGGCTTCTATATTTAGAGTTAATTTTTTTGTATCTTGTTGTAGGTGATTGTTACCTTACGGAGCCAATAGTTTTGGGTACAGTTCATCATGGGTTAAGCCACCAAGCCAAGAATATATCTCTGGGATCCTAAAAGAACATAAGCAACAACAACCCGATTTATGTCAACACTTTCTGTCCACAGTCTCTTTATACAAACAAGTCATGACGTCATATGAAACGCTCCTATCCAAATATTCCTCGCAATATATCCTGATAGCTCTTAAAAAAATCATATCATGCCAAAATATTTAGCGCTTTTGGAATGACGAAGTTATGAAGAAGATAATCATCGATTTGACGTGTTTATCTATTTCACCAGCGTCCTCCCTTGTTGATCTTCTTCCTATTAATTATTTATGTATTGTGAGTGCCCGAACATTTCCAGCCGAGATCACAGGAATATCAAGACTTGTATTTATCACCATTATTGTATATTTCTGGTCGCTGATAACGTAAAATTGTCTTGGATTAGGAAGAAAAGACAACGGAAGAAACATAGCTTGTAAGGATTAGCTAAGGTTTTTGTCACTCGTATTTCAAGGAGTATTTGTACCGTGTCATAAATTTGAGTTCTGGGCGATATATATAAATGTGCAGCTCTTAGCCATTACTTAATAATTTAGTATTGTAGTGAACGTCCATAACTCATACTTGCTTAAATTGTGATACTGCATTATACCTACCTGGCCTGCGACCTTCCAACATGCTACAATCAATACGACCAATGTCTCAAAAAACGTTACCAACTAAAATACCTGTACACGTAACAATTGCCACACACATGTTCTGGTAACTGTTTCACTCTTGTTGGATACTACAATCACAATAATCTGGTCACTACATTTCAAAGACTGTACACATACACACATTATACGCATGTGAACGCAAATTCGACTATTTGTATATTGGTGGTGTTTTTCTCATTTTAACATTATTGATGACTTATAATTTTCACATACATGTATAAAGTTACAATTTAGTAGGAGTGCGCGATGTGTTGCATCAGTTAACATCCACTATATCACCTGGGCCTTATATAAACACCATTCTCTTTTGTTTAATTTATGAAACAGTCCAAACATGTACTGTATATGCCACTCGTTATCCACATAGAGTTCATCCCATACTCCAGGTAAACAGATAAAAAGTCCTTAATAGTTAGGTCATAATTACCGCCTCCTAGTTGACCACACTTTCCTCACACCTGAACGCAGTTTTTCGTATCGATTTTCGTTAATGTGATACATTCTGACCAAGTTACTGTACCGTGCATTTTAACTAAGTTTTTGTGTGGTGTATAGGTTATTGTATCCTGCACAATGACCAAGTTATTGAGAGGGGAACCATGTTAAGGTTATTGTGTAGTGCACCAAGACCAAATTATTGTGCTACACCATTTCCTGGTTATTGAGGGGGGAACCATGACCAGGTAGTCTTAAGGTTCACTATTACCCAATTATTGTGTAGTGCATTTTGATAGACTTTACAGTATTTGGAGAACCACTATCAGGTTATTGTGCGTTACACCTTGATCTTACAGGTTCTCTGCGAATGGAAGTCGTAAAGGTAATGTTCGATCTTTCTATGTTTAATGATGGAAAATCAACATTACAAATCAAACTTAATTTCCACTTTGGTAATCCAAGCATCTCATATAGGCACTATTTATTCTATCTTATCCATGGAACTACTCAGAGATGTTAGAAAATGTGTGGAAGGAAATTGAGTACCGCTGTGACTTAGTGCTACGAATGGTGTCTACCCTAACGTACCCTAATGCACCCAAATGATATGTACCCATTCACCAAATAAACGCCATCGTCATTATCTCCATTTTACTGCCATTTTCTATGTTATACAGTATATATCACGGATATCTTGGCAACTTGCTGATGAAAACTGGAGGGGAAAGTTGAGCGGGATATTGCTGGCAGGATGACAGTTAAAACGGGGTAGGTGACAGGTTTTGGATCTTCTAAGAATGGGTCAGAAACAAAGAAGTTGAAGATTAATGATTTTGAAAAGAAAAATCAGCAGAAGGTAAGAGTAATTCTTATGAAATTTAACTGATGGCAGATACGAACCGAGGTGTTATGTAAAGCTTGAGTCTAGTGGATACAATTTGAGGCCAAATAAAAGTGAAATATTGTCGGATTTAGAGAGTTCGAAAGTTGCAATAACCTTCAACTATTATAGGAATACTGTAGATATTGAGAATGATATCACAAGTATTAAAAGGTTATATGACGTGTAACCGTGTAAAAAAAAACTATGATGCGAACCTCCAAACTAATCTACGGTAACAGGACGGGTGTAGTTGATTGCATTGGTATTAGTATCAACAAAACGGTGTATATAGCCATTAACCCGCAAAAGGAAAATCTACTGGGAAGAAATCAAAACAAGGAAGCGAGTTTGAGCGTTTTGGGTTTCTGTTCAAAAGAGCAGTGATCGCAGCCCTACCCTACCCTCTCGTGATGGCCTTGTTAGTGCACCCTCTTCAGTAGGAAAAGGGCGAAATTGGCAGAGGATGGCGCTACCCTTGTTTGAAATCCTGGTTAGTTCAATGTTCACAGTATTGTATTTGTACTTTCTTGGACACTAATTCTTTTATTTTATTTTAAAAGTAGACTGTAGATTTGTTTTTATTTATTAATATCTACCCCCGTTTATATTTTTAACCCGGTAAGTTTTAAGCAATTACTATTTTCTTATTTTTCAAACTTGTAAAATAATCATGAACAGCGAATTGGGTAGAATTATGTAGGAAAAAAGTTAATATTGAAACACATCTCACTCCATTGATAAAGAACGACTTCTCAATCTACACGGACGGCTCTGCATTTGGTGCGCTCCAACTAGTGGCCCTTCATGGGGTGAGAGCCCAGTTTGCAGCACCCATTGACCCTTGAGCAATTAATTGGATGTCCTGGAGTCTGGTGATTTCAGTAAGTCTGGAGTCTAACGCATTCAGGAACTCCATAGCAGTGGTGCCCCAGGATCCCAGAGTTTCTGACCCCATTGGCAAGAGGCAATAATAATCATGGCTTAGAATCCCTGTGCTTCGCCTCCTTCTGGTTTCTCTTGATCTGGCCTCCGTCCTCGCTCTATCTCCACGTAGTGTCTGAGTCCTTGTTGCCAAATCTGTAGATCTGTGTTTCCCCTTGTGCTGGGCAGCCAGCTGTGTGCAGACTCATCTTGATGATGTTATTATCGTTATGATTTGCATGCTAACCCCACAGACGCGGGTGTCGCATCAATGTTGGGTTACCCACGCAATGGTTCAGGTTTACTTATAAATTGATGGACAGGTTTATATTATGAGAGCAAATGGTATTGTAAATTTTTTAATTAACTAGTCACTTTTACCGTGTATCCTCTACATTCCATAAAATTATGACAATGCAAAACAAAACTGCCCTACTGTCGCAAAACAGTCAGTTGTGTTTTAATACTTAATCGAAAAATTATCCACAAAACACATGGCTTACATAGATTACTATTACGCTGTCGTTAACAGAGAAAAGACAAGAAAATGTATCTCGTAAAACAGATAAAACACAAAACTTGTGACCAGTGGACGGCACCACAACAACTTTCTTTACATGATTCATCATCTGATGCAAGTGAAGATTTAGTGGTCAGTTCCCCAATACACACAGGTACAAGTAGGTCACTAGGACACAAAATGTAAGAAAGTGCTTTTCTTAAGGGAAGGATATATAGCGTATAACTTAGCCTATAGAATAAAAAATTTCTGCATTTTAGTAAACTCTTATGAACTGGAAGAGATGAGCTTACCGCATAATTGAAAATATTGGGGAATTCCGGTCATTAGTTAACACGAAAACTAAATATGTAGATAATCATCGTGTTATTAATTAGTTAGTAAAAAAACTAACTAATGCCAGTAGATTTAATATGGTAAAAATGTCCAATTACTGTTGTGTTATGTTCGGTGCATTGCGTAAAAAATCATGTAATTATCCCAGAATTTCTGAAACTATTTACACAAAAACATCAACCACATAAAATTAATTCATTACGATTCTGACTGTTTATGTACAGTACAGTGAAAATTGTTGGGACGCGCAACGTGTTTTCACCGTTGAAACAATGGTGTACAATGGTGATTTACAGTATAATCGATAACTCTTACCACTTGTTCTCAAATATTTATTCTAGTAGCAGATCGGCACACATCGACTGAGACGTTCAGCTGCCACAGTACATTAGACAATAAAATATGGTTTCTGGTGCCCCCCGTCCCCCCCTCCTCCTTCCTTCCTTCCTTCCTTCCTCCTTCCTTCCTTGTCCTCTTTAGCCGGGGATTAGAAGACTCGCCTCGTGGGATAACGTGTGTGTACTCACCCCATGACCCGGGAAAGGGTGTTAGGGAGCTCGGATTTGTTTACAGGGAGGCTGGTGATATTGACGTATCCCCTTGGCCCTTACAGTTTATGTCCACAACCAGGCGAGAATATTGAAGAAACAAAGTCAAAATAGCACACTAGATGGCCTAGGGAGGAATCATTGATGCGTTACGGGCATTAATGGACTTCAATTTATCTTTTGCATACAGCCTTCGACTTCAAACGCTTAAACAACAAAAGGAAACAATTGCAGACGGTCTTCATTTAGAGTAAGTTTCAGAAAGTTATATATTAAATAATTATGGGAATATGGGTAATTGATTATTATGAATTTTTGCTGTACAGTTTATAAAAAAAAATCACCTAATTACTTAAAATTTTTCAAAATCTAATAGCTTGCTACGTGTCAAGTACCTTACAAAGTATTGCAATCTATCATTAATTCCTTTAATACAACAGTCTTGTTCTGTTATCATCAGTTCAGTAAATTATAACTAAGGAACATGCGTGACAAAAAAAAATATGGTTCACTGTAAAATTTCAGGAAGACTCTCCCTCCTTGAAGACGATTTCGCTTGATATATTTTCCAATATCGTGGACCAAGAACAACTCGTGTGCCCTCCCTCTCCACCTCTACCCACCGTCAACCTCGGACCACTCCCCCATCACTTCAAAGCGCATCTTCCACACAATTTATTCCTCTGACTATATATTTACTATAAGAAGGCTTACATTACCTCAGCTTTTGTGTTATTTTATCTTTAATATTTGCTGCTCAGCTGAGGGAGGATGTTTGGTATCCCTTCTCCACGGTTGTTTCACTCCACTCACTATCATTACCTCAACATCTGTCATGTGTTGTAGCCGGCAAGCTATGCAGATTTCGACATTTTGTTATATATAAGCATTGTGGCTTAGAATTGTAAAGTGAATACACCCTACAATTTAATGTACATTTTTGTGAATCACCCTGTAGATATCACACACACACGAGGATGGCCGGCCCAAGGGCCACCTAGGCGTGAATTTGTTTAAGGTGTAGAAGCTGTCGTCAACACAACAACCATACCCTGAATTAACGCGCTGCGTGACAACTCGCCAACTGCACTGCCTAACCATTACCCCGGAATACGATCCGCAAATCTAGTAACATCCAGGTTCCCAATTATTGCTGGGTAGACAGAGGCAAATGGGTCCGTACGCTTGCGAGGCGTGCATGCTTACCATGACACCACAGGTCGCCTTACACACACACACGTGCTAGCAAACGTACTTGCATGCATATATATATATATATATATATATATATATATATATATATATATATATGTGTGTGTGTGTGTGTGTGTGCAGGCCCACATACATTCACACGTTAATCAATTACATATCCATAATCATACACATGCTCTTGCACAAGCGCACACAACCACACATAAGCAAATACTTTCATAGTCACAAACAATCAATGAATCATACATGTATAAATATACAACCTATCGTATTCACAAAAAATACAAAACCTCACGAATACATGCTCAGGCATAAGCCTTTCTACCGATACAAAGAAACATACATATACTTTACAACAAAAGAAGACAATATGTGGTGTCTTATGTTGGTCAAAACTTCTCGTCTTTCTCTTCTTGTGTTGACTGTATCTCTGAAGCCTAGATTAGGTGAAGATGGATTCCAAATAGCAATTAGTTGTGTTCACTTAGTACAGGCATGAGACGGCATATCATCTTCGGCAACGTTCCAGTTATCGAAGTAACTAATGGTTATCGGTGCAATACCCAAACACATCATCTTAAAACCATTATTGCAATATTCACGGTTGTAGCACCACTCATGACCCCGTTCATTTTTACTTACTTTCAACTAATCAAGGTTTATCGCCTTTATCATGAAAGTTGATTTTCTCTTCATCTGGTTACTAAAATATAAAGTTTAAACCGATTCCACAACCTAAATAAATGCTGGATGATTTCAGCCCCCACAACGTAGACTGGCTGCTGTGTCACCCACGCTCTGGCCAAATCAATGTAGAGAAGACACCACTGTAGCGAAGATTTGTTGTAGTTGAATGTGGGTGCGCCAAGTCCGTAGACTTGCTAGTGATAGAAGAGGCGGCCGACTGGATACAAAGTCTGACTCCTTTCCTAAGGGTCACTGGTTTTCGCGTCCGGAGCATCCCAAGTCGATTCAGTGATAGCAGTCGAGAGCAGCACTGGCCATATTGCTTCCTTGTATACGGAAGTTTAGTATCCAGTGTGCCGCATCTAAACTGCAAATAACAGGCCATCGGGGATATGGAACCCCTTTTCCTTGTTCATATCTACTGCAATTCACTTCATTGACAACAGTAAAGTCAGAGTGGAGGAATCTAAACCTAGCAGAACATTCCAAGAAAATCCCATTCCACAAAAAAAGTATTTGAATATTTCCAGCAACACAAGTATAACGAATAAGGAAAAAAACCTATCTATATGTAAAGTGTCGTGTTCGAGTAATTTTTTTGTTATTAGAAACCCAGGCAGGTTGGTGAACAATTCAAATAATACAATTCTCTGGGCAAATTTAAAAATATTCCCAGAAGAATACCAATCTTTCGTAAATTTTTGCCTCCATCTCTGCCCTGCATGAGGATAACCAGTTGGTTACTTTGTTAATCTGAAACTGTCCGGAATTTCGGCTCTCGTAGTTAAACTAAAACTATTAGAAAACTTGGGGATGTCCGAGAACCTGAGAGGATTTCAGGTACAGTGGAAGTTCACCAACTGCTCTACACAAAAAGGTTGTCACATCTCTTCATACTTTGTGGAAATACCTTAACATTCAACCATTTTCAAGGATATTATGAAAATATAACATTTCAAATCATTGCTCAAGCTCCAACACATTAATAGATTTTTAAATGGTGATCTATAATCATATCCTCAAACATCTCGAAATTTACAATTCATTCAGTGATTGGAAGTGTGTGTCCTGTTGTGGGAAATACAGATCTATCATTTCTGACACGTTTGATTCTTGAAATTCAGACAATAGCTCTTAACAAATCAAATCACTTGACAATTTAGAAATGACTGTCATTCTGAAGTATATTCCTAACACTGAGAACAGCTTAGTCACTTACGAGACACATAACCTCCAGATGGAGTTTACGGCTCTCATGCTTTGTGATAGTTGTAAAGGTCTCCTTTGTAGTAAACCGAGTTACAAATCTTATTTAAACATCTAATCCTACTCTTTCTTCTTTGTTTAAGACATTTTGCTAGAAGCTGATGATGCTAGTATTCCTTATCATTATATCAATTTATTTACATTTGCCTCAACTTCTGATAACAGAATTGATATCTTGATCTTTATTGCCTTTTGGTTATCTATAGTACATCCCCTCTGTCACTATATATCATTGTACTCAAAGTTTAATGTGATATTACGTGGACATGTATTTCAGCATTGGATGAAACATATCACAATATGGATACTAGTGGAGAAGCCCAGTTATAATACAATTAAGCATTGCCTTTGATGGCCTACTTACAGGATGTCTGGCCATTAAGCACTGTTTGTAGTGTAAGATCTTCGAAGTAGCTACTGTTTAGAATTAATTGCTTGTTTGTTCAAACACAGACACTTCTGGAGATGAATACTTGAATCAAGCTGTTACCACCACGTTCCCGGCGTGTATAACAGACCCAGGTGAGGCACATTTTGTGTGAAGCCGATTTAGTGAACTTTTTACAAACAATTTCATGAAAACTTTGCTCGTGATAGGGGGGGGGGGGATAATTCATCTGCTGGATTCGATGAATCTTTTGAGCATGAATCTCAACAGCATCTTTTAAAGTGGTGTTACAAGCTGGAGCTGGTTTAAATAAACACCACTTTGTTAGCGGACTCGCAAGTGTTACCACAATTAATGCTTAATGATACAGTACATTACTATACGAAGATGGCTGAAGAAAGGAATATTTGAGAGTTTCAGTATGTATTGGTGGTGGTCATGGGGAATTAAATGAAGTTTGTAAATCCTAAATATTATCCATTAGCTTAGTCGATGATTTTGACTCTTTTTTTGTGATTAGGGGAACATTATGCACAGCTTATCACGATCGTAGTTAAGACAACATTATTTTATATACTCGCATCTCTACCTCGCCTTGCTGACAGCGACTCCGCCATCAGTCCACACAAGTAAATACTGAGCATCTTAAAGAGGTTTCAGCAATCTAAGTTCCAATGAAGGTCTCATGGTCGATTTTCGTTGGCTTCTCAAAACACTACCACGCACACGCTCACTGTTTCCTTGTGTTCTTCACCTGGTCTAACTGGTCGTGGTTATCAGCTACCGTTCCATCTTCCCGAAATCTTAAAACACACCTACGGTTGACTTGTTCAGAAGGAACATCACTAAGTTCTGGACGGTACGCCCTTTGAGTTGTAAGGATGGACTTTTTTTTAAAGAAAAGTTCAACGATATGAGAATGCTGTTGGACTGTTCATTATTAAAAATTTTAACCCTGTATCTAGCAGAGTTGGATTCCAATACAAGTACTTTATGTACTTGAGTACACAGTTTAATGTACTTGGACTCTGTCTCAAATTATTCAGTACTTATACTTGGCCTCAGACCCAATGTACTTAAAATGCAACAAGTACCTTCAAGTACATTGTAGGTTTCTGGTACAACCAAAACTACAGTCAGTGGTGACTGATGAAGCAGGTCACTGAGTTGAGGTTAGGTCACCATGCTCACTTGACCTGTGACCTTGACACCCAGTCTGCCAGGCTGTGCAGCATTCAGTCTACAACTGAAGCTGTAAGGTGAAGGGTCTATGGCTCTCCAAGTCTTTTACATAGGCTTTAGGATTTGCAATGAGAGTCAAAACGATAAGTCATGGCCTCATCAACAATATGGAAGCACTTTAAGTTGCCTAAAAATAAAACCGTTAACTTCAGGGGAGTGTGCAAATACTGTGAGTCTGGTATGTCGTGCGCCAAGAGTACTCAGCAAAATCTTCATAAATAAATGTTTAAAATCAGTGATCCAGGGCCAAACACTGAAGGATAATGATGAATGATCCCGCCGTGAACCATGGTCAAGGTGAATATAAAAGTTGTAGGACAATTTATTTTATTTTTTATTTACTTTATTTATTTTTTAATTCAAGCAGTATAAATTTTTCCTTTATGCTGTGCATTATGTGGTTTCCTGACACACAAGGTTGGAAATATACTCTAAAAAAAAATTCTGGTAGGACCTTGACTTTTCACCCTCCCCCCCCCCCCTTTTCCTAATACAGTCCTGCGTTTAAGAGATGCTGTCAGTAGGCCAATACGCTCAGGTTAGTTGAAAAAAGTGAGGAAAATATTATGAAAAATTAAAAATAAAAGCTGATGTTAATGTGAATAAATCCAGAGTACATTACGGTGCACTATACGACGGGAACATTTACATGGATCCATCGGTATGTCCAGGACTAAACCCCAGGTGTGTCGGGGTTTTTATTAAGCTGGACAGTTATGACAAGTATTAATCAGCTGTAATATTTCTTCTTATGAATGATAAATCAAAAGTAATTGAACGTTATCATAATATTCAACATTGTACTCGAAATGCATATACGCTAACGCTTCTATTGACGAATGACCAAATCGAAGTTCAATAATGATTAAAATTCATATAAATGTTAATGATGTTCTATGAATGTTTCTTCTTACAGGTGATGATATATGCAAAACAAGAAGCTCTCATTACCATATCTCGCATCTTTTATTCTGCCTTGGGTCAAGAGACACAGTAGAGAGAGGATGGTGAGGGGCGTAGAAGTTGGCTTGTTGCCTCTGTCACAGGAAAAGATTGATGGAAGAGAAGCGCGGCAGCTCTATGTAATTTAACTGGAATGTTTCACTAATTGTATGATATAATTAATTGAATTTTGCAGAGGCTGGAGACCCACCATAGAATCCAATGTTGGTGGTCTTGGGCGGCGTTCTCTCACAACTAACAAAAAGTGAGAAGTCCTATGAGAAGAGGTATGTTGAAGATGGTGTGAGGTTGTGGTGTTGGTGACAGCTTCTACACCTTTCACGCCTAGGTGACCCTACGACTGGCCATCCTCGAACACAGCGAGCAACAATTATCTTAATTATCAAGCATCGCGGGTTTTCTCCGGGCAGGCACTCCGGTTTCCTCGTGTATTAACATTAAACAAGGAAGGTCGCAACAATATAACAAAGGACAGAGTAACTTACCACCCAAAAGGTTAATAACACCTTTTAGCCTTTGTCGGTCTGTTCATTGTAGAAATGAGGAGTTGAAATTAAAAATTAATAATCATTAACTAGAGATCAAAGAAAATACTTTACATTGCGCAAGTTTATGTAAAAACTGATATTATTATGAAACAAGCGCTCACACACACGTACGGGTAAGTGCAGCCCTGTATATTAGTGAATATGGGTATGGGTGTGTGTGTGTGTGTGTGTGTGTGTGTGTGTGTGTGTTAGGCATGATATCGCAGTAGTTTTTATTATGCCAATTTTAAATATTTATGGAAGGGATTATGGGTTTTATTTTTCTATTAGAATATTTCATTAATATCTTATCAAGAATGCCCCCATTTTCCCATTTATTATTATATAGAATTAATGTCCGAACTTGCGGCACTTATAGCCCACCAAGGTGTAAATGGGAACTTCAAGTTTAATGTTAGATAAATGAAGGCTGCCGAAGACAGTCCGGCAACTCTGCCTCCTTGCATACCCAAGGGTTAGTATATAATGTACTCTGATCTAGTCTGTCATCTCTTACATTGATTATAACCTCAAAATTCGTATAATTGTTTGTATTTATCAGATTATCTATGTAGAAGGATTCATATATTATTTTCCCGAGCTAAATGTTACCATATTAATATAAGTCAAGAACTTCTCTCAGTGGCTTCTGTTATAACTTTTGTCCAGACACCAACGACCAATTCGTGAAACTGACAATTAATCAATCATCAGGGTCCAATAATATAAAGTATTTTACTCTTTCAGAATGCCTCACTCTGCCCCTGATAGCTGTCTTGCAACTTCAGAAGGAACTTTTGCTGCAAGTAACGTAAACACGCTAATGGATCCCGTCTCGATTTTATATTCACCCCTAACCATCTTATGCCCTGTCCCTAGGCTTGGGAGCTCATGAGGTAATCCCTGGTACCCATTAGTCCAAATAGAACTCTGTGCCTTGCCAAAGGAGCCTCTTTAGAAGATGTGAGGCGGACTAGATTTTGAAGATAGTGACCCTATACTCCTTTGATGGAGGCCTGGTAGAGGGAGTCGCTCGTTAGGACACTTCCAACTGGGGTGTAAGGAAGCCTATTACGGTATACCACACGTGTTCCGTGGAGGCCTCATGCTCTCCTGGGAAAGAGTATTTAGATTACGCTAAAGTGTAATTTTCTAAGGAAACCCGTGGAGGCCATCAATGTTCTCTGTAGGAACGTACCGGTACGGTGATTTACCCTTCATATCGTTGTCTTGTCCGAGTAATTTTTTTTACCAATTATTTTTAGGGGTATTCCCAGGGACAGTCGAAGACGTGCTGTAGTGTGTATAAACATCTCCTTTATGAATTAAATATAAAAAAGTAAATGAAAAAATAATATTGTAATTTTAGAGAAATTTTAATGTAGAAAATATTTAGTAATACAATTACGAATGGGGGGATAATTGTGGAGATAATATTGAGTAAAGTTGAATGGAGGAAGGCCAGAGGAAGCCAGAGACTGGGATAGATGAATGTAATTAAAAGCTTGATCCCCGGAGAGGTACAACATCTGTAAGGATTGCTTAAGACTGCCCAAACGCTTGAAGCTGAGAGTCATGGTCACCAACTCAGACGTGAGGATGTCGCTTGGACTTTGATTGATTGTAGCCGGCGGAGATTAAGGCCACGGGGACAATTAGATTCAGTAAATCCATTTCAGGGAGAGAGAGATTCTTTCAACAACATGCAAATACTTGTTTTATTCAAGTTTGCTACAGTATAAGTATAGTGAATATAATTTGTACCGTAATTAAATCCACATACCCACCTTCCAGTACAGCATAACTAAAACTGTCATTAAGTTTTCAATTATAAGACGGTTAATATCTACGATCTTCGCTTCTTATACGTAAGGTACAGTAAATCACCTTAACGATTATAACACAGAATATGTTAACTTAAACCTATCACTAACAAGTCTACGGACTTGGCGCACCCACATTCAACCACAACAAATCCTTCATTATGTAGAATAAAAATATTTAGCTTCTTGTCTGGTAGATGTTTAAAGTTTGTAATACCCGCTCTCTTAATATCACGTCTGAAATGATAATAAAGATAATCTGGTAGAAAGTTGTATCCTCCTGCAATTATATTTACTCGTTGCGAACGTCGTAAATCTTCAGAGAGATTAGGAATATTTCTACATTTAATGTTGAATAGTGTGACTGTGCAGGACCATAGCATTGAACTCCTTTAACAGTGATAACGTTTTACATCTAATGATACTCTGAGCCTTAATGAGAGTTGACAATGTTTAATAGTTTAATTCGCAGCATGAGATGCTCAAGTGAAATTAGCGAGAAAAGTTATTGCTAGCACCCAATCACAGTCTGAAAAGTTGTCCTTGTAATCTAATTTCCTTTATAATTAGTATTCAACAAATGAGTATCCGATTTACTGACATTTTGTCATACCCAGATCTTTTCAAGGGATAGAGAGGACAGATTTAATTCGAATACCACAAACTCCGCCTTGCCGCTGCCTGGTGGCTGTCTGTCACTATCACTATCTTATACACTTCATCAACATTTTCAGAGGTGGTAAAACCTCGTTCCTTTATATTCATTTTAAAATATTCAAGAATTCGTATCATAATCAGCTGCCCGAGGTGAAAACGCTGACCTTAACACAAGAGAAAGGTTGCTGTGTGCTGTATTGTATTGGTTTAATATTCTCTTGAAAATAAGTACGAAATTAAATGGCAGTTTCCTTCATACCAAAAGAATCTTTTGGATGACTGCGTCACATATGTTAAGTAAAATTGGAATAGTCGAGAAGTCGAGAGACCGTTTGCATAAACAACCAACTTTGCAGTAAAATATCTTGATATTGCGTCCGTGAGTTGGTGCAAATCTTAAAGACAGTGGCTCTCATTCAGAAGACTGATAGAAGTTATCCCACATTCTCAATGTACAGTTGATTTCTGCTTCAGAATTTATTGCCCATTCTGATATCATTGCTTTTAGATTTTTCTCACTTTCTTTCTACCAGAAGTGTGTCGCAGAACACAACTGGCGACATGTGATGTAATATTACAGTCCAGGAATCTGAGCTGAGACCACAAGGGGCAATATACAGTGCGTGTTTGGCCTTAGTCAATTAACCAATTTGGCACATGTAAGAAAAACAAGCAGAATAATGAAACCTGCAACATTCCCCATATGCACAATAACGTTCATTATTTTTCCATGGGTATCATCTGAATGAATTGCATGTATATTTGTTTCCATGAGATTTAAAAAAAAATGAGCAACTACTAATGTTCTCAGTTAAAAGTCACATTGTGAGAGCACATGATAAATTAGCAGAGAGCGGAGGACACTGAATTTGACCTATGAACTTAACCTTCCACTTTTTCTTTGTTGGGTAAAATGTATTAATTTATCAAGATTCATCAAACTCAGTCCTCAACTATGTTCACAAAGGCAGACAAACACAGTGGATATAAAAACAACCCGAGATGATGAGATTGGCGTGGCATACCCAAGAAAATTTACCCCATGGTATTTTATACAAGAGTTCAATGAAAGGCGAACAAAATTACATATTGCATCTGAACAATAACTGCGAATTTAACATAACAAATAGTTGACGTTTTTAGAAATTTATATCAAACTATATACTCAAATTGAAGCATGGTAAACATATTATTATGCTGAAGTGTGTGCATGGAATATAATATACTGTATAAACTCAATTGTGTGATTGGCAGACAAACTATATACTGAGTGGGTTCATGGTAGACAAGCAATTTGCTGAAGTGTGTAAATAACAAAGTATATACCCAAATGTGTGTGCATGGCAGGCGAGATATTTACTGAAGTGTGTGTATAACAATGTATATACGAGGTATACCCGAGTGTGTGCATGGCAGACAAACTGCATTTCCAAGTGTGTGTATGACGGACCAAGTATAAACCCACATGTATGCGTAACAGACAAACTACCCAACGGGGCGCATCAGTCGCTGGCCGGAGTACAACTCTTCTTCCTTGCTTCAAGAATTTAGAGTAGATGAAATGTAAAATAAATGCGTAAATTTACGAACTGTTAAGATTAAACCTGAACTAAACATTCATATGTGACTATAGGTCACCTAGTAGAAACTGACAGAATAATCCTAAATTTAACCTCTATTTAATTATAAATTTAGATTACCTGATTTATCTAACGAGAATCCTAATTAAAGGTAGCCACGACGAAGGAAGGAGGCAAGCGGTCTGTACAAGATCCCGCCATTGGTCTCGATAGTCTTCTCCGAGGCTATTGTGAAGCTTAGGACTATTCTCGTGCCCACGGCTCGAGCTGGAAGGCTGCTTCATAGGTCTACCACCACGTCTTTCATAACACCTTGGAAGGATTGATGTTATAACCATCCCTTTTAAGGCTCTGGATGTCTCTAAGAGATCCACCCTATCGTGTTTTGTCTGGTGAATTGACTGTGTTTGGTTAATCGAGACGATATACTTGATGAATACTCTTAATCTGTGTTACATTTTTTCTAGGGATGTTATGTCTCCATGCCTGTAAATAGTCAAAGGAACATTTTATTAGCGTTTTATTTGAAGGTAAGATTTATAATTCATAGAGCGTGGTTGGCTTTTTTTTTTTACTGCTGCTCCCACTTGTTGCGCTGCCTTCAATGATTGGTCTATCATGACACCGAGATCTTTATCCACGTCAAAAGTTTCCAAAAGTGTTATTCAGAGACTCGTTGTGTTTGGTATTGTATCCCACATGAAGCGTCCTACATTTTGCTACGAGTATATTATAAAGAATTGTTCATCCTGTCACTATTTGATAACCTCTTCACTTGTCATCTTCCCGTACATCTTCGTGTCATCGTAAACCAGGTCTTGTGGTTCGATATATTTTCACCTGTATCAATAATGACTGCAGTGAAGCTCTTCTCACCCAGGTCGTGGTTCACGACAACGAAGACTTTCTAGTATGCAACTTTGATAAATATATTTTTCTCATTAAGACAATAATTTTTGTCTTGAAAACTTAAATCCTCATCTTTTTACCAGGGATTTTGTCAGCTGCCCAGGCAACGTTGGAGGCGCCGACGTATCTTTACGCAAATAAAATATATTGAGACTGAATATTCTCCTGCGTGGATCAACATCGACTCTCCCTACTCCAAAAATGATTTCTATGGGATAATCAATATTGCTTAAAAATTTTACGAAAGTTAAGCAGACTTATGATTATGTTCATATGAAACTGTCTTTCACGCAGAGGCATATAAAAGAAAGACCAGAGCAAACATAGCATTAGGTGTATATCTACTGTAAGCTGGAGGTAATAGGAGATATGACGGTTTCGTTAAGTTAGCTTTGGATCACTTACAGTACTCGCCATACATACAGAATTATACAGAATTATACATCCACATTTGTGGACGTGTCTATATTCGAGTGTTTTATATGCGTATATGTAAACACATACCTACGTTTGTACAATTAAATATGTGACTGAATACTGATGGTAGTAAATGGAAGGGTTAGTCAGACTTTTATGTGTACATTTTCACGTAAAGTAGCGAGTAAATATACAAAATGATAGATGTGTGTGTGTGTGTACGCTAGCATCAGCATAATGGCCTGATTAAAACATTGTCATATATTAAAAATATTTCGTTGGCACTCTCGTGTTAATCATTGCGAAATTTATGAAAATTTGTTGGCAGATAAACATTTTATATATTGCTCATAATACCAATACTGGGTGTACTAGGTCCCTGTGTTAGGTAAAATAATGTGTAGTGACGTCCTTATAACCTGTTCTATTAACTTTCCATCAACACAATAGTATTCTTTGAAATGTTTGTGTACACTCGTGTATACGAACAGACCCGTATATGATATTCGGTGGATTGTTGAATTGGAGGACACTGATGAGATCAATTTTCGCCCTTTAAGGAAAACGGTTTTTATTGTTGCAAATCAATGGAAATTAATTCGTATTTTGACAAATTCGCTGTGTTCAGTTTAAGATGTCATTTACCATCATAAGATAGCCGAATTATGTATAAAGTAGGTTAGGTTAGGTTAGGTTAGGTTAGGTTAGGTTAGGTTAGGTTAGGTTAGGGTAGGTTAGGTTAGGTTTGAAAGGATTCTTTCAAATCTGCTTTAATTTTCTACATAGTCGTCTATGTAATGGCTGCCAACACCATCACCATCGGTGTACACACGGGGCAACACCCACCACCAACATCGGTGTACACACGGGGCAACACCCACCACCACCATCGGTGTACACACGGGGCAACACCCACCACCACCATCGGTGTACACACGGGGCAACACCCACCACCACCATCGGTGTACACACGGGGCAACACCCACCACCACCATCGGTGTACACACGGGGCAACACCAGCCACCACCACCATCGGTGTACACACGGGGCAACACCCACCACCACCATAGGTGTACACACGGGGCAACACCCACCACCACCATCGGTGTACACACGGGGCAACACCCACCACAGAACTTTAGGTCGAGGATAAATGCAGATATTTGCTGACTCATCGTGTCCAGTCCCTGCACTTGGCAACTTGTGTACATTAAAATGAATAAAGTAAAAATCCTTTGGACTTTAAATACTCTGTTGATTTATCATTTGTTTCGGGTATGTCATTTACTGAGTTCTCATATAACAAGTGCAGATGGAAATTAATGTTGAATTTTATCAATGGCTTTCATTCTGTTACCAATTGAGCGATAAAAATGTCTTACTAAATAATTAACATTAATCTGTCATAGCTACTTACTGTATGACTATTCTGTTTACGTTTCAGTTACTTCTGTAAAAAGTTATTGTTTTGTAGTTTAAAATGCAAACGGTAATAAGATATAAAAAGTTCATGTCAACAAAATTCTTACAGCATTTAAAATCTTTAATCAGTTCACATTCTCTCCACAGGGAAATACCGACAATTGTTTCTCAGACACGTGAAAAAAATAAAGTTTATGCTGTATAAGTGGGCCTGATGGGTGAGATATGCCACCAACTAATGGAATGAATTTGTTAGTGAAAATCAACGAAGTAACAAGTAGTGTACACCGCCTCCATATATTCCCATGAACGAAATAAGTAAAAGATTAAAGATGAAACAAAACCCAAAGCACTTAACCTCCCTTGTATCTCCAGAACAACCACTGGCTACTCCCCATTTGGAAACTTATGTCCTCGGGACACACGCACCGAGCGGCCACTAGAAACAGACTGGGGAAGGGGGGTAGTGTACAGTGTAATGACTTATTCTTTATCACCATTAACATACAGTATAATACGCAGTAAAAACCTTGTGAGGTTTGTATTGTGAACCAGACTTTATACATACTATTAAGCGAATGTTAACTGTTTGGATAAACCAGGAATACGCCTTGGCCAAATAAGTTCTCAATATATAGGGTGTCCCAGAAAAACGTCCTCCCTTCCTCCCTCCCTCCCTCCCTCCCTCCCTTCCTGCCTGCCTGCCTGCCTGCCTCCCTCCAACTCAGTGTCTCAGGGAGCAGGGAGGGACATTTTTCTGGGACACCCTACATAATGACATTCCAGTCGTCTCCTACAGTGGTATAACCCCCCACCCCCCCCCATATAGACGTCTGATGTACAGTATAGAATATTGAAATGTATTTTCTTTTTGAGCAGCATGTCAGAACTGGATATATATATATATATATATATATATATATATATATATATATATATATATATATATATATATATATATATATATATATATATATATATATATATATATATATATATTTTTTTTTTTTTTTTTTACCCTTCATGACTGGATCAAACAGGTTCAGATATTCCACATATTTTAAGAAGTTTCCAATACCTCTCACTAAAGCATTCAATCTCTCCGGTATTTGTTGCCAATATTCTTCTTCTCGTTTGATCCCATACACATTTCTTGGTCAATAGTTTTCAGCTTTTCGATCACATTTCAAGTTCTTTCCATTTTTTTATTTTTTAAATGTTCATAACTTTTCACGAGAAGAGAGAAGAGCAGACAAACATGTTCTAACCCTTTGAGCTGTTCTTTGTAAGTGATGTACCACTTTATTTCTAAACAGCTTGCAACAGAAGCAAAATAACAAGCCTTTGGAGATTGAATAATAGGCTCATAGTATCCCAAAACATTAATGGCCAGGGGTGGACTGCCAGGAACCCTTAGTTTACGATGTAGCCCTCGTTTATTTATTTATTTATTTTTACAAACACAAGCAAAGGGTGTGTCAAATATATTATGTAGAAAGGAATTTAAACATAAAATTCACGGACTCTCCTAAGTGCCCCCTTAGAGTGTGTTGTGTAGGTACTATTGAGTTAAGCGCATCAGAATAATATCTGTTGAAATATCCATAAAATGGAAAAGTGATGAAATATTCCTGCGAATATGCAAAGCTGAAGTTAAAGGTAAGGACAATGTTGTTGGCCGTTTTCGTGGCTATTTTCAACATTAAATCGAGAAGGAGAAATGCCTCAAGAAAACAAACCCAGCCACAGGTGACTGCAGTATTCCATCTGAGACCGTACATTGTTTACATAAAAGAAATTCAGTTATCTATTTATTTTCTCTTTGTTGTAGTAACACGTTGACCCTCGTGTTTCTCCTACTGCCCGATATATCCAGCTTAGACTGTTTCTTTCATACCCCAAACTTGTTATATATATGTAGATGGACACGAAATACCAACGAAAGAGAAGCGTGTAGAAAGATATTAGTAATGATATAGCAATTGTTTTTATCTCTGTCATTAGTGGATAATTACTAAATAAATATCGCGTGCAGCCCAGTAGTATGTCAGTGGCCATGCATCTTGTGTGGCCGAGGTCGTTAAGTCTCGCTGATCTGGGGAATTATATGGTCTTCTCACGCCACGCTGGAGGCAAGTGAGGGCTCTAATATACATTATATATATACTAGGTGGGGTTTCAGTCCTTTACTGCACATTTTGTTCGAGTTATCTAAACTAAAAACACGAAAATATTAAGAGCAGAAGGTATAATTAAGTAAAAAAAATATTATATTATGATGCTAACAATGTATAAACTCACTTTATGGCTATTTTTAAACCATATTTATATTAAGTATTAGCAAAAATATTACCATTAAGATAAATGAATATATAGATTAAAAACAGTGTTTTCCCCATTATATTTTGCAAAGAATTCTTAGAAATTAAATGGAAGTGATTTTTCTTATTAACTATTATACTTAATATAATACAGTGGGTGACCACTTTAAATTCAAGATGGCGGCTTTAACGAACACTTCTTTTTTTAATTATCTAACGAGGACTTAATGGTGACAAAGACCATGCCGAGATAAGTAAATGCCCAGGCCAAGTGCTTTAACTTATGACGAGCTGGAATTCAGATCAGCCTCTTGGCATAAAATGTACTATCAAAACACTGTACATGCAGGGGTGTACAGTACACCCACCAAAAAAGTTCTGCCAGTCCCCCGTCCTATCCATGAACCCTGAGATTCATGAACTTGCGAATCCGAGATATCACACAGTGCGTCATCTATAGATCCAACAATGTGTGATGTCTCAGGGTTCATGGGTGGGAAAGGACCGACAGGATGATATTAACAGCCGACCAAGAATAACTGTGCCAGAGACAAACAGTATTTAAGTAACCCTTCTCACAATAGCGCCTTGACATGCTCCCTTGTAGCCTCATATAACAAATATCTTTGTTTCTTTTGTAAATAGAGAATCATCTTACAAGTATCCTCTGCACATGGTTACAAGAGAAATGATCGGACATTCTGCAAAAACAGAGAGTTACGAAGACGACTTCCTCACAGTATTTGACCACAATGAGGTGCCATCATCACTGAAGACAGACACCCGTGACAAGAGACAAGTTTCGCCAACCATATTTTACCATGCCACTGATACCAATATACAGGGTGTTCTATCCGACACATTTGTAATCATTATGGCCGGAATTAGTAATGTCGTAACTAATTTTTTTTTTCCTGTGTTTCAGGTGATGCCTAAGTTTCGAGTGATGGAACACTACGACCTACCGACAAGAATTAATCTGGTGAAGCTCTTTATTCAAACAAATTCCGTTATTCAAAAGCAGCCTTCATTTCGAAGGACATTTCTTGGCCCATTTGTCAGAGGTAATTGTTAAGAAATAAATGGTGTTAAGTCACAGCATAATCTTGTATCCCTGTGTTATGCAGAGCATTTACGTTGATCATTAATTTTTTACAGCGCTAATAAACGTGTTAGATGTAAATGCAACACCCTATATTATATAGCAGATTCAAATGAAGCTATTCTTTATCAACTGTAAAAACCAAGATGGACGTAACATGCTATCTACCCGAGACGATTCTACTAAATTGTACAACTGCGTGGCGGTGACCTGGGGCACAACCACATGAGCATGAAGTGACCATGAAGAAGCAGACAAAAACTGAATTTGCATGCTCTTGATGCTACAGCGGAAGGAGCCTCGTATTTTGATATCTACTCACCAGACACAGATTTTCGTGTTTTGCTTCTCAGGAGACATCCAAAATTTTGCAAGTATACCAACTTTGTGATTGGAACTTGTCAAAGACATTACGCGATCCCAGTGGACCCATTTATGAGGTCCTTGGCTCCAGCAAGGTCGCGCAGCTTTGCCTGGGCTTCATGTAATATGTGGTGCTGACGTAACAAGGAGTTTTGCTGGAAAAGGAAAGCTTGCTCTTTGGAATGTGTTCAGTGATTCAACTGTTCTAACTCAGGGATGAGTGAGGGGAGATTGAAACTGATAGACTTGCTTTTGCTGTATTGCCAGAATATATACAAGAACACGGGGTCGTGGCTCTAGTCAATTTGAACCCAGGGTGTGATATCCACATATGAAAACACCGATGTTGATTACACAGAATAGCAACTACCACTAGGGGATGATGTGGCCACACCGTCTGAATAAAGTTCACCATTCCACGACACAAACAATAACATCATAACTACTCCGTCAGGCCTTGGTACAGCTGTGATACCTACCAGTGAAATATTCGCACCCAACGAAAAATTCATCTGCAAAGTATATCTGCCTCAAACGCAGATATCCAAGCAGGAGAAATGAAGACGGTGTTCTTATTAGTAGAGTACAACTTATCTGGCCACTACTGGTACTAATAACCACCTTACTCTGGCCACTTCTGGGACTAATAACCACCTTACCCTGGCCACTACTGGCTTGGATAAGTGACACACCGCGTATCTTAGGAGCCGCCACCTTGTATCTCTCTTTTTTTTTATTAATGTGTCTTCGTAGATTCACTCAGCCTTAGTGACAAATTATCACATCTGCATTATTTTATCACACGATTTGTAACAATTTATTCATAACTAAATATAGCTATATTTTTCCTGATCTCATCTTACTTAATTCCTTAGCTCTTCTCATTAAGATTTTTTCCAAGTTCATTCAAAATTTTAACACTTCAAAGACTTACTGCAGGGAAATTAACGTACCTTTGATAGAAGTCTTTTCAAAACAAGTTTCATTTTCTTTTGAAGCGATCTAAGTTCTTGACAAGAATGTAGTTTCCAAGCATTTTTGTGTATGTGAGGCTACAGAAGCGTTGGCATTACGTAAAGGTTTGCTCCTGCAGATCAACTCAAAATGAGCGAATTGGATTTTAATATGAAATTCTAATAATTCATAAATGATTTATGTCAGCATTGTCGGATGATACAAGTTGGATTAGTCGTCAGTAAATCTTAATTTGCTACTTGCTCCTAATGTAATAAAGATACAGTACTGCCTTTTATTGTATAAACGTTATCTGCAGCTACAAGTAAATCTCTTGCTTCTGAAGTTTGTTCCTGAATGTTTCCAGAAACTGTTAAGGAAAGCTACTCATAGAATTTGTGATTTAATAATGCTGGCTTATCACAGAGAAGGTTTTGAAACATTATGTGACCGAGGCATCCTGAAACATATACACGGGACACCCTGAAACATGTGACCGGGGCATCCTGAAACATATACACGGGACACCCTGAAACATATACACGGGACACCCTGAAACATGTGACCGGGGCATCCTGAAACATATACACGGGACACCCTGAAACATATACACGGGACACCCTGAAACATATACACGGGACACCCTGAAACATATACACGGGACACCCTGAAACATATACACGGGACACCCTGAAACATGTGACCGGGGCATCCTGAAACATATACACGGGACACCCTGAAACATATACACGGGACACCCTGAAACATGTACACCTACAATCAAAAAATTAAAGTGAATAATATAATTTGTTTATCTAACTATGGGTAGGACTTCTTAAATTAAACCGAATTAGTTTTTACAATTTTCTTATTATTTTTCATTAACGTATAGTAATAAAATTATTATATCTATAAAGCAAAATAGTTAATTGTTTTTATAGATTAGTCGGCGGGTATCCCAACTGAGCATGACACACACACACACACACACACACACACACACACTCTTGAATCATACACCCTTAAGGCAAGTCTCCAATTCTCATTTATTTTTGCCTCTCTTTTCTACACCACGCTCTATGCAGGATATTTTCTTGCTATTATCAATTTCATTATTCTGCACACATTCCCCTTTTTCGTTCTAAGTTGTCATTTCCACTTGTTTTTCTTCATTTTCTCCTTGTATGTAATTTCACCCAGAATAATTTATCAGTCTCTTTAAAACCTTGTGAGTGTTATTTTTTTTTTTCTAATTACTTCTTTACTTTAGTCTATTGCTGCATCCATTCTCTCGTCATTCCTCTCTCACAAATGACGTTCATTTGTTCTTATATGCTACAGGTACGCTGACAATCTCTCATAGAGATATTTCCTCTACATTTTTTCATTTCTGTTTTATTAACCACAGCTCAATTTGTTCAGTTCACAAACTTAATCTCGTAATTATCGCAATTTTTCCTGTAGTCAAGAATTTTTAGTCGCTTTTCTTTTGTGTTTTGAAAATATTGTCACCAATGTTTCTCATTATTATTATTATTATTATTATTATTATTATTATTATTATTATTATTATTGCTCTTCATTTCCCAATCATACAAGCGTTGATCACGTACAATTGAAGCCGTTAAAAATTTCCGGCTCGTTATAATCTCACACAAGGATTACAATGAGATATAATGATACTTGACACATATGCTATAATAACGATCCCGAATATTCTGTTACCTAAAAGCGTTTCTATATTTTTATATCAAGGGACCGGATGCTGGGTGAGAGTACCAACTAGTGGAGCAGCAACGTTGAGAACGAACCCGAGCCTTGTTGCCAGTTTGTAAAGCTTAACTAAAACTATAATATAAAGTAAGGCCACACAGTGACCACATTTCCAGAGATCATCTGGCTGACGGACAAGCAGGGTAAGCGCTTAAATTAATAGGATCGTTGTCGCTTTTACGCGAACCACAGGACAAGGCTTTGAGGAAATGGCGAGAGGAATTAACAACTGGGTTGACACCAGGCGTTCATTGTGCGTGTATTTTATATATATATATATAAATATATGTGTGGCCACTGTTCCTCACAATGTGCCCACTATCCCTTATTTACTATTATAGTTATCTCTTGAACCAAACACTCTGGCCATTCGTGTGTGACGCTGTACCTACTGAGTCACACACACACGCTACACTGCCCCGTACACTGCAATCGCCGCTTTCATAAGAATATCGATACTGATATCCTTTTACACTCAGGTCAATAACGCTCACACAGGTGCAAGTCAGTAACTCTTATACACAACTTATGCCAATAACTATCACATAAACACCTTAAAAGTACTAATAGAGACTCAGGCCTCTAATAGCCACCCAGATCAATAACACCTAAATACTCAAAGTCAATAACACAGATACAGGTTCAGCGTTATACCACGCATGGATTCTAGACACGACCATTTCAACATAGTCCAAATAACACCACTTCAACATAAACTGGATACTACCACTCCAACACGGCCTGGAAGCTATGTATCCATTTGTGGCGTCTTTGATGAGGACAGTAGAACAAAAGTTAACAGTATTGAAATAAAGATATATATATTAGAAGTAAATACAATCAGGATTTGGTTTGGGATATAGGAATCGTAGGATCTCGGTAGGTGCAGCAAGGAATCGTAGCATGTCAGTATAGGTGCAGCAAGGAGTAGTAGGATCTAGGTAGGTGCAGAAAGGAGTCGTAGGATCTCGGTAGGTGCAGCAAGGAATCGTAGCATGTCAGTATAGGTGCAACAAGGAATCGTAGCATGTCAGTATAGGTGCAACAAGGAGTCGTAGCATGTCAGTATAGGTGCAACAAGGAGTCGAAGGATGTTTGTGAGGCATTGCCGGAGTGTTTCGTGTCGACACGGGAGCCAGAGGTGCGGGACACTTGAAGAAATATACAAACTGTACACTGCCGCTTCAACGCAGCCCGTACCACTGCCGCTTCAACGCAGCCCGTACCACTGCCGCTTCAACGCAGCCCGTACCACTGCCGCTAACGCAGCCCGTACCACTGCCGCTTCAACGCAGCCTGCCGCTTCAACCAGCTGCCTGCCGCTTCAACGCAGCCGGCCTTCAACGCAGCCCGTACCACTGCCGCTGCCGCTTCAACAGCCCGTACCACTGCCGCTTCAACGCAGCCGCTTCAACGCAGCCCGTACCACCCGCTTCAACGCAGCCCGTACCACTGCCGCTTCGCGCAGCCCGTACCGCACCGCTTCAACGCAGCCCGTACCACTGCCGCTTCAACGCAGCCCGTACCACTGCCGCTTCAACGCAGCCCGTACCACTGCCGCTTCAACGCAGCCCGTACCACTGCCGCTTCAACGCAGCCCGTACCAACGCAGCCCGTGCCCTTCAACGCAGCCCGTACCACTGCCGCTTCAACGCGGCCCGTACCACTGCCGCTTCAACGCAGCCCGTACCACTGCCGCTTCAACGCAGCCCGTACTGCCGCTTCAACGCAGCCCGTACCACTGCCGCTTCAACGCAGCCCGTACCACTGCCGCTTCAACGCAGCCCGTACCACTGCCGCTTCAACGCAGCCCGTACCACTGCCGCTTCAACGCAGCCCGTACCACTGCCGCTTCAACGCAGCCCGTACCACTGCCGCTTCAACGCAGCCCGTACCACTGCCGATTCAACACAATCTGTACCACTGCCGATTCAACACAGCCTAAACTTTATTACTTCTACATAACGTGAAAAATACCTGCGGCCCGCCGGACAGTATTACTTCAACATAGCCAAAACATTAGCCTCTTCAACATAGCCTTGCCACTATCACTTCAACATAGCAAGCTTGGATAAAACCATTTCAACAACAGGGCACGTAAAGATCTCCGCTTCTCCTTGTTTATGTTTCGGATCAAGTTTGCTGCGCCATAAACCTGGGTATTACAGCTGGTGGTGCAGGTTAGGTTTCCAGACCAGGGTCATGACTCTTGTCTTCGTTTACACGTTCTCATTACCAATGTCTTTACTGTGATATGTATAAGCAATTGTTTACTACAGATAATTTCTAAGCCATAATGATCTCTGAATCACCCAAGGTATTGATGAAATCTGTATAAATGTAAACATTTAGATAATAGTGCAAAAATCTGTTAATTGGTGTTTAATTAATCTCATGATATATAATTGAGTATTTTCTTTAAGTTCTTATATTGCAATAATTGCTCAACAATGACAGTAGTATTGCTAACAGCACAAGAGTTAAGTAAATTATGAAAATATTAGGCCTAACCCAATCCAAATTGCAAAAAAAAAAATCTTTACATTGCGTTTTACAGGAATTCCTCAAACTGACAAGACAAATTCTAGGTGCACGTGTATGTGAAAACACCCACTTTGTCCATGCCCCATTAGGATGTGACGCAACATCAAGAGTGTTCGGCACTGGAAAAGGTGTAGCACTAAAACAGCTTAGAACCAGTGCATATTTCAACGTTCAAGCAAAAGTATTTAACACCCCCTGTGGAGATTGTTTTACGAGAAATACTTGAAATTTACACAATTAGGGGAAAGGAGGAGCTTGGTTGGATGAAAAAAATTCAAAAGGGGGCCCCAGAGTGAAGCAAACTCTCGGAGGATTGCTAAGAACAGCCCGAAAACATTTATAATGGAGGACTGTGGTCGCCAACCCTCAGATATTACAATGCTACTTTGACCGATTGATTGAAGCTTACGGACATTAAGTTGTGAACTCAAGTCTTCTTTATACAATACATCATATTTGGGTCTTACTAGGACATGGGTCCATGAGGACCCCAGACTATGGTTAGCCGAGATTTATTAGAAAATAAAATTTTTGGTTAAAATTAGGTCACATTAGGAAATAAGTGAACTCCAAGTGCTAATGGGCACTAAAGTTATTGGTACCCAAGATTTCAGACTAAATCTTCAATTGCAAGTAATATTATGTCTTAATGGGTACTGAACCATAATGGTTTGTGAGATTCAAAGTATAATGGGCATCAAGCTTAATGATACCATTATATTTTATATCAATCAAGACCAATTGAAGGTTCTGTGAAAAGGTTTCAAAATTTGTTGGTTTGTTATTTTCTCTTCCTCGTGTGGGTTTCCTAGAACCGGTTATTCGAGGTCTCCGACTACACAAATATTAGAGGAAATTTTTAAATGCTATAACATAATAAAATTTCATGATTCCTGCGCGATAGATTGAGGTGGTTGTGTGTGACGCCGTAACCGAGAGCATGAGGCTTAACTTCTGCCTCCCATAAGGGATAAATGGCCACTCAGTGGTGTAGGATTACTGGCCACTCAAAATGGCCACGGTTACTGGCCGTTCATATGGCGCTTATGAGTCAACTCAAGGCTTCACCCGTAAGCTTCTCGTCACCTTCCACAATTCAGGTAAAAGCTGATGGGTATATCAGTCTCTACAACATCAGTTCTCAACACTTTCTTCGCAGTTTCCCACGTTGGTCATTATCGAACCATTTCCCCTCACCCAAACGACTTTATTAGGGAAGTTATATAATAAGAAAAATTGGATCGAACATTTCGTATCTTTATTATTGTAAGATTTTTATATGATAGGGTAACTATAATGATGAACGATTCATATATTTGAATGATTAAATAAGTAAATTTTGTCCAAACTAAATAAAAATATAAACCTTTGCCATCAGCCTGAAAAGGTAGAAAATGCTGCAATAAAATATTCCGGAATACTGTGACATTATGGTGTGGCAAACAGCCTTTTCAACATGGATGTGTCGTTAGTGATATGAACACAATACATAATAATATTTTTGCGAATCACTTTTCTAGATTTGCTTCTTCGCCATTGTTTGTTCAATTCGAGAAGCATATCAGGCCCCTTCCACTTCCAACTTATTAGAAGCCTATCATTTTATTGCCAAGAGAGATGGGGCACTCACTTTTGGATAGACCTAGGTTCACAAGGCAGGAAGATTGAGGATTCTAAGTTCGTACTTGACTGAGGAATCATTCATTAATTTTAAGACCTCTTCTTGGATGGCTTCTGGGGTACTATCAATAATAAATATACTTAAAGGGATCTCTTGTGAAAACCATGCCTACATCTACCGTGTTGATATCAGTTATGTATTTACCTAACTCTGTTTCTAGGAAGCTGAGGTGCTCAACGATCTTCTCCACGTGACTTATGAAGTGAGGGATAATGATTAAGTGAACTGATTCCGTGACCGTGGTCTATCCTTCAAGTAAACTATAACTTTTGATGCATTTTAAAAATTTGATTGATACTTGGCAGTACAGTACATTGGTCCCCATGATATCACTTTGGTCCCCATTAGATTTCAGATGGATCATCCAGGAATATATCGTGTGACAGACTTGTATGTGACTGCAGTGTTTTTATCTCATAATTTTAAATTGTTGATGTTACACGCATAATGACCTTAGTTGCTGAAACGCATTAATATTATAATTTATGCGAACGCAAAAATGCAGTGTCTTGTTCTTATTGTAAATAGTTGTCATTAATGTTCCTAACATATTGTTATGTTAGGTGTAGCGATTCGTTCACAATTACTACTGATACAACGCATTGTTGTCTGTGGGTGCAGTCAGCTCAACCCTCCCTTCCACGCTATCTACTCTGCCACAATGCTCACCAGATAAAAGAGGGGGGGCGGGGGGGGACTTCTCCAGACTAGTACCAAACAAACTGCTTGGTAGAAGGGATCCGTCTGATTGCCCATATCCCACCTCCTCCACTGCCAGGTAACGGTTACCTGGCGCTATCGTAGATGTAATGTAGTAAAAGATATACATAAATTATTGGCTTTCCTTCAACAAACAAGCTTGATATATACATTATATATACATAGTTCATTGAAATTCATTACAATTTGTTGTTACTTTAAAACAAAGACAAACTGCGCAAATACTGATAACGGTACAAACTGTAACTGTGATATACCTTTTCTAGACAAAAGTTCGACCTAGCAACCAGAGAGACTGGGGAGCAAACTGGCCGTTACTAACTTTAATACCCAGAGGGGAACACTCACCACGGGGAGCAGAGAAAGTTGTGTGGTAAGTGTTGGGGCGAGCACCCAGGAGAGGGGCCAAAGTTTGAGCTTCCACTCACGCTTCTACTACATCCTGGCCCCAGTGTTCACCGGTACAATTCTAGTCCGCAGGTTTGATCAATTACACTATTTGTCGCCATAATCCTTCTGTGGACGGTTTTGAACGCCCTATCTTTAAATGTAAGGAAAAGGAGGATTATATAGATATATAAAGAGGATTTCCATATCAATAATACAATGATGACAGTTTGTATAAATTATATTAGCTCTTCATTATATTGCGACTTGGGAAATGGAGAATTCAGTTTGCATGAAAACTATTGCAAATTCTGCCAATGAACTATAATGAAAACAATAAAAAATAAAAGTTGTCTAACATGAGACTCATGAGTCATGGCTTAAGAGGTAGAGAGAGTAGTATTGTCAACACGTGTCCCTGACCCACCATCAGACGCCACACTTCATCTACAACATGTTTACAGCCATTTGTGTAGTCTTAAGGAATTGTATATATTTTCAGGATTGAATGGTGGATAATTGAAGTCAATCGTTAAAAAGACAAAAACATGTATGGGAAAAGCTAAAACCGATATCTCCTTATAGTGTGGTTGTGGAAAGTTTCCATTGTGTTGCTGACGTGTGGTGAACGGTCCAGGACGACGGGGGAGGCTTAAGTGCCAGGGAAGGGGGTAGGGGGTCCGTCCTTCACTCGCTCTGATATTGGATGATAAATCAAATGGAACAACCATTAAATCTGGCTCCAACCATTGTCTTCTGCTGCTACATCTTGCTGATACGAGAACCTTACGACACATCTTTTTGTTCGGAGGAACTTTTCACTCTTCTCTACCAGCTGCTTGGAAACTGGAGTTCCTTGTCTCATTACTATCAGAAAAGTCAAGAAGAATAACGACCAGGCGACAACGTTTAATGATGGAATCATGCTGATACATGAGGAAATGTTACACACTTCCTCTCATATACAGTTTACTGTAGTGTAATGCTTCATGTGCACGAAAGTATTCATTTATAGAAGCATGAAGGTATGAATATTTTGTTTTTCCGAGGTAATGACTTGTATAAGTGGTGATAAATTCTTGAATGATTTCAATAATATATATATATATATATATATTTCATTAATCATAAAGCGCTCGAACTTCTGACCAGAACGAGGATGTACTTCTGGACCACTAGGACTGCTTTTAGTGTCCTTGTGGTCTAGAAACGTTCCCCGGTCACACACATAAGATAGTCCTATATATATATATATATATATATATATATATATATATATATATATATATATATATATATATATATATATATATATGTGTGTAACGAAGAGGAGAACCAGGGAGAAAACAAACATCTTGACTAAGTTGGGTTTCTTTTAATCACTAACGTTTCGGAAAAATTATTTTCCATCATCAGAGCCTAGAAAACAAAAAGTTTTGAAAAAGTTTTAAAATACAGGTGATATACTGTACAATAAAAACATAACATTATACGAAAATTTACCTTCGATAAAAAAAAGAGCAATCCAATTTAAAACCGACAAAAATGACGAGAGACCAACGTACAAATCTAAAATCAGGAATAAAAAAGTGTGAAATAAAAATATACAGGGGGTATTACCTTAATTCAGACGAGCCTTAGTGCGAAAAACACAATTCACAGGAAGCCATATCACAAATGGATGGCTTTACTTTATACTAATAAGGTTAGTTTCAACTACTCAGATCTGTCTCTCTCCCAAGTAGAACAACAAGCTTTATCTAAAGGTCTGAAATATGCTTTTAATTCCCGCAAATTAGGCTTTTTTAACCATTTTCTTGGTTTTGAGAGTCTTTTTAAGAAACTGTCTCCTCTCAGTTTATATGATCCAGTATCAAAAGGTTTGCATTATTTCATTAACTCTTTCCGCCACTTAGCGTTTTGGGCCTCTTATTCACACAACTCGTTCAGCACCAAACAAGCTCTTTATAAGGAAGAATTTCTCGCACTTAAAACTTAGCATCCAACGACAATATTATCATCACTAAACCAGACAAGGGTAATGGGGTTGTTGTATTCAATAAAACGTCCTACGTTGAGAAAATGATGAATACACTTAACGACCGAACACAAAGACATTTGATAACTCGCATCCATGAACACTTGGGTCGTTCCGTCCGAACAGGCCAGTTAATCACACAACCACCACATTCAACTATTCGTAACCACGCCCACCAACATGACCACCCGTTTCGCCGTCCGATTTCTCAGTTCTCGGCAAGAGCGACTGTGAGACGGACCTCCTCATAATGGAAGCCTTGTATCAGTATAAAGAAAAGCCATTGATTTGTGATATGGCTTCCTGTGAATTGTGTTTTTCGCACTAAGGCTCGTCTGAATTAAGGTAATACCCCGTATATCTTTATTTCACACTTTTTTATTCCTGATTTTAGCTTTGTACGTAGGTCTCTCGTTATTTTTTAATTGGATTGCTCTTTTTTTTAATTTTATCGAAGGTAAATTTTCGTGTAATGTTATGTTTTTATTGTATAATCACCTGTATTTTAAAAAAATTACAAAACTTTTTGTTTTCTAGGCTCTGATGATGGAAAATGATTTTTCCGAAACGTTAGTGATTATAAGAAACCCAACTTAGTCAAAATTTAATCAAGATGTTTGTGTTTTCCTTGGTTGATTGATGAAATGCCGAGCCGTGTGACATAATATGAAAATGTCGGTCCCAAATACTAAATATCAGATAAAAATCAAAGAATGAACAATGGTTTACAAAGAGTACATTTGTAAGATGGAATATTAAGGTAGTCGAGCAAATTAACCTAAACACAGTAACTGAATCAAGAGCTTAGGAGAGAGAGAGTGATGGCGTAAATTAAAATGACTCCTTTGGGCAGTTAAAGGCACTGCCGCCGATACAGCATATTGAATACTGAACCTTAAGAACACAAAACGGCAAGTGTAACTAGCACTGCACCCAACCAGGTTCACTACCCCCAACTGCGAAGTAAGGTATCCATTCAGAACTAGATCGACTATAGGGATGTCCCCATGCACGAACGAGCGAATCATAGAACAGGATGCAAACACCATCCAATCAGCAGTACCATTGCATTTAGTTACAGCTTTAGGGGAATCTAAATACAGTACTTGGTGATAATGATGAGAAGGGAATTAACAGGAAATGTGGAATGCGAAGAATAAATGAACAGAGAGGACTCGAGAGAAATGAACAGTGATAGAAGTTTGAAAGAATGGAATGCATGATTAAAAGAGAAAGAAACCCATTAGTGATCATAGAGGGGGAATAATGGAAGAGGTAGAGGATCGTTGTACTATTTATTGGTGGATTGGAGGATAAAATTAATACAAGTTGAGTAATTGACAGGAAATGGAAGGTTTATTATGTGGGAGATTTAACAAAGTGATAGTGAGTTTACAAACGTCGACGGCCTAAATGAAGAGAATGCAACTGAAAATTTTAAAGAAATGTTTAAGACACGTAAATGAAGCAGAGCCAGAAGGGTTGAATAATAATGGGGGGTTATGGTTGTTGTCTTAGAAGGTGCAATCGAGATAAAACAGAGAAGGGAAAGGTTGGTGGTACTATTTAAATTGAACTGAGGGCATATCATCAATAGTTCTTAGTAGTGAATAGTTGTTAAGTATATCAGATGAGATGGCGATTGACTTAACCCATGAAGTTGTGGTGGATCAAACAGTTATAAGCAAAAGTGAGGAGGAGACTGGCCGAAATGAAACCAAAAAATGGTACGCCGCCAGAATTGGATGAATAAGCTTACGAATGAGGTGAAGGCTTTGAAAATAAGAGAAAATGTAGAGTTAGATATATGTAATATGAAATTTTGAGGCTCTTAGCACGCATGCAAGAAAAGACCACTGTACGCCGTCATGTGAGCAGGGAAAGAATTTTAAATTTATCCAAAAACGTTCTTCTCAGCTAAACAGAGGAAGCAGCCGTTACACATCGCAGCAGTTGCGATAACTGTGATATTTGATTTTCTGCGGCGCAGACTTGCTGCCCAAGAATATCTTTTATTTTAAAATGAAATATCGAAAGACTAACATTTATTATGTAAACTGGTCCCAAGGAGAGATAAACTAGAATATTTGTAAAATGTTACAAGATAATTAAACCGTATTTGGAACAACGAAGGACAAGGAGATGATTTATGTATTACCGTCAAGCTGGCGGCTGAGTGCGTACAGTATGTTTCTGTATATCGATGATGCCAACAATTAATCTTTGAATCTACAAATTCAAATTTATTTCTGGTAGACCTCGATACATAGAACCACTGGGTTCCTTTCTCCATGAGGAGCAGCACCATGATCGTAATAAACACCTCGGTCGTCACAAGAATTCCTCGGTATCCATGTTGCATGTGCACTTAAGTTATCAAGGCACCGTCGGCAATAAAGAGGGAAATCATATACATATTCTTTGTAATATAATCATTAGCATAAATACGGTGTAACGAAAGTATAATACGATGTAACGAAAGTATAATACGACCCACAATTGTCTACATTAATACTCAGTCATCACTGCTAAGTTAATATAAAAATGGCGAACTAAACAAATCATATTAACGGGAGTTGTTTTGTGGGATCAAGGCTTTCACATAAGTTATATCACCATGACACCATGGCCCTATATCACCATGACAACATGGCCCTACATCACCATGACACCATGGCCCTATATCACCATGACACCATGGCCCTACATCACCATGACAACATAGTATTGTCTTACCATGTCACCAATTAGATCTCGAATATTGAATAACGTCCTACAAATGGAGATGTTTTTCTTTTAACATCAGTTTGTTTGATGTATGAAAATATTTTATAGTTGAATTTTGGAATTCAAAGTTGTATTCAGACAATACTAGGTAATGGACTCGGAGCAGTCTAAAACGTTGAGTGAAATAAAGAAGAAACCCCGGATGTTTCCATTAGCCCTGAAGTCATTCATTACTAATCACCCCCCACACACACTATATATACCCAGTATATATATATATTATAAATATTTATATATATTTCCACCGCATTAAAACAGTGATATTTATATAGATTAAATATATGGTGACACTAATAACCAAAACTGTGTTAGCTACAAGTAATACACTATACTGTATATGATCAGCCACAAATGAAGAGGAGAAATATCGTGCGTCGGTTTGGTGAAGCCTGAAGGACAATTCATGCGAGTTGTGTATTGTCGGTTGGTGTGGTGCCAGGCAGGTCATTACCGCCAGGCCAACCTCCACCTCATCACCACAACACACATCACAACACGCCTCACCATCACCACACGCCTCACCACAACACACCACCATCACCACAACACACCACCACAACACACCACCATCACCACACCACAACACACACCACAACACACCACCACAACACACCACCACAACACACCACCACAACACACCACCACAACCACAACACACCACCCACACACAACACACCATCACCCACCACCACACACACCATCACCACACCACAACACACCACACACACCACAACACACCACCATCACCACACACACCACCACAACACACCACCATCACCACAACACACCACACCACCATCACCACAACACACCACACCACCATCACCACACCCACACCACCACCACCACACCATCACCACAACACCTCACCATCATCACAACAACACACCACCATCACCACAACACACCACCATCACCATCACCACAACACCTCACCATAACACACCACCATCACCACAACACACCACCATCACCACAGCACTACACCACCACAACACTTCACCACCACAACACACCACTTCACCACCACAACAGACCACCTCAACACCATAACCACCCACCACCTCACCATCACCACACCATCACAACAAACCACCTCACCACCATAACCACCCACCACCTTACCATCATCACCAAGTTAGTCTGCATTTCAAATTCTTATCAAGGAAATAAAATTCCTATTTATGGTAATCCACTGACTTACTAGAAGCACGAAAATGATTAATATTCAGCAAGGTTAGTACGAGTAACTTCTAAACCGTGTGTCCCCTATTATGTATTAAGGCTCAGAAGGGGGGTAGGGGTGACACCTCCAGATACTATAGACCTTTACAGGCTAGCATTGCCATAGGAAGTAATTGTTTACGTTTAGTTGCGTTCTTGTCATTGTCTTAATTCAACATTTAGACGTGAGAAAATGTATTACTCTACCAATGAAAAAGATAAGATACTAATTAATAGGTGACGAGCAAAGCTGGAGAGTATATGGAGCCGCACAGGCCATCAGAAAAAAAAATATTTTGTTGGGACGAGGCAGCAGCCAGTACACCTCTTGTTGAATGTGATACATATTGACATTGACTTGTCAACGCATAGTGGATCATCCGATCTGAAGTGACACTTGTTGGAAATAAAGTGAAGGATATGAAGTTACAGATTTAGGGTGCTGGGGACACACGAGTAGGAGCCATATACACGCCGAGAAACGCTGCAGTGAAGAAAACATGTAGTTTTGTTGTCCTAGCTTTTGCATGTAACCAACAACTATTTCTACGGATTGAATTGATGACTGTAGAAGTTTTCTAGCAAAGAAGAACAATGTCCGCATGAATGACTGATAGAAGTGTGGGCAGCCAGCAGGAGGTATTAATATAGTCCACTGTAATACCCAAGAGTAATGTTTATATGTGTACGGCAATGCTCTTACTATTTATTGTGTGTTATAGTAATGAAGTCTCTGCAATCATTTGGAAAAACCCGGAACTGACCAGTCACTGGTACTAGTCGAGATTCTTTACTGTTGCGGCCAGTGTTCATTTTGACATCCATCGGACGCACCTTGCAGATACTTTCTTTAGCAAGCGTACAGTAAGTGCGCGTGAGGCCAAGATAGCGAACTGGAATCCCAAAGTAAGACCTTCAGAGTGGCGAGGACTGATTACTTCTTCATCATCATCTAGCGATAACACCCACTATTGGTGCGCGTTATTACAGTGTATTACTGCCTTGGGCGTCCTGTGGTGTAATGGTCAGCATGCTCGCCTCGCAAGCAAGTGAGTGACCAGGGTTCGATCCCCGGGCAAGGTGAAACTATGGACAATCTTCTTTACTACATTTGCCTCTGTCTACCCAACAGTAATTGGGAACCTGGATGTGAATCGATTTCCCGATCGTATTCCGGGATAAAGGTTAGTCAGTGCAGTTGGCGAGTTGTCCGGTCTTCTCGGACTATTCCTTGAGACTGGGTCAAGCAACTCGTTAACTTTGGGTGTGGTTGTTGTGTTGGCGACACCTTCTACACCTTAAACAAATTCACGCCAAGGTGACCCTTGGGCCGACCATCCTCGTTACACGAGGGGCAATAATTATTTTATTACTGCCTAACTAGCTAAATGAAAGGTTACACTTCATCACACACCACCAGGCCAATCTACTCGTATCGCGTTATCACCATCTGCCCGTCTCTGACACTAACAAATACGTCCAAACTTTCACATTAGCTTCTAGAACTAATATAACACCAGTTATAACGTGGTGGTGATTACTGTGTATTTAGCCTTGATAACATTTGTTGTCATTCTAAATATAATTAGTCTTTTGAACCCGAAATGATAATTTCTAGATGGACGCGAAATTTGGCCCAAAGGTTATGAAGTAATTTCTAAACGTATAAAATTTAAGCTTAGTTTATAATTTTTCACACATTTTACCGGAAAATGCCCTTATCATGATTGGTTGCATGTTGTACATGTCACCTGGGCTGAGGATTGATTAGCTTGGTTCGTTCCGTGACCCAGTTTCCCTTTGGTTTCCTGTGCCGACACAGCTCGAGTCTTTCAGTAAGTGACAACAGCCAAATGGGACTAAAGCTACGATAAATTGCTTTAGCTACTTGGGATATATTTTCCACCAATTAATTTCCACGAAAAGAAGAAATGAACGTTGAGGTCGATATGGTTACAATATTTTGGGGTTGTAGTGAATTTATCATGCATTCATTGTCTTAAAAACAAAAGTATTTATCCTAAGAAGATTTTCTAAGCCCTTCAAACTCGAGTAACGGAAGAATTCATGCAAAATAATTTCTGAGCTGCTGTAAGTAAAGTATTTACCCGCAAGAGTTTTGTTACTTGAAATTATCTTCTGGTAACCTTCTTGGCCTTGTTATTGAGATTTGCTTCCATGCCTATTTGATATGACAGTCACCGCCTAAGTTCATATTACATACTAAAGAAATTTATCGAAAATATGATCTTACTAATCCATGACATATAATTCTATTGTTCTTGACAATCGAAACCAGTTTTTATTTGTTACTAGAATAATAGTAAGAATGTCCTGTCATTAAATTTAAATCATATTTTGGGAGGACTGGGAGAGAGGAGAAAGAGACGATACACTATTTCAGGTTTTATCTTCTGGCATCGTGATGGAGATGTGTGTACACGTTGAATATCACAATACTCATTTTGAAATGGATCTGGGCCAAATTATACATTTATGAATCCAAAATGTATTCAGTTTTCTGCTCGGTGAAAAAAATCAAAGACTGCTTTAATAAACTTTTCCCCCACCGCGTGTCATCAGTTGAAAACGAAGTACGTGCTTCAAGTTTCTCTGCCAGTAATATGGACATAACTGGTAAAGATAATACCAATAAATAACTGGTACAACACGCATTAATGTTCAATAACTTATCACGTCAGGCTCTCTGATTGCCAATGTTTGTTGGAATAATGTTCTCTACAATGAATCATGAGCGACCTAAAGAGAGTTCTTTATACAGCTTAAACCACGGTTTTTAAAGAGAGTTCTTTATACAGCTTAAACCACGGTTTTTACATGTGATGTGGTGGTGTAAGTGGATCCCATAGACATGACTTCCCGTTAGAAAAAGTCAAGATACAGAACACTGTATGTTACATATTCGATAGACATGGCTGGCATTGTACTCGAACACCTTACTGTATCCATTCGAACGCCGCATCCTATTTCTGAGATGTAAGGGATCATAAATCTTGTGTGTTTACAAAATGAAACCTCCTATGTTTTGCCTCTGGAGTTACAAAAATCAGTCTAATACATCTTAGGTTCAGGAAGCATCAGTTTTGCACATTTTACGTTAAGAAATCATCAGTCGGGTAACAATCTTAACTTCAGGAATTGTCTGTCTTATGTAGTAGAAGTTAATGAATCGCCAGTCTTACAGGTCTTCAATTCACGATTAACCAGTCATTTAGCTGAGGCTAAGGAATCTTCAGTTGCATATAGCTTAGCTTAAAGAATTATCAGTACTAATGTCAAGTATTCCAATAAGTTCTCTATTAGTTAAAACCAAACTATGATTATGGTCGGGGTTAAGATGGACTCATCACCACTAGTAGTAATTCGTTACTCGGAAAGGAAGGACTAGACCCCAGAAAGGACTCGATCACACGTCTGGGACTATGTTTCAAGTGTATGATATCTGGTGGGGTTGTAGGTGCGAATTATTGGTTTTCTTCGTCAGTTCGCTGGTTAAATTCTCAATCATAAAGCACTCTTATCACCTCTGACACGATTTCGTTCCTTTGTCGCTGACTGACGTTCAGTATTGGAATATATCAATGTATGTTCCAGTGATTTTATTTATGTTCTTATATCTCATAATTTACAAATAGTTTGGTGTATTTTTCGTATGTATTCAGCCTCCCATTATTGGAGATAGTTCGGTGGTTCCTTTACTAAGTTATGGTATTTTTTCATGTATATTTTCTGCTTGACATACTTTAATCAAAAAGTTAATTCAGTTATATTCGCTAATTTCCGCTCATCGGTAATCCTCATTCACGCAGTCAGTAATCAACTTATATTAAGAGTTTTACAAATAGTCCTCCACAACGAGAGGGGGAGGGTGGATCACTATGTTCCCAAACAACCTAATTAGTATAATCAATATTCATATGTATCAAAAGTAAGTAATACCATCGCACCAGTTTCCTGTAATATATGTAAATAATTCGAATGGTGGGGAGTAACTGGATAAGAGTACTGTTAAAGATGGAGTAGTAACACCATATCCCTGGCTTGACTTTATGCCTGTAGATAAGGATGAAGGGCTATTGTTTGTTGCTGGGTGGCAGGGGAGGGTGAAGTACTTTGGAGGTATTTGAAAGGGGGAGAGGATGGGTTTCAGGAGAAGGTAAATGAGAAGGGGGATGACTACAGTAACTGGACTGGGGTAGTGTTGGTAATGGAGTGGCCAACATTGTACTCCAGGACGGCCGCTGGACACCACGTCATTTATGCCACAGTATATGGTTGACATTTTTATTTTTCATCAGTGTTCAAGATGTGTTTAAGATATGCATTAAATGTAAAGCTTATTCAGTTTAAGTTCGATGAAAATTTTGACACCAAATAAGACTGACATACAACTACAATACTGAGTAAGCTTTTCTCTATGTTGTCCACTAAGGAGGAGACAAAGTAATAGTATTTATTCAGACGACAATTCGGAAACCAATCTTTTATGTCCATTTATAAGTGATTTATTAAACTAACTAAAAAATTACTACAGAAATTGGATTCTTGACAGTGAATCAGTTGTGCAGAGAAACTGAAGAAGAGAGAAATTTGCTAAACACGCGTACTTAAAATACAATGGAAGTATTCGAGGTATTCCTTTGAAAAAAAATGCAAATTTCCATGTAAATAATGCAACGCATTGTAGTGCTATTAAGAGAAAATAGGGAGAAGAAAAAGGACGAGGAATGCAAAAGATACAAATGATAACATCTTGTGAGAGCTAAGTAAAGTTGGAAAAAAAGATAAGAGGAACACTTTGAAGATTTCCTGGCGGTAATCAACGGAAACCAAGCGTTAGCGCCCCGTCCCCCCTCCCTGGGTTAGAGAAGGAACAGCTGAGAGTAGAGAGAGGGAAGAGAGTGAGAACACTGTACTGCAAGATAAATTATGGTTTCATCTACTGGAGGTTAATATCTACATTTCATCAGCAGTTACCAAAGAAGGTGACACGATTCAAAATTCACATTTTATCATCGCTGGATGATCGTCATTCTTGATTCCGATTGGCAACATATAAATAATGGAAGCGAGCAAAGTTGCATGACATATAATATCATAGATGATAATGAAGTAATGATCCATTTAAAAAGATAGCTAATGTTCACCAAGAAAAGAAATATTAACTCGTCAAACAAATCAGATATTTTATAATAGGAAAATAAGGTAATAAAGAATTCAAGCGTTTTCACCACGACCCACATGTTTAGCGAATAAAAATGCTGAAGTTTAGACAGTGATATTAATATGATTATTTTCAGTTAAAGAAATTTATAAACAAAATAGATCAATAAACTTTTTCGAAATTGGTTTCAACAGACTTCAAAAATTTTTTTCACTTTTTATTGTTGCATATCTTTCATATTTCACCCGGTTTTCAACATATTCCTGCATTCATAATTCCCTTCTTATTTATCTCTATTTCGTTTTAGTTCATCCTCTTTAATCGAGAACCTTTAGTTCCTGTGCACTATGTTCATCAGCTTATTACAGCTCAAGCCTCCACGACTATAAGACATTCTTTCTTTACATTTTCACAGTTGATTGAGCTTGGTGGCAGTTAGTTATTAATATAATTTGGTTAAAATCAGCCAAGATTCAGTTAGCAAAATTGCGAAAAAAACGGTGATTTGGCTACAGATAGTTTCATTTTAACGTTTTGGTTACAGCGAACAAGATACAGTTTGGACAGCAGGTCGAATATCGGTTGAAAGTTTAGCACACAATGTCTGTGATACAGGAAACGGAGGACTGTAGGAATTTTATCATCATTTGATATCGTCGAGTAGTGTTCTAACTTTACCAAACAGTCTATGAAACATTAAGATGGAAACAGCTACGGATCTTAGTGTGTTCAAGAGAATCTAGTAGTACGGCGCAGTATCAGGATGATCGTAGGTCAGAGCTTACCGAATAGCGACGTCTGCAGTCTTCTTTTCTACAACAAGGGGTCTGCATTAGCGGTATTATGAGTGACACTAATGTTAGGTTAGGAACATTAACAATAGAGACAATTTTAACTCGAAACCAAGTGTAATTGTAATTCATGTAATGTATCAATTTTAAAATATGGTTTAACAGCCTGTTTCTCGCTCTAATACCAGTAGAATTGTGTTTCAGGGTAGAAGCAAGAGAAAAAAGTATTATTACTAACAAACAAAACTTTGGCAAAATAAATAAGCTATAATCCTCTTCATACGCATATTCATAGTGAATATAATACGTTTTGAATCACAATTGTCATGTTATTTCCCCAAGATGCTTTTTGCTACGGGTAATAACTTCGCTAGGATTTTGCAGACCGCTCTCGAGAAAATGTTACTGGAGGCTCGAAGAAAACTTACAAACCCTTCAAACGAGCTGAAATTTTGACTAAATTCAATTTATAAATAGGAAGACGAAAATAACATATAAAAGCTAAAAGTAAAACATAAGACTGAAAAAACTGTAAGGTTAGATTAATTGGCGAAATAAAATGCTATTCATTAGTGGCGAGTAAAAAAAAAAGGGATAATTATGACAAAAAGATATAAACTATTATTTCCGAAACAAAACTATATTCGTTTAGTAAATGTGAACATATTTTAATGAGAAAACAGAAGAAGAAGCAGCACAAGATAGATGAGACAGGAGAAAGACGAAAGTGAAATTACATACTTAGATGGATATCAGAAGTTGGTGGAAAGAATCTCATGAAGATTAATGAAGGCAAAAGTAGTGGGGAGGCCGGTAATATTCACAGTGGACTCCCGACCAGGTGCGCCTCTCCACTAGTCTCAGAGAAAAGAGAGATTATCAGAGACGACATTAGGAATTTTCTGCAGGATGTTAATGTTCCAGATGGGAGTAAAGTGCAAGGAAGAAGAAAAGACGACGGAAAATTAACGTCGATGGTTTTACTGTTACTGGACTTTATAGGACCTTTTCTTAGTGATTCTTTTATAGCGTAAAGTGTTTAAGCTCTAGATGATGAGTTTGATGTCCTCACTGACCACGATTATACGTCAAATTTCGAATTGTTTGAGAATGTTGATAAATGTCGAATCTTGAGACGATATTTCATCCAGAGTGTGAAGTTATAATCAGTTCAACCCTCTCTAATGGGTCACCACTGTTAAAGGTATTCATTAAACTGATACGTTAAAGGAACGATGAACTTACTCAGCACAAAACAGTGAAAATATCGACACACGAAAACCTGTTTGGATACTGAATATTACTTTCTCGTATTTTCTGGCTTTTTTTATCAATGTTTACTTGTCTTGTGTGTCAAGGTTAATCACAGAAACAACCCTCGACTCACCCTCAATCCCTTTTGCTAATTGAAACTAGTCTGCACTCGCCCACTTACTCTCCTGAAGTCACCAATTGTTCACTTCCTGTGTAATTTTACTGATGAAAGTAATCAAACTCATTTCATTAATTCGTCAAAACATTTTTGGTAATCATTTTTTCTATTAGTTATCTAATACATAAGCAGACGAACATAACAGGACAACGAAATGTCACTATAGGTTGAAAAATTATCTCATAACCTAACTTAACCAATCCTGAGGCATGTGTAAGAATATTAGTGGAAGGTATGATTTTCACTTAGCATGATGATGAAAGTTTTTCAATATGATCGTTACCAACATCACCAAAATCAACAGCATCTTTCCTCTACCATGCATTACGCACCGAGTATAACTCTGAAGGGGTAAGAGCAGTGATTTTCTTAAAAAAAAAAGCTGTTTATCTGTTTTAATTAACAGATTTAACCATGATTTAATGTTTCTGGGTGATATTTTTCTGATTCATAGAGGGAGAAATTGCAAATAAATAATTTCATGTTCGCGGTTATTACCAATATTCATGATTGATGGCGTCAAGTCAGTGTCACCCGTACATGAACAAGGCAGAAAATACTCAATGTGAGGAGTAGTTTTCAGTCGGAATCAACGATTCATCTGACGGAGAATTTGAATAACCTTCTGGAACTCGTGAAACTTGTACGTATGAGGAGTCGACTGGTGTGAGGAACAATGGCATTTCCGATACCCTAGACTAATCGTATATAGGAAATATACATCAGTGACACGTATGGATTACATCTTTGTTCTGTATGTACAATTATTCTAAGAAGCCATGAGTACTGACACCCAAATATATTGTGCAACTTCAAAAAATCATTTTGTGTGCCAGTAAACACACAAAAGGTAATAAACAAAAACATCGACAGAGAGATAGGGGAAAGCTCTTTGATAAGTACATTAGACAAAACATGCCAGTGCCTGTGAAGCGAGCTCCACTCCGGTGCTTTACCAACTCATTACTAATTAATAGTCGTTACTAGTTTTTTAACCTGATCCAAACTAAGCTAACCTAAGCTTACCTAACCTAGCAAGGCCCATTTTACCTGGTACATGACTGAACATAAGTGGGGGTCAGTCTACACCGTAGATAGTTCGAGAAACTTTTGATTATTAAATTTTTTTCTAGCCACAGAGTATTAAGTGTCAGCTTAATACCTGCAAGTCTCACATGAAGCCCCCTTCATTATATACTGTATTAAACTAGGCTATAGGCATCAAGTGCTACCATTATTATGTATACAGATAATATATTTATTAATTCTTTTAATTTCAAGATCAAGCAAGTATTTCAGAATTTTGCACAGTCGAAAATTACCCACATAAACATCGTGGCAGGGCGTCTTCCGTCAGAGAAGCATTTCAATCTAATTGTCGACTCAACAGTTGGTGTGTCACGAGTCGGCTATCACAACACGGCGGGCTGGCTCAGGAAATATGGATAGCTGTGAACGTAGTGTACCGCTGTCTTTAAAACAGCACAGTGTTCTAAGTAGCCTCATTCAAGAGAAGGGAAAATTATACTGGGCAAAGCATCTGACCCCTGGAGTGGTGATAAGAGAAATGCCTTGTTTGTTGATGCACAGCTGCATGCTCCTGATCAGCCGGGATTATTTAACACTTGTAAATAACTGACAATCTTTAATGTATATTGAAACAAAACTTCAATCGATCCAAATTTGGATCATTCCAAATTTGGAAGGTGAAAGCGTTCTTATAATCATCGGGAATGCCATATGGTGGGTATCCCCTCCCAATAAATTGTTCCAACGATCTCGATCCACCGACCCTGCCTTCGGGTCTGAAGGCGTCCTTGAATAACCACACACGACGTTGCTCCCGATCGGTCGGGTGATATAACGACTGTGAATACGTCCGTCTCCGTAGCTTTACCCAAATTGTATATAAAAGGGTTAACTCGCCTTGTGACGGAGGAGAGCCTAGCACCATGGAGGTCGCACACGGTGAAGTCTTGGCGGCGGTGATCTTCACCCATTTCTGCAATAACAAAACATAAATCAGTGCGCCAATACTAGTGGCATCATTGCTTTATAAATTTATAAAATTATATTATGCTTTGTAGTGGTATCGACTACCGAATATTTGTTATATGAACGTACTAGCAGCGTCGGAACAGCACTCTTCCGAATTTTATCAATAGAAAAAATAATATTTTCTTGCGTTAATAATAATACTAATCCAAACAGGAAAATATGACGTTCATTAATATTAGTAGTTAGGTAAGGCTTGCAATTTTCCAACTTAAAATGTTACGTACAGGTATAAATTTGGCGATACACATCAAGGTCTATGATAAACATTAACCTAACCTACCTACCTTACAAGAAACAGACAGACAAGACTTAATATGGTGAAAGTTCGTCGATAGGTCGTCGGTGCTCATTGCGTTTGTCATTCATGAAGCAATATGGCGTCGAGGCGAACGTGTGACCAAGGTTTATAGATAGACTTCGCTTGTGACACCGACCGCATTGAAATTTTTTTCAAAGAAATGTTTCACTAATTTGCTAGATAACCAGGGTAATTCCCTTTAAATTTTACCTACATTGTTATTTTCTAATTACGGTTACATGAAACTAGTATCAACAGTTGAAAAACATTTTAAAATCATTAAATTGTAAACATTAGTCTAGGTATTATTCTTTGTGGCGCCCATGTTCCAATATAAGAATGAGAAGTTTAATACACCGAATACGTTTCAAACTAGTGTTTAATCAAGGTAAAGACTAAAGATTCCTTTAAACTAGAGTGTTTGATCTCATGGTACTTTAAATGTTAGGCGCCTAAAGACCTAAGTTGTTGAACTGCAGTAATAATCTTATCACAACATGATTCATATAGTACAATAGTTGGTCGATTTTTAATATTATCTTCAAAGTATAAGAAATTGACTAGTTTCTAATTTACGATACGTGTGGAAACCGAATGTATAACAATATTTGTTAAAAGCCGTGTGTAGAGGTTCATATGCGCCATCATATGCAAAACTGAACACATTCAAGAAAATTAATTGAAAGGAATGACAGCAGCAAACCTTGACTCAGTTGGCCTGAGCGTTGAAGGCGGAGGCCGTGGTCTACGCGGGGTTTGTGTAATTACATTTGTTTTATATGCTGTTTTGATATTACTGCCCCTCAACAACGAAGGTCTTTAAGCGCGTAACAATGTTAGTAACACACTAGTCCACTACGTTTTCATCTTTCTTTCATTGGGTATGATATGGTAAAATCGGATGTACTGTAAATAAGTGCAGTAATTTGCACCCGAATTTCGCTATGACAGCTTGGTAGTAGATAAGTTTCGCTATCTGCACCCGACACCCTAAAACCTCTTCATCTGAGAAAAAAACCGGGCTTCTTTTGAGAGCTCGACCTTCCATGCAACTTCAGCTTCTTAAACTTATTTTGGTTATAAATCTCATGCCCTCAACCCAGTTGATATCCAGAGCTTAGGAATGGTCAGTATGTTTTGAAAGCATTGGCCGCCTGGCCCGCACGAAGGCTTTTACAATGTTTACTAAGAGTTTCAATATCCTGACAAAATCTAAAATAGTTTTGAGTGCGGGTGATTACAATATTGTTAGCAGTTTGTAAGTCGGTTACAAGATGGCCAAGTGTGTAACTTGCGAGATGTTTTAAGTATCCGGCCCTTGGTGGTAGTTGATCACTTGTTTGATCTAAAAAATAAGGTGAAAAACAATAAATACCACAAGCATGTTACCAGCTATTAAGGCTCGAGTGGGTTAATATTTCCTGATTTGTGAGAAAAATGTCTATCAACAAATTTTAAAGGTTGTATTAAATCCCTGCTCATTGCATTAAAAAAAAAACAGTAGGCTACTGCTTCACCGCCATCTTGACACTTGATAGTTACATGAAATATTTATAGTCGTTTATCGTGAACATCATTAGTAAATGGGATGGTATAAAGGAAAGTGAAATGGAGATTAAAATTCTGATACCGTTAACTGTGACCCAACACTGTACAGGTTATGAAACCTGTAAAATAACTTCGATATATGGCAAAGTTTGTTAGAAAATGTTCAGGTATTAAAATGCATGAAACCACCTAACAAATATTATAAAAATGACAACATTTTCTTAGAAATTACTATAGAAGAAATTGCAGATTCTAAACACCTTTGCAATCAAGCCGAAAACCCAGTCAATTAACAGACTCCTGAACATTTGAATTCCCTCCATCAATTATTGAATTCCATTGTCACATTCACTTACCTCTTCCTTTTCATGAGACCGAGAATTACGCACGCAAAAATTTTCAAGTACAATTTCGGCAGAGCACATACTGGCACACACGTAACTGCACACTGAGGTTGATTGTTGGAAATTTGTGTTGGTGGTGGACCGGATGGTGTAGACGTGTACAAGGTATATAGAGAAAGGAACTATTACTCCGGCATTTCAGTGGAAATACCTTGGAATATGTCGCCCTAAAAGTAGATGGCGCTGGTCTGTGTGAGTCGTCTGCTGCTTATCATGCTCGTTTACATTTCGAAAGACCAGCATGTTCAACCCAAGTTAGTAGTTATACATAACACGATATAAACGAATTTGCACAACAGATCTATATACGGAAACTTGGTGAGTACTTCATTGTTAAGGTTTGAAAAATGCATTTTAAAATCACCTCACCGTCGCTATATCATTCGATTATATGAGTGATCAATCAGTAAAGAAAATCTAATTTTCCTATACCATATGCAAGGCATAGGTGTAAGTATGTCCATTAGCAGTTTGTTAATTGTGAATTTAACCTGCAGATTTATTTCGGTGAACAGAAATAAAGTCACAGGAAAAAGTCACATGACTTGTACACATTGACAACACAATATATATATATATTGGCATAGCACGTAGGTTAGGTTAGGTTAGGTTAGGTTAGGTTAGGTTAGGTTAGGTTTTTTTCGTGCCTTTTTTTCTGACTTTTTTTCTTGTGACTTTTTTTCTTGGATTCTTGATTTCATCCCTCCACTGTGTAACCTGAAGTCGGTACTCTGCCCAGGAAGTAGTTTAATGCCACGAACGTTTTGGACCGAAATATTTTGATTAACACGTTATTTTTACCGACACCGACCAAACTTAGCTCAATCTAACCAGGATAAAAATCTGGGAGAGTCCGTCAGTTGGCCGACAGAGGCAGGTTGGAGTGGTTGTAGCGTAGCAATATTGTATTGTGGATGTAAAGGAGATTATTTAACGGATGTAGCGTCGCTGATATACTGTAGGCAGGCTATGAGCTGCCCCTCGAAAACAAACTCTAATAACTCCGGGTTTCCCAGCCAGTATATAATATATTTCATTGCAGTACAGTGATGTAAAAGTAAATGTAATGGAAGGGAATAAAACTAATAGATCTAGTGTGAGAAAAAAATAGACATTAAACCTTAACATGAAATAATTGTAGTGTTTAAAGATATGTAAAACAGATCCACAAATTCAAGACTCGAGCGGTAGGAAAGGCAAAGTAAATTTCCAAGAGAAATAAGAAACCCACTGAACTGCAAAATAGCTTCAGAGTTACCACCTTGAGGCAAGAAGAGAAATCGTTTGTAAGTGGAAGAGAAAAAAACCCGCACACAGGAAACGAGTTAAAGGTATTTGGGAGGTGGAGAGAGCTAGACAGCGAAGCATAATAGATCATAATATAAAACAACTGTGATATATAGATTACTCTTAATAATACGTGTAAATAATCCCTAATGAGCAAGCACTGCAAAGATGACCTTGTACAAATATGCTGAAGTAAGGACGGTTTGACACTACAAAAGATACAAAGATTATTATCCAGAGTACATAAGCAGAATTAATTCAAGATTATTCGACCTATGGATCACACAAATTGGAATATACTCTGTAAAAGGCGACAAAGAACAGGTGGTAATGAAAATAAAATGACTTGGAGGAATAATAATCATTTACGGAAAAATTATTTGATAGGTTTCTAGGGTGAATATTCAAGAAACTCTTACTGCTTACACTTGTAACTTTAAGGAACAGCAAAAGGATCAGGCAAAAATTAATTAGGTATAAAGGAAGAGGGAAATGGGAAAAATAGATAATATAGAAGCGACGTAAACGATAAAGCAACCCCAAGGTGGTGATGTATTATTTCATTGCAAAGGATTACGTCCAAAAAGTTCTAAAATTGTCCCCAATTATTTACACAATATAAGACTACCTTGTTTCAAAGGTGCTTACTGTAATGCTCATTTATTGAAATTATCGTATACATCCCGGAATAAGAATTAGGCGTAAAATATATATTTTCTTCAGTGAAGATAATATACTGTACTGCATATAGAGGAATATTAGAATTTACATTTATCGAAGGAAGATAAATAAAAAGGAGAATGGAAGAAGATTAAGGTTTTGTTTTAAATTCCTAATGGAAATTCTCAGCACGGACGACCTATCAATTTAATCCACTGAACTAGACGCAAGAAATCTCTGCGTTTTCGGAGACGGAGGCTAGAGGAAAAAATGTACTGTACTTTAATAATGTGAGTCTTTAATTTTACAAAAGCTTACCTTATTTAACCGACGTAAGAGGATAAAGTGAGTGTCTACTTGTTTATGTAGAAAACCAAGCGTGTTTATCCACGCGTGAGAGCTGGACCAGTGTGACCAGATTAAGCATTTTTGTGCTAAATTTAGGACTTTGGAAGAGTTTTCAGTTGTTTTTTATTTGTCATTGCTATGGAGACAAACACGTGTAAGAATAAATTAAAATAACTGGAAAATTAATTATAATACCAATTTACAAATATTTTGTGACTATGACACCAAATAATAATCGAGAAGTGATTCACAGCCCGATTTATTCTTGTAGGACCATCATTTGACTTCATTGCGACTACATTTGGGTACATTTGGGTAATTAGTCGGACCTTGGATTCGGCTCCGGAACTGAGCAAGACTACTTTTATGGAAAGAAAGTGCAAGTAGGCCACGCCTTGGCGATATAACTGATTGAGAAACCTTCATTGAATTATGCATTTAAGCAGTAATGTACTTACTCATTCTTGCGAGAATTATAGTTGAGATTTTTCAATTTATTGAAGCACCGAAAGCGGTGCCTGTGGTTTGCTTGTACTGTTCTTGTCATTTACTGTTTTATGTAAATTCAGTCATTGCTCAGTTCCGACTCTGCCAGTATATTCACAATACAAATATTCCGTTGTTTATAAAACTGCAAAGCATAAAACAATTTTACTAATTCGATAAAGCAGTGATGCTAAAAGTATTGGTGCAGCTGATTTATGTCTTGTTATTGCAGAAATGGGTCCGCACCACCACCGCCAAGACTTCACCATGTGCGACCTGCACGGTGCCAGGCTCTCCTCCGTCACAAGGTGAGTTAATTAACCCGTTTATAAACAATTTAATTAAGGTACAGAAACAGGCGCTACCCTTTTCCCAAATGTCCGTGGTTGAAGTATATATAAATAACAATTCCAGTAACTTAACAATATATACAGTTGTGCCCCGCTTTACGCAGTTTCACTTTACGCGATTTCTCATATACGCAGTGCCTCGCCAGAACCGAACTTTCACTTTACGCTGTTCATCTACCCATATACGCGTGAAGTATAATTTTTTTTTTTATTTAGCTCATGAAATTCATACAAATTACCCGGCCAGAATATAATTTACATTGCTGGAATTCTTACTATTTGATGATCCTTTTGAATATAAACATCTAGATTTTGCATTAGACATACAAATTTTAGATGTAATGTTTACTCTTGAGTAAATATGTTATCTTTTGTGCCAAATATATGACATTTATATTCAAAATATTCCTGGTCTTACAAGGAATCCAGCAATGTCAATTATATTATCCTAACTTTAGTCTGAGTATTATTTATTACTAAAAAGGTAAATATTCTGGTTTTCCCACACATTTATCTGGTAGGGAGGGGGGGTGGGGGGAGGGAGGGACCCACCGACCATCTGGCACGGTGTGAAGAATATTTTTTTTTTATTAACTGAAGATATTTGTTTTGGCTCATAAAATTCATACAAATTACCCGGGCAGAATATAATTTACAATTGCTGGAATTCTTACAATTTGATGATCATTTTGAATATAAACATCATAGATTTTGCATTAGACATACAAATTTTAGATGTAATGTTTACTCTGAGTAAATATGTTATCTTTTGTGCAAAATATGACATTTATATTCAAAATGTTTCTGGTCTTACAAGGAATCCAGCAATGTCAATTATATTATCCTAACTTTAGTCTGAGGTATTATTTGTTATTAAAAGTTAAAATTAGTTTTTTCACCCAACATTTCTCTGGTAGGGAGGGAAGGTGGCAGGTGGGGGGGGAGGTTTGGGACCGACTGACCATCTGGCGCGGTTGGAAGAGTGGGGGAGGCAAGTTGGGGTACTTTGATTGACAGATAGTGTCGAAGAATATTTTTTTTTATTAACTGAAGATATTTGTTTTAGCTCATAAAATTCATACAAATTACTGGACCAGAATATAATTTACATTGCTGGAATTCTTACAATATGATGATCATTTTGAATATAAACATCATGGATTTTGCATTAGACATACAAATTTTAGATCTCATGTAATAATTTGGTTTACACAAAGCAAGTATTTTATCTTTTGTGCAAAATATATGAAGTTTACATTCAAAATATTCCCTGACCTGCAAGGAATCCAGAAATGTCAATTATATTATCCTAACTTTAGTCTGAGGTATTATTTATTACTAAACGTTAAAATCTAGTGTTTCACCCAATCATTTCTCAGAGAGGTAGGGGCCAGTGAGCTGGGAAGAGGGGGGGGGGGATTTGAGTCTATTATTTGAATGGACATTAACCTGGCGACTGTATTTCTCTTAAATATTAATTGTGTGAGCATACCATCATAAAATTTAGATGTTATTTTTACTACAACATAGGTATTGTGTCGGAAAAAGTGGAGTTTGGGGGTCGGGCCAGTCTCTATTGGAATTAATCCCATATGTTCTGTTGTTCACTTTACGCGGTTTTCACTTTGCGGTACCCTGTGGGTTCAATTGACCGCGTAAATTGGGGTACTACTGTATATATATATATATATATATATATATATATATATATATATATATATATATATATAATATATATATATATAATATATAATATAATTATAATATATAATTATAATTATAATTATAATTATAATTATAATTATAATAATATAATTATTATAATAATTATAATTATTATAATAATAATAATAATTATAATATAATTATAATTATAATTATAATTATAATTATAATTATAATAATAAATATAAAGAGCGAGTGAGAAACAAGATATGTATGTTGTGTTGTCAAAGTAAAAGAAACAATTGAGACCCTGCAATTGTGTGCAAATGAGGCAGAGGCTGATCAGCAACCTGGGACTTAAACACAATTTTTGTGATGCCATATGGCAGAATAGTCTACCATAAGACAATTGATTATGCTTCCAATATCTTCCAAGGCGGTAGTACTGTACCGCCCTGTTTGATAGCTGCCTACTTCCTACAAAATGGTTAATAGCAAACAAATGAACTTATCCCTAGTTGTTGGTCCTAACCATATACAGTATAGCTAAAACGCTATAGTTAGGCAAGGTAGATTTCATTTGTTCGTTTGCCTGTTAAAAGAACTGCACGATACAGAGTAATTTAATGTACCGTACTGCATAATGAAACAAAGCCCACATCTTAAAACTTTAAACTATGCATTCATCTAAGTTCTCAAATATTTGAGAGTAGATATGTATCACACCAAGAAAACTTTTCAACAGAAAACTTCTTCCTTTTTTTGAGAACAACCCAAAAATGGTGGAGGAATCCATTTTTACCAAACTTAACCTAATCATAAAATCGCAGAAAACCAAAAGAACCGAACAACAACTTTCATAATATATCAGGATACATTGACTTTTCCAACCCAACTTAACATCAAGTAGAAGAGGAAATTTAAGAGAAAAAAACAAACCTAACCTAACTTTTCATCAAGTAATAAAGCATGTGAACTGTGAAACATGAGAATAGAAACCAAAGGGTTACAATGTTAAAGCCACTTTGATTTTATTTTCACGATAAGCTTTTGGCACCTTGATTCAACATTTGTTTACTAGAAGTTAACATGATAAGAAACTAATGATCCGTGCTGCTTCCCAAGTACACTTCTTTATTGGCGCCTTTTACCTGATTGTATTTTAAACAAGCTTATATTAAACATATCTGGCAGTCTATTTGACAATAACATTCTACAACTTTAAAGTTACATACAGTAGTGTCAAACACTTGGAATGAGGGGTGAAGGCTATGCTGAGACAATTGCTCTTGATCTTGAATTTTCAAAATTTTGGTGGTAAATGGCCAGGATTTAAAAATAAAGTCAATAGCATTTTTGCGTTTTTTATCGGTTTTGTGGGAAGATTATATTTTTGCAAACGAAATGCCGAATCTTTTATAAGGGCTTATGTTTTTAATTTATATTTTATTTACAGTATTTTAATGTTATGCTCTAAATTACAGCAATTAGGCACTAATTTACACTAGTTGGGTAGTTTTTGTTGTTGTTTGTGAGCATATTTAAATATTTTAAAGCATAATACTGGGATTCCCTGTACAGTAGTTAGGTAGCTTATTTTTTGGGGTATGATATTAAGGTTTTCTTGCCATTGGGGAACTGAACCCTATTTTTCCCACATGTTATGTTATTAGAGGTATGGAAATTCACTAAACAATTTTCGTCAATGGAAAGAACTTTTATAAATTATCGTCAAAGTATTGTTATCTTATAATCATACAAAGCCTGTCCTTCACGGAAATCGTGGGCAGAAACCCTTGACATATCAAACCAACCTTACATAACTAAAGAACCAGACTTAACAAAAACACTTTTAGATACATGGGTAAGTTATGTAGGTTTGTCACTAACCGTTAAACTCTGCCTCAGATATCTTATGGCTACAAGATTATAATAGTGCATGGAAACTACTGCACTCAATTTCATTAATATTTTTCTCCCCTACTGAGTTTGCTCTAAGGAAATAGCTGCCATCATAATAATCAGGTGTCGCACATTTTGAATATATATCAAGACTTTATACACACGATTATTTAATATTCATGTCAGTGTTTTGGTGGTATATAGTATTTGCCAAGTCTCTTCATTTTGGTTATGTAAAGTAAGCACAGTTTGCTTTAGTGTGGACTTGTGATTGGCTGTTTTATAGCAATCACAGTGTAACGGAAATGGAAGACTAAAACTAATATGGAAAAGGCGGGCATGTCTTAAAATTAATATTTTGCTATTTACAGGTAAGTGAAACTTACAGCTCTTCGAGGGACAGATACACACCGGACATCACACCGAATTGCCAGGTATGCCATTGATATTTTCTATGCCGTGTTTCCCTTTCAACTGAAACATGAACAAGTACTGTACAGTACAGAAGCTGCACGTAAATATCCAGAAGAACTGAAGGCAATTATTGCTGCTGAGGGCTATACACCAGAACAAGTGTATAATATGGATGAAACCGGACCTTTTTGGAAGCGCATACCGGCCATGATATTCATTTCCAAAGAAAAGTCAGCGCCAGGATTTAAGGCTTCAAAAGATCGTCTAATGCTTCTGTTGGGAGGTAATGTTGCTTGCGACTTGACCCTAGACAGTTAATCCTGGATCCTCAGGACCACCACTATAACTTTTTTGGGGTTCTCAAACAACTAATGCCAACTCAAGGCTAGCACCCTGTGTACCTTCAGTGTTATACCAAAGACCATCGAGGAATAACGTATTTTTTTGTTCCTAAGCGTTTCTTCTTAGGGCTATAAGGTGAGTAGGGTCCTCTGGACCAAGGAAATCCTTTTATGTACTAATTATATTATGTCTATATACTGAATATAGATGTGTGTTTTGTATAATTTTCTTACTATAAGTGATAGACTTGGTTATGACAAAGAAATGAGCTTCCATTTGTTTTTTAATGAATATGATATTTTGTTTGCATTCCCAGATAATGGCTTGTTCCTCCACGTACTTTGATGATGATGGTATTGCTAGTGAGCTGGAGAGGCTTGGATTACTAGAGGATGAGGAGGACAATCTGGTAATAGAGGAATTGTATGACAGTGAAGATGGTGAGGAGTATTTACCGAACTTATCTAGTGCGGAGGAGCCGAGGCTAGCAATAGTGAAACACCTGACGACCCAAGACCGTCCATTTCAACAGCCACTCTGAAAATCCAGGGCTTTAGAACATTCTCTAAGGTTTTGCGAATGTTGCTCAATGGCAATGACCAGAGAAAGATAGCCAATTATGGCTTTTGTCATATTGTTTATTTCAGCAGGTATCCAAGTAGCAATGTTAGCATAAAATTATATATATTTTTTGTTAAGTTCCATTGTGTGTCTTATTGATGCCTATTTTGTCTAAGTTATAAATCATCATACTCGTACAAAACAAAAAAGGCCTATCCTCATCCCAGTTCAGAGCTTTACTGTGCCTAATTGTATCATTGACTAATAAGTAATTTATTATGTAAGTTATTTGGAATGTTGCCATTTTTATGGTGTTTCTGGAGTTACTTCTGATTGTTAGTACATTACGTACCTTACCACGGGTGGCTTGATCACCTAATTTAATGATAATAATAATGGTTAATATCAATTGCTAAGAATGCATATTGAAGTTCTGAATTTACCCGGCCTTTAGACTGGGTAGGGGACAAAAACGTAAAACCTAAACAAGTTAATTTTTTTTTATATTTTGAAACAATTGCCGAGTCGTTAAAAATTCCGAAAATATGTACCAAATTTGCAGTTCAGATTATATCCGTAGACATTTTATTATTTCGTAAGTTACGTCATCCGTGGAGCTTTGAGACAAGTCGAAAATGTTCAGTTGTTTGTGGAGCAATTGGTAAAGTAACATACTTGTTTATGATATTTAAAATGAAATTGCAATATAAAGACGAGTAGTACAATGTTGGTAAGATGTGTTCACCTAGGTAGACCACGTTAAGCCCTAATAATGTCACACACACACACACACACACACACATGCATGCACACGCACACACACTCACGCATGCACACGCACACACTCACAATGTGTCCGTCCCTTTGTTTCACCCTCACACAAACCATGTATCGTTTCCACCCACTTACCAGATTACTGTATATCAACTACAGTCTGCCGTAAAAATGTGAATATGTTCATGATATAACTAAAAAAATATAATAAAAGAAAGTGATAATCGTGGTAACTTTTTAATATGTATTTACTAAAGCAATGTTACATGTAGTAATCCAGATGGTACTTAATGTTATACAATAATTCCTTGAGATAAATGCACAGTATACTGTATATCAGGTGCCACTAAGAGGGCTCAGGTACTCACTTAACTCTGCCATGTCAGTATTGTTCTTATTGTCTCCTCTGACCTATATTTTTCTGGCTAAACAAACTTGTTTAATTATCAATATCAATATAACTCATATTTGGTGTGTGCTGGTGTACCTTCTGGGAAGTTTATTCATACTCTCATGGGGTGTTGAATTGGTAGCTGTTGATCATGAATGTCCCCTGTTCGTGCTGTCACCATATGGCGTTTGTAATAAAGTTGAAAATTTTCAATTGATTTTTTTTAATTTGCCCCCGAGGGGGCTAGTTTATTGGGCACCCCTTTGCATCCTGTGCAAGGTGAAGCACAAAAGCATTTACAGCGCCCAGCTGGGAAGCATGCTTAGTTCATGCTTGCCTTCATGACTCAAACATTAAGGGCGTAAAAGCCTGAAGGGTCATGGCAAAGCATGGCAGGTCCCTAATAATGTCAGGTGCCAGGCCTGTCTCTAGGAGGAGGGATATCTGGTCAGGGAGGGAACAGGTGTTGGTAACAGGGTCATCAGTGGTTTGTAGGTAAGAAAGCCAGGAGTTACCCCGGGAGTTTGAGTTGGGCCCCTAGAAGCCGAGACTGGGTGGCCGGGCATTGAGATCCCCCACAAGGAGGGTGGGGATGGAGCTGATATGTTGTGGGAGGACAGGTACAGTAGAGGTGGAGGGAGGCACATAGGCATTGACAATATTGAGGGACATACCCTTTAGTGTGGTTGTGATGGCGTGTACGTCGGTAGTGTCGGCATCAAGGGGGACGTCGAGAGGCTGGTAGGGAACATCCTTTTTGACGTAAATACGTAGTCCACGTGCATGTCCTCTTGGTGGTCCATCCACGCGGAGAACAAGAGTGGATGGGCCCCAGGTGCCGGCATACCGGTGGGGGACGGGAAGCTGGGGGTGGTGTCATCGGGCCCCAATAGGGAGCCCTGGTGGAGACAGCACAGAGACAGGAGCAGGCGCGGCTTGCGGTGAGTGGACAGATTGAGGCACCACGTGTCGTGGTGATGGGGCAGGACGTGTCTCGGGGGCAGCAGGGCATACCCCGGCAGGCCCGGTAAGCGCCACGCCAGCAGTGATGGCAGGTGGCGGTGAAGTAGGCAGTGAGCATGAGGGGCACACGGGGGGCTACCAGCTTGTGTCAAACCAGAAGAGGGAAGTGACTGGTTGGCAGCTGAAGGCAAGAGTAGTTGGTGTAGGCCGGGGATGGCGGTACAGAGTGTATCCATGAGTTTTTCAACACGGTTGGTAAATTTGTGGAAGAGGGATATGATCTGTGTCGTGTCACCGGAGGGGGGTTGGGAGGCGGCACCGGTGGTAGCACAAGGCCTGACAGTGTCAGGGTAGAGACGGGGAGGAGACGGCAGGGGCTGTTGGGCTGCAGCCAGGTGAGACCAGGCAGGGGCAGGTGTTGTTGAAGAAGGCGTTGCTTGAGACAGAGGGGGGGAAGCAGAGGGAGGCGGCCTTGTAGATCTGGGGGGGGGGGAGATTGCGGTTGACTCGGCCTTCGGGGAGGCTTTTCCCCTGGTACATACGGGCATTTCAGGCATTGCCGTGAGTCAGCATTGTGCCGTCGACCACAATTACAACACCTGGGGTCAACAACATAGCCCACACCGCCCCCATTGAGGTGGTCTTCGATTTTCTGGGCACAGACGGAGGAGTGATGGTTACGTGAACAGAAGCGATATCTGGGACGATCACGTCGGCAGCAGGCGGTGAAGGTGTGACCCCAATGGGAACAGATAACACAAAAAGCAGGCCTGGGATGATAGGGTTCTGCATAAAGTGGAAGAAGGACTGGGTGGGCCTCAACAGTGGTTGGGCACTCCCTCCCCTGCCATTTAACAATGACAGCGGCTTGTGGGGTGTTTCCCCGGTAGTGTCGACGTATACTGAGTATACGTGGATTAAAGTCGGCAGCATCTACATCAGCGTGGAGGCTCAAGGACAACCCCATGTAACCCAACAGTACTAAGTGTTTCATAGACCTGATAAAGTTATGGTTCTTACCTTTTCGGAATTGAATGGTGAGACCCTGTTGTCTCCAGTACTTTGTTGTCTTTGGGGAAGTGCAGGTTCAGCTTACTTGGCTGGTTGGCAGAGGGGAGAGTGGCAGGGGACGGCCCACCGCCCGTGGCATTGGTGTTTCTACTCCGGCTAGTGTTTCCCATAGAAACATTACTGTTATGTCAGTATTGTTCTTATTGTCTACTCTGACCTGTATTTTTCTGGCTAAACCAAGTTTTATTATCATATCAATATAACTCATATTACTCATATTTGGTGTGTGCTGGTGTACCTTCAGGGAAGTTTAATCATACTCTCATGGGGTGTTGAGTTGGCAGCTGCTGATCATGAATGTCCTCTGTTCGTGCTGTCACCATCTGGCGTTTGTAATACACTAGTTGAAATTTTTCTATTCCACTGGTATCTTCATCAGGGTCAGTATTGTTAACTCTTAGCTCACTCCATGAGCAGCTGTGTCCCTGGCCAACTTAGACATGGAATAAAAAAGACTCGACCCTGTATCCCTGTGTCGGAGGGCCTTTAACTGTGTGACACTCCTGGGAAGCAGCGGTGGCTGGGAGGCGTAACCTTCTCCCTGTGCAAGGCAAGCTAAACTTTATAATCCCATACATAAGGTGTAGGCATGGAATCTCTGGGGGGTGTCAGTGCTGTCAGAGAATAAGGGACTTACGTAAATGGGCAAGGTTGAGGGTCACCTCTGGTGACCATAGGGCCAACCCTTGTATTTGTACAAAGGGAAAAGGAATACTCACAGTTTAACAACCACTATGACCACACTTGTTACTGTTCACTTTTTACCTGTATTTTTCTTGCTTAGCGCTGTCTCAGCCTGGCAACATGTGAGGTGGGTGCCTCGGCGGGTGTATTTGTTTCAGTCGGCCGAGGCAATGCAAGGGACATTTACCTTTATAACCCTTGCCAAACGGGTGAGTGAGTGACTACCAAGGTAGACCTACCGTACACTCGCCAAAACCCACGCCGCTAGTTACCTTGACATGCAAGTAACAAATTTGTATTTTAAGTCTTTATTGGTGAAAGTCCCATAAATTCTCACTGTCAGCTTTCACTGGTGTTTTCTCAATTATGAGGCCACTTTCTCTTATTACCTTAATTTTCGTACCAAATAAGTTCTCAACAGCTTTAGCTTTCCCATGCGCCTTTTTCCTCGCCTCACACACAAACACAAATTATATATATATATATATATATATATATATATATATATATATATATATATATATATATATACCCCATCTTTACCTCCAATTCCCTTGCCCTCTTTCTACACCACCCCAGCGTCTCCTCCACCTACGCTGTCACATATGTAAGTTAATGTATAGATGTATCCTAACTTTGTGTATATTTGACCAGAGTTCTTTTAAATGTAGGTATATTCATTTGCAAATTAGGCGTAGAGTCCCAGTACTGAATCTCTGAACCATAGGTTCACTTCCGAGGCGGTTGTTCTTCAATTACACGCTTGAATTTTAATTATAAAATGGTTTAGGACGGGATGGAGTTTACAGTTTTCATATATCTGTGGTAGTAAATTATGCATTGTTTTTTTCTGCAACCATATCAACTCCCAAAAATAATATACAGGAAAATAAACAAAACGTATACTATCTACTCATCATAATGAAAAAAAAAAAAGTCGTAACTCATGTATTTAGGGATTATTAGATCGATATATACCTCCAGAATAACTTGCCATTTGGTCGTTTAATCAATGCTGTTAGCAGGAAATGTCGAGGATTAGATCTCATAAATCAGAATGATAAGATATGCCACCATTTCTCAGGCTATGAACACTATCCGCGGTTCAATACACACCCTCGTTCTTCATTCAGTATTTGATCTTCTAAAGATTATTACGTGGAATTATTCGTTGATAATGATGTTACAAACACACACGCAAGCACGCAGTGTGTTGCTACTCACTGGATTGTTTACTAGATATATTTTTGCTCCAACCTTGATATTTATTCTTTGCGAGAAGTCGATGAGTTTTGGGTTTTGAGTAATACATTGAGATACTGATAGTTGATCCATTACTGAAATACTAGCGACATGTATTATATGGCCCTGAACGTGACATGACTTCACACTGAAAATGTCCTGATAATAAGGCGTGTGCTGCAATAAGGCGATGCTGAACAGATATTTTCCCTCGTCTACAAACGGCCGATTTTTGTACACTATAGAAATTTTCTACTGTTTTGTTTGTTTTACAATATTAGAACTGAGTTGTATTGAAACTAATTCTGATGGATAACACTGTGAAGTGAGCCTCAAACCTATAATTATTGTATCGTTACTTATGGAGGCAACGTCAGGGCTATTTTAAGCAGCAACCCAAGACCCCAACAAAAAAAGGTTAAAACAAGTGCCGAAAAGACACCTACTTCTGCAGTCAGACCATAAATTTCTTTTACCCTTGGGTACGATAGATTTCAAACTGAACACTACTCCTGTTGTCTCCATAAGGTTGGTAAGTGTAACTGTGATGTCATTTTCAGTGTCCGTTTTTTTAAATATTCGAATCAGTTGGAAATACACACACACACCCACACCTCGTAGTGAATGAGTTGCTACAGCAACAATATAATGGAATAGTGTCACTGGTACCTCCTCATATGCCCATGAAGGAAAACAGCAATTAATGTGAAGTCACATGCGAGAACTTTGTGCAGAAACTTTCCCCAGTTTGTCATTTGATACCGATGGGGTAAAAGATATTTATGATTTGACTGTACCATAGGGCACCTTCTATTAGTATTATCAGTAAAAAGAGCAGAACAGGATAGATTTAAGTAACAGCGTTTCTTTTTTTTTAATATCAATGAAACTATTGTAATGATTTTACCAATACACGTAGATTACATAGATTGAGGGCCGTATTTTTGGAGTTGGTTCACGGTGTTTTGTGTAAAGCAGCAACCATTATAAAAATATAGATGTGATCAGTCATGGGGCTGAAAATAATGATAATCTTGTAATGGTAATTGATTACGATTACTGTGAATTTATAATCGTAATTATAAAATAATTGATATCGATGTAATCGTAATCTAATCATAATCCAACATTTTTAAAAAACCTGTAATTATATTGTAATCGTAATACACCCCAAAATCGTCTTACTTTGATTATAATATTCGATTTACTTAGAGGATTTCAGTACATGTCAGTGTACATTTCAAAATTTCCCGCCACTTTGAATAGTCCATCAAGTGATAGCGACATTTGGCAGTATATTCTGTAACCATATAATCTAGCAACACGACCATGTATCCAGGAGGCTAATACTTTGATGCCGCAGTTGCTTCTCCACCACCATAAGTTTTTCATGTCCTTCTGCCCCGGTTGTCACCCTCAAATTGACCGCCAAATACGGTTTTCTACCGGTTCTTGGTAATTTCTCAACTTCTACGCCCGATAACAAGTTAATATCGGCAGCTTTTGTGATACAATATAGTGGAGTATACTGACTCTTAATATACAAATTACGATTTACATCATCCTGCGAGCTATCTAATGTAACTGCAACATGAATCAGATCAATGGCATTTTCTTACTATTTTCTTTATGTGGGTGATAGGTGTGTTTGGTAATTTTTAATTTTGCTGTAACTCTCTGCCAGCCCGTCTTTCCTTTTTGCTGGAAATCATGGACTACAACAATAAAGTCCCATTAACTTAGCCGGAAGCACTTACTAGACTTCTGATAAGAACATTCACAAACTGGTTAGTTCACCAGCAGAAGGAGAGTTGTTACACTCTCAGTGACTTGGTCGAAAAGGTCATTGCATCATTTGATGATAGTACAGACAAATACAAAGAATGATAAAGAAGTACTCCAACCTGTTCAGTGTGGTGGAGTTCAGGTCCGACTTGGAGGGGTTCATACAGGTAAATGAAGGTAATGCTACAGCACATGAACATTATTTAATTATTACTCTTCATCAGAGCAGAACAAGATGGCATCTGTGAGTTAAACTTCGCTATCTTTAGATAAATGTTGCTACTAATGGTAGTCTATGATCACACTACACACTAGGAAGCCAATAAAATGGAACTAGATAATACATCGTCAGACGTTGCAAGGGAGTTTGCTACAGGCATATTGGTAGTGAAATAGTCATATGGTGCCTTCAATCAAGTAAATTTAGAAATGGCATTGGGACGTGTCAACAAATTATGTAAGATTACTGGGGGAATCATGAGAGTCATCCGGTCTAAGGCAGCAAGTGAACGTTTGATACTCTGCCTTGACCTGACTCGATTATTAGAGACCATACGTGTGCAGGGTGGAGTATCATCAGGACAAACTTCAGAACAAAACAAATAGGACATGATTGCTTGGAAAGTGATTGTGCAGATATGATATGCATTTCGATTAATGAAATCAAACAAGACCCTCTAAAATATTTCCATCTCTCCACACTGTTCAAGTTACCAACAAATTCGGAAAATCAACATAGTTTAGAGAAAAGTATGGATTATTTCCTTCAGATAAAAAACCCAAAAGCATCTATAATATGAACGAGTTTAAATATAAAATTTCTAAACAAATAACTCTGAATGAAACAAATATATTTATAGTTGGAAATGCATTAGTTTTTATAAAATGTTTTGTTTAAAATTTTTAAACTGTCAACTGTCAATTTGTCGATGAAATGTCGATTATTGAGTTACCTGAAAATATAACATTACGAACGATGCAACACTGACTGGTTGATCACCAGGGGTGATTACCTCGTCACAGAGTCTTGTTACTTTGATCACGCAAGAAGACGATGATACAATACAACATTTGAAGACAGAGACCAGAGAATAAAGATACGGAACCTGGCATTAATAAACACGCACGGACATTCAAACGTTGAAAGCATATACTATATAAATATACTTCTGAAACCGTGGGGAATATTTAGACATAAGGAAATCGACGTCGTGTTAAGTCGGGAAGACCGAAAAACATGAAAAGTGAAACTCAGCTAAAACAGATACTTTGCATAGCTAAAACAGATACTTTGCATTAGTATACCTTATGACAATAGCGGCAGAAGCGGAAGCGAAATAAATTGTTATAATATTAGCAACACCATGACTAGTAATTTCACAATCAACACAGTAACGATTGTGTTAGTTGCAGATACAAACACAAAGTGGAACAGGAATTTATTTTTTGTTCTGTACAATTTAATTTTTTTTTGTTTTCTCTCCCTCTGTACGTCCGTTCCTTCGACCTCTCACCAAGTTGACACGTCTAGAACATTTGTATTATTATTATTTTTATTATTGTAGAGGATGTTGTAGAAGTAAAATATGTGTTGGACAGAAAGCATACCACGGTTTTTAAGATCGAATGTATAGTACATATAATGAGAGATTGCAATGTGGGAGATTGGTAAAAAGAATTTATAATCCATGAGCAGATGGAAGGAAATCAACGGATGATCAAGAATGAGGCGAAAACATTGAATGAATTAAGAACTGGATGGGAATGGGTTGGGAATGAATTAGTGTGCTTTAGGCTGGATGTGCTGCCAGTGATTGAGGCTGATGTGCTGGTGGGAATGGGGGGGACGGTAAACAAGAGGAAATTTTTGGGGGGCTTTGTTGTGGGAAGAGTAAATTCATAGGTATTGCTCTTGAGTCTTAACTACACTCAGTGAGCAGACGTCCGAGTGATATATATACTGCTATAAACTGTGTGTGTATGTGTGTGTGTGTGGTGGGGGGTGTTGCCACAAAGATATCGCCTGCAATCAATATAGGTGAACCACCGACCTATTACCGGGGTAAGGAATCAACAACACCAACCACCACATTAATTCAGATAGAATGACCAGGCAGCATCAAAGGGGTTGTAACAAAGAGTAAGGATACAAAATACTTGAACAGAAATGTATCAATAAATTATGCGTTTGGCATTAACAGTAACGGTAGCAAAGCTAACGATAAGTTATATTGTAATACTGTTGGTAATATCATGAGTAGAAATTTCACAATTTGTGTTGTACTGAGTGCAATAATTGTAGCTAGTAACACGATTTAAAACGGATAATTTTTATGTACTTTTGAAGAAACAAGATAAGCCAAATGTTTTGATAATTCAACCATATGTTCTAAGTGGGTGCAATGTAATGATTTGAAATAACACTATTCTATGTATACTTGAGTATTAACATTTTATTTGTGTTGTTTTCACTTGTGATTTCGGCATGGTACCTAAAAAAATATTAGTGTCACTTTAATGCATCATGATATATATTTAAAACAAAAGTTATATCTTTAAGAGCAATGTATCAGTGAAATATCACTTCTGTAGTAACTCATTATCATTGTATTAATGGTAAGATCATTTGAAGATCATTAATTGTGTAATGAGGGGGATTTAAGTGTTGTAGTGTTGGTCAGGAACTTCATCCATTATTGTATTGTTATAAGACACTTGAAACGCAATAAGTTTCTGCGCGTCTCGGTGATGATCAATTGTTGCTGACTTGAGTGACTCTGTCAGATTATAGCGAGCAAATATCAGATGGAACTCACAATACCTTTGTACCTTCTGTGCCATATGTGCTGAGAAATGTTGACCTAAATTTTCACATATTTTTGCCCAGGATAATTGTCCTAATTCCTATGTCTATGACAACATCTGTATGCATGGTTTGTGTGGAGTGCTGTTTGGCTGTGCGGCGGGTCCTCCTCATACCGTGAGCCTGCTGGTAGTGTCTCCAAACACGACATTTTGCTTGCCTTTGTCAGTACACAGGAGACGTTCCAAGTACTCAAATAAGGACCGTGCAGTAGGAGAGAATTCATACGTACACAACACAACACAAAACAACACACATCATCAACACCAAACACAATATAACACAACACAAAACCTCAATTCAAGATCATGCACCACCACCACCCCCATCACAAAACAACACAACAATACAACTCAACACTTCACCACCCAAACACAACACAGCAGACACGAGATGGTGTCGTGTGAAGGGCAAGATACATGTGAGTAGCAGTGTATGCCTCATGTGGGCGAACGAAGTATTAACCTAGAATTCATGTTTCACTCCCAGGCTCACTCCTTGTAGCCAAGGGTGAAGAGTCCTGCTTATACATAGTAATACTCTTTCATGAGTACTGACATAATGCGACTCTCTTGCTCTAAATATGAAGAAAAAACCCAGCGAAGTTAAGACTATATTTCTCAGGGTTTCTTTTGTCCCGTTTTAATATTGTTACCTCGAAAGTATATAAGAAAGTACAGCATCCCACCTCGAGAGGAGTTAAGAAATATCACCTTAATAAGACTTCTGTTAAAATCTAGGTGACTTCTTCCCCGGAAAAATGAAAGTTGAATAAGGTTAGCAGCCTCGAGAAATAAAACTTAAATGTTTCACTGCCAGGCAGGGAAAATGGCAACGCTTGCGACAAGAATGGTCAGCGGGTGTGACATATTTCTTTATTGTTCGAGAGCGATTGGTTTCCCAATAATGGATTTCCTATTTCAAGACAAGAATTGTGTCGGAAATATTAATTTCACCTTTGGCTCTTTTATTATAGTATTTTCTTTAGTGGCTCTTATATTACAGTATTTTCTTTAGTGGCTCTTATATTACAGCAATTTCTTTCGAGATTCCTATATGTCTAAGCATATATACTGTACAGTATATTGATAAGATCCACAACTAATTGTGGAAAACATATGTAGAAAGGAAGTGAACATCACCATAATACTCATATGATATTACCCTTACCTAATTTCTCACATAGACCATAGAATATGATAATATGTAATTAAAAAATTAAAAAATCAGAATTAATGCAAGGTAAACACACACACACACACACACACACACATATATATATATATATATATATATATATATATATATATATATATATATATATATATATATATATATATATATATATATATATATATATATATATATCTGTATATATACTGTAGCTTCTGAAAACTTCAAGAGCTTACTGCGATTAATAAAGGGCAGCCAGAAACCTGTGGGTATGTGCAGAAGGAATTATATGAGGCTTTCTATAGGTATTCCTCGTTTAATACTCATTCGCAAACCTAATTTCACTTTTACACCAGTTTCCAATTAGATAATACCTTTCACAAAATACCATCCGTTTCTGACTTAACACAATCAGCATACGAACTTGTTTTGGAGAGCTGAAATTTAGTATGGAGTTGCGGATGACCGAGCGAATGGTCGTTCACTACCTCCTGTATCCTGTAGGGGCGACATCAACTGCTTATCCGCGGGTCGGTCCACAGCTTTGAAGATATGTCTGAGGCACCCGGAGGAACCCGGGTACCTCAGCTAGTTCAATATATAACCGAAAAATAGATAATTGAACTTTCCTTTCCTTGTTCATTGTCCAATACCTTATCTTTTTTGGTCTGTTGTTGCTTTCAGGGCCATCGCTGCATTTGGATATATGGTCCTCATTTGGCTGCTGTGTTCGCTACTACACTCTTCATCAATGGTGGTGCATCTCTCAAACCACCCTATAGTAATAGGCTTAAAAATGTAACTTTTAGTTTTAAAAATGTTATTTATACCGCTTCCGTAATTTATACATTAAAAGTCTTATTATCTTTAATGTTTAGGTAGAATTCTCTTTATGCAGTGAGATAAACAGCGTATTAAATTTTGTTTTCCCCTTATAAAGGTGAATATTCCCTCTCATTTTACAAAAAAAAAAGTATTTTCCACACTGGTTCCAAACATTTAATTTTTTTCCAGGTAATATTGCGTGTCAACAATCTCCCACTAAAATATTCCAGTTATAATGTGATGTAATGTAGCAGAAGGAGTGATGATCCTAATGAGGCGGGGCCCCCCAGAACAAGAGAGCGCACGGCGTGGTCCGGGAGCCGCCTCACGGTCCATTACTCTTGTTTGCATTCTTCTGTGGTTCTCCCTACTGGACGCAGAATTTTGTAGTCTGCTGAAAGATCAGGAAATACGAAAATGAAATTGCAATTGCTCTAGAAATTTGACCTTACGACTATGGTAATAACGCAGGCTGTATACTGCTTAATGTCACATATAAAACATCATTAGCAATCACCTTTTTGTAAATTTGTTTCCCTGCAAGAGCTCCAGATCGCCTCTATATACTGATGTTTGTCCCCCTATTGTCTTGGGATTAAATTATCTCTTGTAATGATCAAAATTCAGTAATCAAACATGAACCAACAAGGAACACTATTTACAACTTATAAAAAAATTTGCTTATTGCGTTAAATGCTTGTTATGTCTTACTAAATACGATATTCTGTTAGTGCTGCGGAGACAAAATTTACAGCATCTAGTAACAGGTGTGATATATTACAGTTCAACATAGTTCTGACAACAACATCACCCCATCATCATACAGCATTGAGAATTTAGACATCACCTTTAAAACCACATCACATTATATTAAACTTTGTCAGAACTTTAAATAAAACTTAGTCGAAGAAGCTTAGGCTAATGTACAGAACTAGACCTTCATTAACAGATGGACAGAAGGTCAGAAGGAATATTGCAGCGACTTACAGGCTGGGTGTGGTGGTGGGGCACGGCGCCTCTACGATTCTGTGCTGAAAAAACAAAAAAAATTTTCGTGCTTCATACATCTTCGGCCTTTCCTTGCGCTTTCATTTGCATAAACAGCATAATGATAACGGGCCAACTCCGTGATCTCCTGCTCTTTATGAAAACATGACTTACTTTGTTATACCCTCGCTCTTGGTTATATACTGTATATTGTATAACCGATTACAGTAACACATGTACTGTAACACACTGCAAGACCACAATGAAATGAAAGTTTCGTCATCTTAAGACTTCACTGTGGGTAAGATAGTAGAGTTTCAGCAGCAGATCCCTTAACGACTTAGGTGTTTAAGGTCGTGACAAGTTAGTAATTACACTATTCCATAAATAATAACAAATTACAGGATTTTTAACGATTTACTAATACAAAAATAGTGATCGTCTACGGCTTGCTCAGTGCGATGCTTCTCTAAATGATCGGAGAGCATGAAAGGAATATATTATGCAAAATAACAAGTAATGATTTGTGATTATTTGTATACGATTTTTTTCTTTTGATTTCTTTTCGAGGTGTTTTACTCCTCTGTATTTGCAAGGAAATTAACCCCTTTTTTCTTAAAGAATTAGGATATATCTGAAAAATTAGCTAAAGTTTTATATCTTTTCATATTTATCAGCATAATTATTTTCAGTATTGCCTTGTCATAAGCCAACTTGTACGAGATCCTCCGACTCTTTTGGCTAAATAGTTACATTATACGTATAACATATAATGAAGAGAACCTCTCTTGAAAATCTCAAAACAGAACAGTAAAATAAGAAAAAGAATCAAATTTTAAGTTCAATTTAAAAACTATTGCTGAATGCAAACACTGAAACTGATACCCGAGCTTTACTTGAAGCTGTAGAAATACGAATAATTTTCCCGATGGACTCGGATACACAGCCATAGGTGGTATCAGAGAGGGCCCCATAAGCCTGACTAAGCTTTCGGTACACAAGTGTGGCTAGTACTGGATTCAAGCACCTTCTCTTTCCAAGCTGTAAAATTTAAGTACTTATTTACAGGAGGGAGAACCGAGGTTGTCACGGGCACGAAACAAGGAACCTTGACAGGAAGCATAAGATTTATTCCCTTTACCGCCGCACCCCACATTTATCAGGCAATATGCATGGAATTTATACCATACACCCAAACCTGGTGCATGCATTAGTTTACAGTATGTTCAGTCACATGAATCATAAATTGTTTTGTGCCAAATCTCCAGTATTTTATAATTATTCAATATTTATATATCTTACGTTGTGCATCAGTTACGTAGGACATAAATCTGATCTTGTACACCTATGTTTCCATGTCTAATTCTGCATCTATTCTCGACCACAAACAATGCGCATTTTGCCCCTTTACTCTGCCATGTATAAGGTAAATCCAACTTCTATAACCAAGCAGTGCCATAGGTGTGGACGTATAGTAGTAGCATGCTGATTATACTGAAATAAAGGAAATGGTTATATCTCCCTTATTGTTCACCCCCCCTCCCCACCCTCCAAGAAATGTTGAAACTTTGTCATTCAGTATTAGGATGGATCTTTCTAATGGTAACCAATAAATATATATATTTGTTACAGATCAAATCTAGTTGAAATAATTATTTTAATTTAGTTTTGAAAAGTTACGCATTTTAAATTTGTCGCCAAGTAACAGTATTTATAACACCTTCAGTGTTTACCTCCCTGCTGCATTTCTAAAGCCCCCCCCCCCCCAGCACTTGTAATGTAATGTTCCCTCACCCCTCATGTACTAATTGTGCTTACTTTTCCTCTCATTTTTATTGTATTCGTCCTCAAGCACTGTTTGTCCCAAAAACCATCGTTCCCGACATTTTCAACTCTGCCTTTCTATAACACTACGTGCCCTCATCCACAGTATTCCTAATGTTTGTATCTCATAAACATGCTTATACGTCTCTTTGCTCCCAGCATGTCCAGTGTCTGCCCTCTGCTAACAGATTTCAATATGTTTTATCACAGTCTTGTCCAGCATGTTCATTGTTTGGCACTCTTACAATTTCAGGAAGGTGTAATTACTTTTTCATTTTTTTCTGTATATTTTCCTTATTTCCCTCAGGTAGAGAAAATAAATGTATATAACTCCCCCTTCCTTTGCCAGCCCTTGATTTATTTTTTTGCGTGATTAACTAACCATAAACCATTGTCAGTGTTTCCATTACTTGTTCGTTGTTTTCCTCCTCATCTGCATTGCCAATATTTACTTTTCCATTATTTTTGTTGTTGTACATTTTCCTAGTTTGGATTTTCAGTGCCCACGGCAACATCGATGTTTACATATTACCTCTCCTTCTAATTTTTGTTTACCTCACCTCCTCTCACTATATGCATTTTCTCTTAGCTTATTTCGTTTCCCTCCTAGTAATTTCAGTGTTTGCCTCCATCACCTGCATGTCCATGGCCCCCTCCCCTCCCTACATTTTCAGGCTTTTCCTTGTATATTCAGGGCCTTTATCCTCCATAGGGAGGAGTAAATATGTTGAGAAATAAGCGTAGAGGACTCGTGTAATAAATGGATTTTCTTCACTTTTCGTTTAATTAAAATTTAACTTCCCTACGACCTTGATGTGTATGAAGAGCAACAGCTCCTCCGCTTTAATCTGATAAGTGCCTTGCGCAGCAACCCTTGTGTATCCTTTTGAAAAAAATTTAGTCGTGCTTCAGAGAACGGTTATATTTTTAAAATTTCATATTACCACTTGCATACATATTATTTTTGCATCACCCGGTGTATCTTAATACTCCACAAAATCTAGCGTCTGATAAAAAAAAAGTGTATTGCTTACCAGAGCATAACGGGAATGTCTGGGAACAATGGCATGCATGTAGTAAGTGGGATATTAATAGAGAATAGAATCACATCTTTAATCCTCGCTCCTGTTATAGTGTGCTTTCTAATTTCAAGGCAAACCCGGCTGACTTTAAACATTCGCGGCTCGTTACCGCGGTCTCATTAGAAAATAATGTTATAACTCGTGGAAATTTAAACTTTTTCCCACATGATACTGTTAGTAAAGCCTAAGGTGTAACGGAAGCCGTAGCCTTTTGAGGAACTGTAACAGAAATTTAGGTTCTATTTTTCCTGTATTCTGTGTCTTTCTGACTCTCCCTCTCCCTCTTTCTCTTTCTGTTCTTCCCTTTTCTATTCTCCCCTCCGCTTTTGTCTGGAAGCTGGGAGCTAAACTTAACAGTGGCACGATTACAGTAAGTGTAGCTCACGGGCGGCTCTTTGTGTGCTAGAGAACCTCAAGATTACGCCACCGTAAGGGTTACTGGTGTTTGTACAAGTATTTCACTGCAACTCCTCTACTTACGATGCGGACGTGAATTAGAGTAAGATTGCTGAGAATACAACAAACTGCTACAAACTGGCCCTTAGGCCTCAGTTGTAAGCTTCGAGTGAACAGACTATAGCACATCTATATCCCATGCTGGCTCAAAGATATCTTGACCATAGGGAAAGAGATATTGTACCTATTCTATCTCAACATGTGAGTAATGAGTGGCTCCCCCTAGGTCCACTAGACTAAATGATACTCTCGGTTGACCTGTAAATTCCCGGTGTACCAATCTAGGTAGGCTTACTTGTGTGTGTGAGTGTTTTGTGATGAAGGGAGATTACGTAGTTTTAATCAAGGCTTTTGTATGTATGTATATAAATAAAAGATTAAATAGACTCATATCAGATGTCAGGGTTCAGTTAGTGTTACATGCCAGCTGTCATTGTGATGAATAAGTTTAATACACCCACTTGGTAAGGCTGATTGATCCAGGTGCAAACACATATGGGAAAGAACATCTCAAAGCATGCACAGTTATAGCATATTTCTGCGTAGATCTAGTCATGTGACTTCCAGTATCTAAATTTTTACAAAACTAAAATGAGAATGGATTGAACTATTTTCTATTATTGTAATATTTAGTATATAATATTTAGATCGTGAATAACTTTCACTGATAATAAATTCATTGGGATGCTCTTCTTGGAACTGAATTTCATTAAGTATCCTCCCTTGTGAACAGGATCACACTCATATATACATACATATATATATATATATATATATATATATATATATATATATATATATATATATATATATATATATATATATATATATATATATATATATATATATATATATATATATATATATATATATATATATATATATATATATATATATATATATATATATATATATATATATATATATATATATAATCACGCTAACAGGGATAGTCACCAATTGAGCTTTAAAAAGCAAGCGACGTTTTTGCTCAATAGAAATAACTTTGTTGCTGCAACTTAATGAAGAGAACGATAGATTGGAAACAACACAAAGTTGCTTCAGTAAATGAAAAAAAAGAACAGAAAAAAACAAAGTAAAGTAGCGTGGTTGTTTCAGCAGGGTGAACCCGGCAGAGTATAAAGTGGCGGTGGAGGCAGGGAGCACCTCTGTCACTGGTGATAAAGATGCCGATGACCGGGTCTACCACCTCGTAAACTCGTGCTGAGGAAGAGGAGCTGGTCCAGGAGCCAAGTGGTACTGGGCCACTACCTTCACTCCATATGATGTCACAATAAACACCCGAGACAAAGGGTCGGAGAAAGAAAATTATTTTAAAAGTCGAGAGTCGCATCCGATTAATCTTTTATATCTAAAAGTATTTCATCTTTACTGCACAATTAGATAGCATGAGTATTTCCTGTTGCACAGATCTTAGCAGTTGACCTTATGTCCGTAGTGTGATTCCTAATGCAATACAAACATGATGGTAAATAGATACGCAATAGGTAATGATTATATCCTGCAAGGTTATAAGAACTGTTGACACAATTCTCTCCGCTGGACAATATTACCTCTCGTCAAAACCGATTAGTAAAAAATTATAAAGAGTAACAAAATATACATACTTACGTTTTATAATGCGTTCCTATCCTTATTAATATTTAAAGTTTCTTGCTACAGTTCACGAAAGAGTTCTACGTTTTGTCGAATATAAAATTATTCAAATTGATGCACCACAAAACTTCCATAGCTTGTCCATAGCTTGAAGGACTGTAGCAGGTTTTTTTTTGTACGTATATTACAACATTTGCAATATGAATAATGCTCTTTTAATATTCCCTTCATCTATAAACCAGACCAGTTTAATCCACAAGAAATGCGTTCATGCACACACGACAACCATTTGAAGTGCCATTTACTCTCACTGAGCAATATTCACTGTCACTTATGCCTATATTCTCTTTACTACAGGAGGTACAGCGACTCTGGAGAAGACCAGGTAACAGGTGGTGGAGCCATTAATACATATTTAGAACTGATTTAATGAATGGAGACATACATTAAAGATCATATGTTTAAGGTGTGACTGTTCAGTTTTCAAATTATTATATTTTTATTTAGAAATCTCATCAATAACATTATTAGTAATATAAAAACAAAATGAAATTTTAAGTAACCCAGATAAAACGATACAGTGTACAGAAAGATAAATACTTCTAAAGAAGTCCTCATCTTTACCTGGTATTCTTTCCTACCATGCAGGATGTTTACTGTAAAAGAATTAATGCAGTGTTATTTGCTCTTGTAGTTTACATGAAAGTCACAATTATTTGCAAAATTGAAAAAAATCTATACTTCGGGAATTTTTTTCTCCGTTAGTGGGTGACGGAGCGTCACTGAGTTGGTGAAAAAACTGCCTGAGCGTAATCACTGATATACGTTAAGCATCATAAAGGAATCCGAGTGTTCCCGGGCATCGTACAACACGGAGGTGATAGAGAGCGGGGCCGGGCGGCACACACTCACTATCACACGTTGTAAAAGATTAATAGGGAGTAGCGAGGTGCAAGGCAGTATTGGACCGTTTATTAACCTGATTGTTGAGCTAACAATCGAGTTAGGGACGAGGGAACGAGATGAGGGACGTAGGCTCGACCTGTTTATAAGCGTGTCCTGACACCCTAATATCTGTAGGGGAGTTACATATGTAGGTTAAAACTCGATAGTAGAGGACATTTATAACTACTGTACAGTCAACCAAAAAATTATGTGTACCTTTACGATGTTATCAAATATTACACACTGGACCAAGAATTCTGAAGAACACTCATTTACTAGGGTGATACCTGTTAATTTCTCTGCCTTTTCTATACATGATATACAGAATACATCGTATTGGTTACACAATGCATCACACAATCAGAAGTACCAACCTTACCTCAGTCAGTGATCGTTGCGAAGGCCGCCAGACCCGGGGATGCATATTATTTTTTGTTAAGTGCACATTCTAAGTCGTAATGCACTGATGGTGGCAGAGAGCTAATTCATGTATATAATACGTCGTATGAAACTTCCGAAATGAATGCAACAGGTTGATTCCTTTCCAGAATGTCGTAATAATTACATTTAGCATCATCTTGACCACCTAATAGTTCAGAAGGTGATTTATCTTTCGCGATATTCTTCATATAGTGCTTGACAGGGGCGAGGGGCGATAAGATCGAAGTGTATGAATGGAAGATGGGATTAGATAAAGGTGATATGCATAAAGTATTTCAATTATCAAATCAGGAGCGATGTCGTAGCGAGGGATTTGTAGAGAAATTTTTATTCAGGAAGGAATTAGGTAAACTTTGGTTCGGAAATAGAGTTATGGATGAATGTAAAAAGTTGCCAAACACCATCATCAGCTCCAACTCGTTGGAGAGTTTCAAATATTGGTTGGACAGATATATTAGTGATAGTGGTTAAGTTCTTAGAGGAAAACTTTGGAATCATGGCCTTGGGACATGTGTAGGAAACATCTGTGATATTTGAGGGGCATACTCGTATACCTGACCTTAATGTCAACTCTTATTAGCTAGATTGCTTGGAAAAATAGACCACTTCAGATCTCCTGTCCTTATTATTACTAAATATAAAATTATAAGATTTTTTGTATCAATAATAATTATACCCCATTGAAATTCCGTATGAATATACGACCTCTGATATATATATATATATATATATATATATATATATATATATATATATATATATATATATATATATATATATATATATATATATATATATATATATATGTATGTATGTGTGTGTGTGTGTGTGTGTATGTATGTATGTATGTATGTATGTATGTATGTATGTATGTATGTATGTATGTATGTGTGTGTGTGTGTGTGTGTGTGTGTGTGTATGTGTGTGTGTGTGTGTGTGTGTGTGTGTGTGTGCGTGCGTGCGTGCGTGCGTGCGTGCCTTATGTCAAATCGGGACATTTTTGGCTTTATATTCCTACAACTTAATGGAAATTAATTAATCTATGGTAAAATTACCTCTATCATTTAAGACGTCGTTTACCAAAAAAAGATTATACCTAAAGTAGGTTAGGCTAGGTTTTTCTATGAAACTGCTAATTTATAAGTATTATGATGATCTTACATGATCGACTATGTCCAGTCAGAAGTGTGAATAAAGAGAAATACATAGAAGATATTGCTCTAAAGCAATAAAAGTATTACAGCTTACGTAATATGTTACAGTACATATATTACTAGTGAAACAGTCTGGAAAAATGAACACCGTACTGACAGTTGTGTCGTAATGCTTGGGTGATATTTTTCCCGCCGTGCCCACCATACGTTAATGGGCAGAGCACACCTTACCCTCGACTTGCTCCTCAATAGTCTTACCTGATGTCTCAACTTTATTTCACCCCACAATCACAGTATCCATCCAATCTTTTGGGCGGCTACCAGCATTCACTTCCCCGATACACATTACATAGAAAAACTTTTCAACAGTATTCCCAGAGGTTTATCTTCTTGGTTAGGAATTATTCTTCATCATCTGATCAACAATTATTTGATGGACTATGTTGTTTCCCCTTCTACCATAATGTTTACTTGAACATTTGACCGCCTTAAAAGTAAGTTTTTCCAATACGAAACCAGAAACTCAACCTTTCCTCTCTGGGTAAGAGGTGATTATCACCGGCCACGAGGGGTTGGCAAGTGGATTGTAGCCATCAGCAGGAAGGGATCAGCGGCTGAGCTGAAAGATGTGCTACCGTTACGCTGGTTCTCCTTATGTTGATGTTACACCTGAGACCGGGAGCCAGGGTATCGCTGTCTGCTAAAACAGTTGTAGAAAAATGTTTTTTCGTTTACATTATTTTGTGAAATACATAATATCATTTAGCAATATCCTATGAATTCGTTGTATTTTGTTCATGAAGAGTTTTTATGAATATGCAGAATCATGTAACGATATTTCTACACACAAGACAAAGTTAACACACGAACGCAGTTCAGTCTATAGGACCATATTTGCTATCCAGAAATAAGGATCCATATTTACATTTTCGCAGATATACCTGTATGTTGACACGTATTCTCTCACCAGTCTTCTCTCGTAAAGACAAAGTCACTAAATGGTTTAATTTCGCAGTTAAGGAAACCCTGAGAAATTCTTTCGTTGAATTTGTTTCAGTCATGTTCGTCACGTTAATTTCTGGCTTTTTGGTGTCCAAAAAATGGTGCAAGCTATAACAATGACTGTTCCAAGACTATGGAGACGGTACATGGTGATGACACATATTAAACATTTATTATGAAACAAACAAAGAAACAGCGAGAAGCATTAGTCGAACAAGAACTTAATTTTTGACATACGCTCGGAGGACAAATTAGCTGTGTTAGTTTTTTCACCGTAATTGTATAGCAGTTGTGGCCCCGGGACAATAGCGCAGCAGTTGTGGCCCCGAGACAATAGCGCAGCAGTTGTGGCCCCGATACCAGCGCAGCGTTTGTGACAGTGACTATAATTCTATAGCTCATAGATGTGGCCCCATGCCTTTAACTCTGTAGATGTGGCACCATGGCTATAGATACGTCGATATGGCACCCTGACAAAAGCTCCTGAGGTGTAGCGATATAGGTACTGCCTACGAATGAGCTCCTAAGAGTTCAAGTAGCGTGACTCCGGTATTCCGAGATGGTAGGTGGACATGTGACTAGAGTCTAGAGAGAGACTATACGCTGCTAAGAGATTATGGGCTCATAACTTCTGTTCCATGACTGTGGTCTTATTACCATGAGGCCGTAACTGTGATGATTAAATGTAGATTCTTAATTATAAACCATAGTTGTGGTGTTATGCCTGTAGCAGCGGGAGTAAAGATTTTTATTGGCTGTGATTATGACCATGCCAATTTTCACTTCAAGATTTTAATTCATATTCTGGTGTTATATCTACTGTCATTGGTATCTGTCAGCAGCCTTATAGCTGGGACCACACTGCTAAGATGGTCTTGGTAAGTAGCATTGCCTGTGTGGCCTCTGTGGCCACAGGAATCAAGGCCACGGATTTTGGCCTCCTGGTTCGATTCAGGTCTTCAATAGCAGTATAAACATTACGTCTTCTTTCAAACGATCGGTGGGGATCATATTGTACCCAAATTTGCATTTTTATGTGGCCTCGTATATCTTCCCTATGACCACATCCGTTGTCTTCTTCCACTGCTTCTTCAATTTTACTCCCAGTCGCCTGTTATGACGTTGCTGCGGACCATTACACCGATCTATTGACTTACGCAATACACTTAATAATGGGTGCATTGTGATAAATTCGCTCACACCAGGGCTTCATTAAGCACGTTCTCTTAAAACAGATCATTTATATTTTCATAGAAAAGACATTGCAAGCACACCCCATTAACCAGACACACTATTAATTTCAGCAAACAAAATTACTTTAACAGAACTTTTTCTCGATAGAGACTCGTGATAGAATTCTTTAAAAAGACGCACACAGTATGCACTTTACCATATATATATACATATATATATATATATATATATATATATATATATATATATATATATATATATATATATATATATATATATATATAGATAGATAGATAGATAGATAGATAGATAGGGACGAGTGACAAAGGTAGATGTACTGAAAAGAGTTGATACAGAGTGTGTATCCATTTTATGGTAGAAGTAAAAAAAACAACATTGAGTGTTCGCGGGAAAAGAGAACCTAACAGTTGAAAACATGAAAAAAATGTTGGTGAGCTGAATATGATTGGAAGAATAAAAGGATGAGAGAATATATATATATATATATATATATATATATATATATATATATATATATATATATATATATATATATATATATATATATATATATATATATATATATATATATATTACCACATTGTTTAGGCGATTTATTTTTTATTTTTTTTATTTTATTTTTTTTTTTGCCAAGGACCCAGGGTTTCGCAGTTGGGTATTATGATGAGCTGGTCAACAATCCTTACACTGGTTTCTCGGTGGGAACGGGGAGGGGAGCGTGTATGTTAATGTTTACTAACGTTTACTTACTTCGTGAACTCATTAGATAAGTATTTACTAAGCTAGGAGGCTGATGTTGATGTGGATGCCCGGGGAGGAGTCGCTCATATGGGGTCATTGGCCAGGGCCTGCATCCCAAACAGTTCCTCATTTGATTCATCTAATTATCTACAGTATATCTTATCTTTGTCTATTTTCCAAGTAAATAATGGTTCACAGGTATTTGACAATTTCTTTCAGCGGAGAGCGTCGTATACTAGGAATTCATTATATTAGTCTCACATTAAATAGATTCCGACATCATAATTTGAGAGACATCATTAGTTGCTTTCGTCTGCTGTTCTACTGCATCTTGCACCATCTCCAACATCCTTCCTGCACGACTACAATCCTACTCTCTTTAAATGACCGATATCTTTCTCTGGACACGACCACTGTCCTCTTACGTGAACCAGTATTGCATTCTTTTTTGCATGACTATTGCAGGATACCGAACATTTTTAGCACAATCATTGCCCTTCTCCCTGAATTCCCATTGTCTTTCATGCACGACCATTGTACTAATGCCTACATGACCATTGTACTAATTCCTTTCCGACTACGATTATTACCTTCCTTCTCTAATGACCACTTTCCCTTTGTATAATCTCCGTCCTCCTCTTGCACGACCATTGTTCTCTTTGTTCTCCCGTTGCACGACCACCATTATCTCACTACAATATTACTAGTTTCCTCACATGACCTTTTTCCTCTTCCTTTCACAAAAGTTTTCTCTTCCCTGCACGACCACCAAACCTTCCCTCATGACCAATGCTATCCTCACTACACAACCTATTCTATCGAACGACCATTATCGTTATATTCCTCGATCAGTATCCTCATCCAGTACGACCAATGCTCTACGTTCATTGTCTGTGACTTAACCCTTTGTTGCACAGCCACTCTACTTCATGACTGGTTTAGGTGAGTGATGACTGGTGGTAGGTGAGTGATGACTGGTGGTAGGTGAGTGATGACTGGTGGTAGGTGAGTGATGATTGGTGGTAGGCGAGTGATGACTGGTGGGTAGGTGAGTGATGACTGGTGGTAGGTGAGTGATGATTATTATTATTATTATTATTATTATTATTATTATTATTATTATTATTAGTAGTAGTAGTAGTAGTAGTAGTAGTAGTAGTAGTAGTAGTAGTAATAATATTATTTTATCATTATTGTGAATATCAGATGCCAATAAGTGCATCAGTCCTGAGAGAGGAAATAATATGCCTGATGTGGTAGAGAGGACGGTACTCGGGGAACAATAATGGTTGTAGGTGGTTTTCTTATCAAATTTGCCTCTTCTAATTACCAGCCCCTGCTGCCCCCATGTTCACCAGCAAGTTTTATACAGACTTACTTTGGCAGATTTCTGTATTTTCATATAAAATAAGTGATATACAGTAGATAAAACGACATGTTTATGAAATTTTTTTTAATAGTATTTTATAATATTTAAACATTTAATAATGTATTCGAACACCTTTTCATAAGTATTGTATAACCTTTTTCTCATGCGCTAGAAAGACAGTAGTCCATCCCACAGCCATGAATGTATTTAGATATCAGTAATCATACATCTCCATTCCTCACTACCCCATGACAACACCGTCATCTCATTCCTCGACCCGCTAAGTGCAGGTTCACTTTAGTCTGATGTGTCAATCTTGTTAATGTTAGCAGCGACAATAAAGGCGCCGTCACCTGTGGCGGCCATCACTCACTATTATCTGGAAGCGTATAGGTGTGGTCAGGCCAGAGGGCTCTCACCCCGTTCTCCTTTCTCCCTAACACCACACGCAGAGTGTCATTAAAGATAAGTGTCTCATTAAGTTCAGGCGTTGTTTATATGGGATTGAACTTTGAGTCTCCCCGGGATCCACCCTGAGATTGGGGCAGAAATTGCTTGCGTGTTGGCGTGTGTCATACAGATCACCAAAGGCGCCGGGCATAAATTTACGTGTCGTTATTTTTTTCTTAAAAGATTCAATGCAAACCCATTTCCGCTTCCGTGTCCCGGCGACTTCTTTTATTGTCATTACTTTTTGAAGTCATAATCACTCGGAAATTATACAACAGGCAAGTTTAAGTAGATTTAAATGCGCAGACTTGAACAGACACGAGAATGCATTGTTCAGTTAGGGTATCACACGTTTGTATAATGCAGTTCGTCTCAAAGGGACGAACTACAAATGCCACCAACAATACTGCACTAACCTCATTCTCAGGGTTAAGACCGTGTTTGGTCCTGTGTGGGTTAACATTAAAGGGGAGCTCGTGTCTCCTGCCATAAGCCGAAGCCTCACCGCCAACACCTGCTTCACGAGGATTGTGGCGCAGTGTTCTGGGACATAGGTTTGCTAATATGGCATTCATGACACATCCGTTAACGCTCCGCCTAATGCACATTTGCAATGATGCTATTTCGTTCTTCGGTAATGTGACTCAGGAAGTCCTATATCTATTCTAATAGAAATTCAATATAAGTTTGATAATCTCCTAGAGATTCAATGACACATAAGGTGTAGGGGTGTGGTCGTAAAATAGTCAATACAACATCCAAAGGTTACAATGTCTTCCATGAATATGGCACTTAATCCTTATTTCCACCAAGAAGGACAGAAGATTTATATTCTGGAGGGTTGCCACATGTTGGCGCGAGTTTGTGCCAAATGGTATTCTGCCAAAACTAATATAAAATTCGCAAGGAGTGAAATTTAAGATTCTATCACAGCGCCTTCTTCCAGGTTATGTATAGGGGACATCATCCACATTGGCTTGTTTCCTACTACCCGCAAAATCCAATCGATTTTTTATTGTCTTTTTGTGTAGCAGCTTTTATTAACATTGTTAATCAAGCCATTTCTACCACCAAAGGAGTTTTTTTGCTTTTATTTCGGATCTGTGTTCCTTTAGCAGTTTCATCTACATGACGGTGAAAGTCACCCCTGCTCTTAAGCTCTATTTTTGTTTCAGAAACTTGCTAGGTATCTTAACACTTTTTACCCACTTCACTACCCGCACCCTCCGTTAATAGACATATTCCCTCTGTACTGACAACTTTACTCTTGTACGCTAACCTTAAACTTCTCCCATGTACACTCAAGTCAGCGCGTGGGTGAAGGAAGAATATGGCTCTTGTGGTGATGGACCAAGAGTAGAAGATCCCTTGCACTGGGAAATATCACTTGTCCTCCTGTGTATACACCATCCCTCCGACATAATTCTTATCTTTCCACCCATCACAAAGCTATCTCCTCTTTCAGCAAACAAATCTTTCTGGAATTTTGTTTTTGTTTTCATAATAGGTTTTATATTCTACGTAAAAGTTAAAAACACAAAATAGGGTAAAGGGTTCTTTAAATATCCGCAATTAGGTAACACTGTAAACATCACCACATATTAATCTCTGAACCGACTGCATTTGGTTTATAATGTTAGGCTTCAGGAGAACAAAGTGAATGGGAGAGTCGCTGCATTATGCAACCATCAATTACTGCCGACTAGTCCTCACCCAGCACTCTGGGTCAAGAGCCTCTTTAGATGAATGGGTAATGGCACCAGGCACACTTGATCACTCTTAAATATTCATGCCTCTGATTCATTTAAGACAAACCTTACAATCATAAAAACGCCAAACCTTATCTAAATCATGTTAATTTAGGATTAGTTAGGTCAGGTTAAGTTACTCAAGTTAGTATTGATGAAATTCATTTATATTTTATTCGGTATTTAAAGGAAAGTTCCTACATACCGACCAATTGTGGTGGTCCAGCACGTTTGACACGTGTTAGGTCTTCTTGAGTTATTCCTTGATACCGGGTCATACTGCAAGTTAACAGAGGGTGTAGTTGTCGCGTAGGTGGCCTTAGACCCGATTATCCATTGATAAATGGGAAAGGTCATTTTTATGGTATAACCCGAAGAATAAATGGGTTGTTTTGCTGAGGTCTCATTATATTACCAGCTTCTTGGATTTCCCTAATAATTCATATACTTCTCATAATTGAGTCAAAAAATCTGCATGTCAGCTTCACCTGTTAATGTATACTCTTAGTTACCGCTGATGATGCACATTTCATTCAAATCTTCTTTATTGTTGTAAATGGGAGTTCACTGATGCCACTCTGGCAACAGCTACAGTCCGTGTGAACGAGGAATATATCTTTGTGATTTTTTCTTATATTATTTTTTTATGGTCAGAATGAAGACTTCAATTTTTTTTATTGTGTTTACCTTTTAGATTATAAAATAAAAATCGACACAGAAAAGTGAGGCCTGCTGAGTCAGACTTTGTCTTCCACCTGTATATTACATTTTGGAGGTCTTCAGCATTGTATTTTAAGTAGCATATGTTATCTGGATATGGTAATGTCTTGAAGTGTGCCATTCCTCCAAACATACCTCACTAAATATCTTGTTCAGGTACACAATAAAAGGGAAGGGGAGAAAGAACACTCCCCTGCTCCACGCCTGTATAAATGTCAAGTCAGATATCATTTTCGATTCCTGTTTTTACCTTGCTTCTACAAAGTTTGTAGATGCTTTTAATTGCCCTGAGTAGTTACCCATTAATACCATACACTTCCAGGGTGTTGTCCATGTCACTCAATCTAACACGTTCTTCAGGTCGATAAAGACAACAAACAAATCTTTACCTTACTCCGGGTTTTTTCCCTGGCTTGCCTCAGAGTAAAGATCATATCAGTGGTACTCCGTTCCCTCAGAAGCCATAATGCCAATCCCTAAGCAGTGGTACCACTATTTGTCTCATCCTAGTTTCTAAAATAATCTCGTATAATATACAGACACGAGATATAATTGTGATACTGCGATCGATTTTTTGCATCTGGTGTGGTGTCCCTTTTTAAAGATTGGACAAATGAGTTTACCCCCGGTCTTCAGCCACCCTTCATTATATTCATTATCTTAAGGATCTGTCTCTTGATCTTTTCAGGACCCCCATGATTAAACAAGTCTGCAGCTAGATCACCAACACACATTGTTCTATCATTCATTATATATTGTCGTCAAGCTCTTCTCCATCCTTTGTGTTGATATACTATCATTGTCAGGTTCACAGTTCTTGTCATGCGCATCATTGTCATCTTGCTCTACATTCAACAACAATTTGAAGTAAATAGATGATTTTTAATTTCTTCAGCTGGCTCAGTGATTATTTCGCTGTAAGGGTTTTGTTTCATCGCCATGTCCATAGTTTCTCTGTTTTCAATTATACTGCATTTTTCATTTTCTCCTTCCAGCAGTGTGTGGGTATCCTTTTTTCTTTTATGGTCTTCATCTCAAAGCTTTACGGGAATTCATATTCAGTTCATTTTGGAATGCTTCTTGGACTACTTTTTAATAGCTGTGGTGTTACGAATGTGAAAAGGGGAGTCACTGCACTGGACCGTCTTTATATCCTTAACAGAGGGGTATGTGTATATCATAGCTGGGTGTACAGAACCAGTTACCCTAAGGACAGGAGGCGAGAGTTGTATCCATCCACCCTGCCTGTTCTCGCAGTTGATTAAACTCAAGATTTTTGGGGTTTGTTGGTAAACTATATATATATATATATTTTTTTTTTTTTTACAAAAATAGTATATATATATCTAGCAGACGCTAATTGGTTTGTAATTTTTAAGATTTCTTTGTTACCTTTTAAATCAGAACTACGATAACTGCTTAGTTCCAACTTTCCATTACTTCCCTTTGTTTCATGCATTTTATGTACAGTTTTGCAAGAATCTCAGCGTTTATTTCTTCGACTTTGATAAGCCGGACCTCCATAATCAAACTTTCGACTCGTGCTACAGCTGGGCCCCATTGGTGGAATCTGAGGGTTATCCCTACCGGTGGTCATCCTCAAGGTTCCCAAACTTGAATTCCTTGGCCCACCTTGTTGCAGTGGCATCTGAAGGGGAATCTTAGCCATGCACTCCTACCATGCATTGATAAATTTTATTTGTTGTTGAACCTTCGTTAGATATAAATTTTACGACACTTCGGTGTTCCGTTTGACCCAGATCTGTATTTTTTTTTTACAGACATCATACTGTATTTTAAAATTCCTACTCTGAAATTATAAGTGATATCACATCCAAATGAAATTAATTACCTAAGCATTCACTCTTCTTACCTTTAAATTAGAACCCTCCTGTCATTCAAAACCTATTGACCTTCCCGTGTGTGTGTGTGTGTGTGTGTGTGTGTGTGTGTGTGTGTGTGTGTGTGTGTGTGTGTGTGTGTGTATTCTCTGTGAGGAGGCGGTTTCAGTGTCCAACGATGAGGTCATAACTTACCATTTGTAATCAGCTTTGGATTACTTGTATAATAATGCATATCTGGATGTCGAAAAGATGGCTCACAGCCGCGGTTGTTCCGGTAGTTCAAAGGTCGTGCGATCATCAGGAAATCCAAATAAGGACTGTTGGTCTGTACTAATTTCTGGGAAGACAAGTTAGCGAGTGTTTGTCTTACATCCAAGAAAGATAATATCACTCTCTGGGTTACGATCATGTGAGATAAAGGTGATCATTTTTGCAGACTGCCGCGGGTCACCGGATGTCACCACCCGACCTTACCATGGGCTTAGTTAACCCCATGTTTCTGTGACTTTAAGCTTCGGGGGTAGAAAGCAGGTGCATACATCTATCGTGCATAGTGTTGGAGGTTCAGTGTTGTGTTCATTTTAACTTCACAATGGTTGTGTCCAATGACTCTCTTCTTTAAGTGACGGATGGATATCTCTCCCAGTCTTAAACATTATTATTCTGAGACAGCTGGAAAGACAATTGGTTACTAACTATTGTTCCGGTTGTCAGAGATATAAACCTCCTTGAATTATTGCAAGCTTTGAAATATAAACCTCCTTGAATTATTGCAAGCTTTGAAATATAGTTTTCGAGTTAATTATATCCGAGTTGTTCTGGTTTATCTTCCGGTAAGGGTAAAGGACAGAGTCACAGGACATAGATTCTATTTTCCGGCTTTTAAGTTTATGATTTCAAATTATCAGATCACACTCCGACATTGTAACTGAAAACTGTTCTGAAGAAATTATGGTAAGTTTATGATATGTTTCATCCTATACCTGGATTTTTTTTTTAATGGTGGCACTGGGTACTTCATGGAATATATTTGTCATTGAAATAATGAACCCTCTATATGGAAATTTTGAATGTAAACTGCAAAATCATGTGTATGTATATGAATATCAGATCTAATTGTATATCTGTAAGAAAGGACAACTCGTACGGTGACGGGAGGATCTGTACAGTAACTCAATGAGAACTTCAACTGGTCAGTGATGCAGATGCTATAATCCAGATATAATCCATTTCTGAAAACTACATACAAAAAGTTGGGGGTCTGTGTGATAGCTCCGAGCTGCTTATATCGTGTGGTTCATGTTTTATACGACATGGAGCATGGGACTCCGTAATTGGGTACACTCAATGCATGCATGTTTAATAAGACCCTCATCCGGAGGGCTCGGTCATCGCTGCCAGCCTGGAGTACATGCAATGTATATAACGAATCACGAAATTCACTTTCATTCAGATTTTACTCAGGAAACAAGAATTGGAAATTATAGATATTACAATAGTGTAATGTTTATATACACTAACCATTATTTCAGATCTAGTATTCATCTCTAGGCGTGATCTACAGTAAAACTCTCAAGATCTGAAAATCATAGCCAAATTTACATATGATCACTTTCTAATGCATAAGGTCAGCATTTTGAGTTGCTTACATTCAAGTCCTTTGAATAAAAGTGAGACAGGAAAAAAATATACTTACAAATTGGCATGTTATCAGCATTTCAGCATATACCTAGATCACGCGCACTTACAGTGATTTACTTGCATATATATATATATATATATATATATATATATATATATATATATATATATATATATATATATATATATATATATATATATATATATATATATATATATATATATATATATATATATATATATATATATATATATATATATATATATATATATATATATATATATATATATATATATATATATATATATATATTTTGATAAAACCACACAGAAAAGGGAAACACTGGAGCTCCTTAGCTTTCCTCTTTATTCAAGGCATCTTCAGAGGCAACTTTGAAAGCATTTGAGGTGGATGTAGAATAGGTGATTAGTGGGTCTCCTGTTTTTGACCGGACTTGACCCGACCTGATGTTATGTCACCCATTTTTTATAAGCTTTTCTTTCGTTTGCGGTGGAGGTGGTGTGTGGATTAGTGGATCCCATGTGATTGACCTGACCTGATGCTATGTAAGGTCACCCATTGTATATAAGCCTCTCTCAGTCCCTGTAAATTCAGTTGCCTCTGAAGAAGTCTGAAATAAAGTCGAAGCTAAGGTGCTCCAGTGTTTCCTTTTTCCTGTGTCGCTTTATCAAGATTTATCTTGTCTACATTTGTATGGTGGAACTACTTCTCAGTTACTGCTCTCTTCTTTCCTTACCTCGTTACTTCTCTCTCTCGTTACACACACACACACACACATACATAATGGTTGCTCCTCGTGTAATGAGGAGCACATAGGCGTGAATTTGTTTAAGGCGTAGAAGCTGTCGCCAACACAACAACCACGCCCTATGTTAACGAGCTGCATGACCCAGTGTCAAGGAATAGTCCGAGAAGACCGAACAACTCGCCAACTGCACTGACTAACCATTACCCTGGAATACGATTCTTAAATCAATTAACAACCAGGTTCCCAATTACTGCTGGGTAGACAGAGGCAAATGGCGTAAAGAAACTTCCCCATAGTTTCACCCTGCCCTGGGGTCGAACCCGGGTTCGCACGCTTTCGAGGCGAACATGTTTACCATTACACAAACACACACACACACACACACACACACACACGGGCGGAAGTGCAGGCGCGCAGGGTGGTGGGTTCTCTTCCATCCGCATCCGCTCGTAAACTTTGCTGCCCACAAGCAACAATCCGTATATAGGAAACGTTTTCCCTGAACTGACAGATATCTTCAGTTCTTGGAGCGAATTGGCCAGGGGAGGAGAGTGTGAGTACACGTTTCTGGCCAAATACACATCTCTAGTCACGCATGTTTTCCAAGATGTTCCATGTTTCTGCTTGTCTCTGGCCCCACGTGATGACTAGGGGATGTACGTTTTTTTTCACGTTGATGACCTTGTTTTATAGGCAGAGATGGTGCACGTCTAGGCCACGTATGTTTGTCCACATAATTTCCCACAGCCCTCTCCTATTCTCGCACATTCACCTTGCACTTCCCCTTTTGTCCTTACTTTGTTCTTTTTCCACTGTGCTATTCATCAATGCCAGATTACTCTTCAAGAATAAGTTAAATATAGCTTCCATTACGTGAGAATTAATTAGAGTTTGATCTCTAAATTCCTCCTGATGCCAAAGATAAATGTGTTAAACCAAGAGGATAAAGTAAGACAACTGTGACCACCAATCTTGTTCAGCCCCTCGGGGTATATCTTAGCTGGCAGCGCTAATGGGGTTAATTTTCTGGCGCCTACAAATATTCTCACAAAATTGGTGGGTGTGGAGGTTTAGTAGCGGAGGTTGGTGTGGCGTAAGCAGTGCGCGACCAGTTGTTGGTGATATTTTTAGGCTTTATATTCTACTGTTACAAAGTTATGGGCATTGACTTACAAAAATTACTCCATACTATAAGTAAAAGATAGATTTACGAGAAAAACGACTCACAAAATTACATATAATTAAATTTTTACAGTATAGTACAGTCCAATAACGGAAGAGTATTTTCGGTGCGACGTGATGGAGAACATAGCGGCAGGATCTTGCCAACACCGCCCGACTTCCAGTTAAACAAGACGCTTAAAATACTGGCCACGCATTTCATCTCGGCTGTTGACTCCCCGGGAAGGCGGCAGCTCGAGGGTGAGCTATGCGGGGTAATTCACTAGACTATTAAAAGTGGTGAGGGAGGAAAAATTCAACCTAGAAAGTAACTCAGGAAGACAGACCTGTATACACTATAACTTTACTGTGATCATCTCGTGAGATGTACAGTATATTGAACACCAAAAATTATCTTGTGGAAGAAGAAAAAAACCCAGGAAATTCTTGGAACTGAAGAATCAAATACTACTAGAAAGCCAAAATTAGACATTACATTAATACACGCAGCTCAATAACAACATCATATACTTTGAAGGGAAGCACTCATAAATAATTTAAATAGATTGATATGATTATAAATTGTTTAAATCTTAAGGAATTAATAAGTAAAAGGCAGATTATTCCCAGCGCGTTTCTTGGGTGAAAATAATGTCATATAAACAAAATGAATTGTGGCTGAAATCTATCTACCTTAAGAGTACATAATAACGTTGGTTGTTTGACCTTGTTCTTAACCCACCACAACTAATCGGTTTACATTGATGATCCTACAAAACCAAGCTGAAGGTTTGGCAGAAACATGCATAGACAGCCGAACATAGGACACATATTAACAAAACAAATGTGTACCGTAAAGCAAAATACGCAACTAAATTAACATAAGAACATAAGAAAATATGGAGTCTGCAATAGGCCGGTTGGCCTGTGCATGGCAGCTCCTGTCGAGAGTTACTACCACTCTATCATCCATGAATTTATCTAGCCACCTTTTGAAAACATTCCAGCATTCCAGCACTTACTACAAAGTTGCTAAGCTTGTTCCACTCATCCACCACCCTATTTGTGAACCAGTTTCTTCCTATCTCCCTCCTAAACCTAAACTTATCCAACTTAAATCCGTTGCTCCGAGTCCTATCCTGCTCGGATATTATAAGAACTTTATCTATATCCCCTTTATTGATTCCTTTCACCCACTTAAATACTTCTATCATGTCTCCCCGCACTCTTCGTCTTTCTAGGGAATGCAAGTTAAGTTTCTTTAACCTATCCTGATATGGAAGGTTTCTAAGTCCCGGAATCATTTTTGTCATTCTTCGCTGCACCGACTCTAGTGAATTTATATCCATTCTATAATAGGGGCACCAGAACTGAACCGCATAATCGAGGTGCGGCCTGACTAGCGCAAGATATAGTTGCAATAAGACCTCTGCACTCTTGTTACTTACACTTCTAGATATAAAACCTAATACTCTGTTTGCCTTATTTCGAACATTAACGCACTGTTTTCTAGGCCGTAGGTCCGGGCTTACAAGTACCCCTAAGTCTCTTTCACAAGTCGACTTCTCTAGGTTGATGTTGTTAAGGCTGTATACATTATAGTATTTGTTCTTCCAATATTAAGTACGCTGCACTTGCTGGTGTTAAATTTCATTTGCCATTTTTCAGACCACTCCCTGCAGTTTATTTAAATCCTCCTGTAATGCATTTGCATCCTGCCCTGAATTAATTGCCGCCCTATTTTGGTGTCATCCGCAAACTTGCTTATGTCACTGCTGATCCCAGTATCTAGATCGTTTATGTAGATTATGAACAAGAGTGGGCCCAGTACTGACCCCTGGGGAACCCCACTGGTTACACACCCCACTCAGATTTAACACCATCTCGCGTATAAATAAGCAAATCAATCACCCAATCAACATCTACCTCGGCAGTTCTGTTGTCCACTGTTATTAAGAACTGAGGGATGCAGTCGTCTCTCTCTCTCTCTCTCTCTATATATATATATATATATATATATATATATATATATATATATATATATATATATATATAAATATAAATATATATATATATATATATATATATATATATATATATATATATATATATATATATATATATATATATATATATATATATATATATATATATATATATATATATATATATATATATATATATATATATATATATTGTATAACTAATAACAAAGGTTTGTGAGTTTCTTCCAGCACTTTGGTCGAGGCATGTATCGAGTTCTTTATGATCAACAAAACCATTATGATACGTCGCACTAGAAAAGGGAGAGGAATCGGTATTCACTTTAATATAGAACTAAAGTGTTTCCTCATTTTTTGTTATACAGTTTCTAATTGTTTGGGAAAAATTCATTAATCATAGTGTAAAAACTGTACATGTAAATATATTAATATTTGTTAAAATTTTGTATATTTTATTTAATGAATTCAATGAATAGAATTACAATAAGTGGACACTAAAAAAAGGTTAATATCATTTATGTTTAAGTGGCTGACTATGTCCATTAATATTGTTTATGCACATGAGTATGAATACCTTTGTGGTGCACCTTTGTTCTGGTCCAGAAGGTGTGCCTGTAAAGAGGGTTAAGTCTGTCTAAATGTAATATGTTGCTTTATGATTATTAGTAGAGTAAAAAACAAAAACACAAACATGAGGCTTATTCTGAATTCGTGACGGCCGAGGTCATCCCGGTCTGGAACATATTTATAAACATGAGAGATAAGCTTTCCTTTCGTCTTGGCGCAGCTTCTACCCTCTGTCCTTTCCCCTTTTCATAAATTCAGCATCTGTCCCTTTATGTAATGCTAAAGTATATGCCGAGAAAAGTATTGAATTGTATTTTATTAGTTCCTTCTTATGAAAGAGAAACAATTACAAGTGTATCCGGGAGTGCACAGCGCCAACCCTTCACGAACAAAGAGCTGGTGACTGTAGCTAAACATTGTTGCGTCAGGCATCGTCAGAGTTGGAGCAAGATATCTGGGACAAAAAACATTTTATGATACTTTGTTAGAAAAGAGTGGTGGCCTGTGTACCGTGCCGCCGGCGTGTAAACTGAGGATTCATTCTCTATAAAATTTAGATGAGTTTCAGGAGACAAAATTTGTTGGTGAATTTTTTGTTTTGAGTGCGTCATACTTTTAATGAATACCTAATATAATGTCTCAGTTAAACAAACTTTATTAAGAACATAATTTTTCTGCATACTTTCCTCAGACAAAGTTTAAAAAAAAAAACTTTATTGTTAATTTTGTCTTGAAAACAGTTTTTACAGCGTACTGATCCTTTGTCTAGAGCAGACAAGTATTCGTTTATATTATGCAACTGAGACGACGTGCATTATGACGGTGGTGTCCTGCTCAGTTTGTCAGGCTTTGAAAAACGGTACACAATTTTCAGTTTTCACATGTGCATTGACAGAACGTGCTATTAAATGTGTTTAAAGAATATGTTTGTATTTTAAACAGGTTAAGGCGCTTACGGATGACTATAGTCTTTTAAATACATTAATTATAAGGGTGCTGGTGTACCCTAACAGTCGCAGGGCAGGGAAGGAAAGTAATTCAATAAGCCCCTCCTGCATTTGATTCATTTTCCCTTCTAATTTATTAATTTTATTTATCCTACCTAACCTCCGGGTGCTGCTACATCTATCTCATCAGTCATTCATATCCTGCCGTTGCCTATACTAATAATTCCTTTTTTTTCCCTATTCCACGTTTCTTCCTCCCTCCCACACAGGCACTCCATACCCTAGATAAACATAAATCTAGTCGACAAACACTTAAACCAAACGATTTTTTTTTATTCTTACGACCACTGCAAAATGAAAACAAGATATAAAATATTTCACACGCAATTTTAGGAGTTTTACTGTTGATAATTCACTTGGAAATATTGTAACGATTTTTGTGTTTTGCAGCTCTTATGTTTTCCATCGAAATGAATCTTCCCTGTGCAAGTTGAATGATTCATATATAACTTCACTTGCCCTAAACACATTTTTAGTAAAAAAAAATCTGATCATTTCTCTCCGTCTCCTGCAGTGTCTTCTCCAATATGCCATACCTTGTTTAATGCAACCATCTGCTTTCCCGCACACGTCATGTGCTTCTTTCACCTCACTCAACTTTTCCTCCTTGGAATAATATCAGCCTTTGCTCACGCTCCATGTTACATATTTTTTATTTATTTTTGACTTAATTTACCCCTGTCGTATGAAATGTTATGTTTTTGCTCGTGCTTTCACAACTTAGTTACATATACTTTACTTTGCCTCACTTGATGACTCACAACTTTACACGACCACGCGATAGGATTACCATCTTGAGGTTATTAGAGACAACATTACATTTTAACAAGTAAAATTTTCTTTAGGTTAATTCTTCGCACGCTCGGTACCAGTTGTTGAAGAGTTAACGATAATGCGACAACAAGAACTCGATGTCATCAAGTGCAGTCAAAATGACATTAGAGACTCAATGATCCGGTGCTGTGATGTGGTGTTCAGTGACCTGGTGCTCTGTGATGTAGTGATTGGTGACAGGGTGTTCTGTGATGTGGTGTTCAGTGGCCTGGTGCTCTGTGATGTGGTGGTGATCTGGTGCTCTGTGATGCGGTGAACATTGGTGTGATGTTCAGTGCTGTGATGTTCATTGGTGTGATGTTCAGTGATATAATGTTCACTGATTTAATGATTAGTGGTATGATGTTCAATGTCATAGTGATCAGTAACAGCGTTCATTAGTGTAGTTTTTCATGATAAGGTATTCATCTGTGCGGTGTTCAGTGACATGATGTGGACTCAGTAATATGTGATACTTAGTGATGATTTGTTCAGAAACGTTTTGTTCAGTAATTCTGATTTATTTAGTTATTTGTAAATGTAATATTTATTTAGGTAAGGGATTATTTTCTCTCGTGTCTATTCTCTGTGTCAGTGATATGGGAGGTGTTTCATGGCGTGACATTGATTGTCTCTAACAGGTAAGAATGGCTTATTAAAATGACATTCACTGGTGCGATTTCCTGATATGGTTATTTAGGAGTGTGGTGGTCGGTGGTATAACCGTCAAGAGTGATATTCAGTGTGGCGTTCACTGTGGAAGAGTGTTAGTAAGGATGTGACGTTTAGGACTATGGGAGTTATTATCTACTGTAGTGGGTCGAGAGCATGTGTTTATTGAGGTGTGCGGTACTATACAGTGTCAGATGTGGTGTGACAAAAGGTGAAATTCATAGTTGATTTATAAGATGGGATAGTATTTACACCTCAAAATAAACAAAATATACACTCAAGTATGTTGTAGTTGTTCCTATAGGCTCTTTGAGTAATCATAATAGCCCTTATGACTATTTACACACGGTTGTAATATTAGCACCGACACAACAGCACTTCTCACAATGTGTATTCTAAACTTATCAACACCATAATAAATGATTTTCCTAGTAAGTGATGATCAGTAGAAAGTGTACACATCACACATCAGCAATGCCTCTTGTAACACCCAGGAAAACAAGCCAACACCATTCTGAAAGTCTTTACTCCTCTGGCAACACAAACTTGTGTCACTCGTCCCGTTCGTGCAACTAAGCCCACGAAGCTTTATGGATCAGGAAATGTTTCATCTCCCCGGAATTTATGGCCAGTTTGCTAATATGACCGCCTGGGGTGGTGATTTTGCATAGAGGCTTCAGTTCATAAGGTCCACTTCTGGTAACAAATGAGAGGATTTTTTACCTTCGTGAAAAATATGGCATAACTTTGTTTTACTCCCCGTGTCTTTTATTACTCAAGCATGTAGGCTTTATCATACTAACTTGGCGTGTCGTGAAGGTAGTAACAACAGTTCTCACGCCTGGGCGCGCTTGCCAAGATCAATATTTACCTTAGTCTCCTCCAAGGCCAGGACCCCTGGAGGAGAAACTTCATGTAAGTCACTAACAGTAACTTACATAAAGCAAACTTTATTCATGATTAATTTGTTGTGAAAATTTCAGAATATATCCTCAGTACAGAAACAGTCATATCCCGCTCGGGTGAGCGAAAAGATGTCCAAGATTACATGTGGTGTCATTCATCATTATGGGAATTTTTCATACGTATAGCCAATCAAATTATGTAATTGTTTGTTATGAATATATTATGAACCTCTCCATTTCCAATTCTCTAAGTAAATCCATTAATTTGTTGAGATAAGTAAATGAGCTTAAGGGAGGGAACATGAACTCGTGAACGAACAAATGGTGTTTACAGCGCAACCCTGCTAGCCTGCCTCACCAGGGGTGGCTCCCGGGTTGTTGGCTGCCTGGCTGAGATGAATACTCAGTTGCTCGCTCCTCCTGAATGGTCACAGCGGACGAGCAAAGAGAAACGTGACTTGGAGTAACACTTCTATTGTGTCTTCCAAGACTTGCTTCCTTATTCACTGCACTGCTCGGTACCTCGAAAATGAGATTACGTTTTGTGACCGGAACACCTCTGACTGATATATTGCGTTCACTTGTATCTGTATGTAACGATATATACGTAGTCAATATTTTTTATTGTGATCCAATTTTCTTTCTCTCTTCACATACTGAATTGTAAGGCCACGCCATCCAGTTTGTTCTATTCTTCGATTTTTTATTATTATTTTTTGCATTACGGACTCGAACACTACAGATCGTCTTGTAGTTTTTGCTTCTGTACTTCGTCTTTTATAAATACTGTGTTAAGTCTGGTTCTGTCTAAAGGAGCATGATACACTCACGAGATGGTTATTTCCTGGAACCGTGAAAACGTTTACTGGCTTCTCACCCAAACCCCGGTAGATTACAGTGTGTTTGTCTGCTGGGAGCCTCTTGACACATTCTTTCCTTGCAGCTCGATCTTGACAGAGGTCTTCAGGTGCCCTTAAATCCACCCCTGTTCTTGATACGATCCTCTTAATTCCAGCAATCCATCTTGTCCTGGGTCTACCAACAATTACGCTAAATTGGGATAACTGCCGATTAAGCCTTAAAAATCAACTGGAGTTTCGTATAAGGTAAAATTAGGTCGTTTCGTTTCAGTCATCTATCGTAAGATAGTAAAATAATATCTAAGTGGATTAGGATAGGTTTGAATAGATCAGGTTAAGGTTTGTATGAAACTATTCATTTGTATGTAATTTTTTTGACCCAAATGATCGTTTATGCCAGCCAGATACATATAAGTTATCGCTAATCGGCAATTATCCCTATTTAGTGAACACACACACACACACACACACACACACACACCACATCACTGGCTATTACATTAGGCAATACTGAAAAAGACGATAGCATCCTAATGTTTGTTATTTTAGTTTTTTCTTTGTTCATTTATTCACATCTTTTCAAAATTACATTCACACCGCCACACACCTCGTGTCTGCCTTTTCTAAAACACTCTTGAAGAAACTTCAAAACACGTCATACTCGTCTTGTCCATTAGTGTCCTCACTGCATAACTTTTTTGTGGCCTTTTCTTGGAAGTCTTATCATATGCTTTTATGTCTTAACTTTAACTTTACTGTCCTTACACTCATACTCACTTCTTTTTTCACCATCTTGACTATACCATTAGTTTTCCGTATTTCTTTAAAGTATTAGGTATACTTTAATATAATTTATCACGAAAAACGAAAATAATATTTTCAATAATATAATATATGCATTTTATGAATAATATTTGTTTTTAGTATTGAAAATATTGAATAACAGCAATCATGCCCATTGTTACACATAGTACAGGTATTCTCTTGCCCTGTGCAGTAAATTCTCGTACTTCCAAGACCGTCTGTTACATTTTCACTCTCCAAGAGATAGTTATGCAACTTCCTTGTTCTTTCACTAAGACATTGCCCTATTATCCGACAACTAGAAGCATCAGTAATAATGAATACAGGGTATTGTTATGATTGTTGGTATTTCATTAAGCTTAAGGCATTGCTTCACGTATTAGTAGTTGTGGATTACGTCTCGTGTAGAGTTTGGAGGCGGGTCGAGGATTTTTATTGTTTACGAAATATTATGTCGTGTAAAATAACATCTGTAATGTTCTTGAATAGTTTTCTTTAAGGCTATAATTAGTTTATTATAAGTATAAATGCTTATAATATTGAGACTAATAGTACTATATTGGTATGTATTTGCCAGTGACACACCATTTTTGCCCAAGCACGTCATGTTATGCGCAATGACACGTGATAATATGAGTAGTAAACTTATTTAAGAACATTGCTATTTTTAACGTCTTAACTACTTCCAATATTTTTATGTGTATATTTAAACATACTGTATATATGTGTGTTTACTGCATTCCATTTATAGTTTTAGAGTTTATTTGTGTTTATTTTCCTATAATGTGTACGGTGTTTATTTTTTGTACTTATCATTATTTATTATTAGGCAGAATTAATTTTACGGCTGTTTTTAATACACACTGGAAATGATTTAGTGAAAGGATAATAGGACATTACTTAACTGACACTGGTAGATTTTCGCATGAAACCGTAAAGAGTTGTTGTAAATACGTTTAATTAACTTCCCCTATCTTTCGTCTACACACTAATAAACCATGGCATTTCTCCCCTTCTACCTATATATTTATTTACTTTTGTTCAATTCCCGCTTTTCCTTTACATGATACGTGGAATTCTTAAGATATTTAGTATACAAGAACCTCTGAGCAACCTTATTGAAAATATTACCGAAGAGGAAACTCGCTTCAAAAGTATCTATGATGTTGTGTGAGACAATATGACTCAGGGGACGAATGATTTTGTCAACCCTACCGAGACAACAGCAGTCACGGTGTTCTTTTTTAAATTCATTTGACCCTTCCGTAAAGATAACGGCCTATGCAGTACAAGTTAATCTCTGCAGGAGGAAGAGTCACGAGCCACCATGAGCTCTTCTGGTATTATGACAACCTCGTTTATGATAAGTTTATTATCCACCAAAGGCTATACCTTCCTCATTATTCATCATAAGTCTTCTGTCTTGAAACTGAAGTGATATGCAATAAGGATCAAATCAGACTTAAAGAATTATTCCCGTATAAGACCACGTTTGTCATCTTCAATGTGTTCCTAATTTGTCGAGTTGAAAAATGTATTATAATGTCCATATTTATTATGCGTTGTAACGCTTTCATAGACAATCATATATTTACTCTCCCTAAATTCGTAATTGCTCACATCATGTTCATTTTGTGTAACCTTTACATTATATATTAACATATTATATTACATGCAAACTCTCCGTTTTTCTCTTGTTGATTAGGCATACAATGGCATTCGTTTGCATTAACATCTATATAATATTTATGACATACATGCTATACTTTTATCATTGAACAGATAATTTTAATGTAATTTTTGTCGTAATGTTTGCCATAGTTATTGCACATTCATTTCTTTCTCCAACTCTTAATTTTTATGTTGACTGAGTTTTTCTGTTACTCTTTCATGACAATATATATATATATATATATATATATATATATATATATATATATATATATATATATATATATATATATATATATATATATATATATATATATATATATATATATATATATATATATATATATGACGGTTTTAACAGGATCATGAGCAGAAGCGTCTTGTGGTACATTACCGGTATGATGATGACGTGTTGGTCGTAATTCCAAGGAGAACGAAAATATAGTATAACATCAAACAGCTAAATAATAAGTGCTAGTGTATCCAAATTACCGGTGAAGAAGAAGAAGAAGAAGAAGTGACTGGTTTTTGGATACAATCATTTGGAAGAGTGATCAAGGCACAAAGTTCTCCGTATATAGATAACCAAGGAATAAAGACAACTTATTCCATTACCTGTCTGGCCACAGTGAAAGGAAGAGATCAGGAGTAGTCTTTGGATTTATTTTGAGCCCTATGAATATGTAGCCAGGAATACTTAGAAGGAGATATAGAACACGTTATGCAGACATTCAGGAAATAAAGTTAAACCAAATGATTACTCTTGAGGCTGAGAAACAAGACCAGAAGAATAATGGAGTGGAGAAAATGGTGGAGAGCGTCTCAACGAGTATTAAATCCTTACCAGTTCCAAACAAGCCCACGTCATCGATGAGTTCTTAATAGACGCAGGCAATTAGTGGTGTTAAGGGTAAACAAAGCGGGTGGTATAGCAACAGAGCGAGTGTCGTGTATAGGATCCCGTGTAACAATTGTCAACGTGTATATTATGGAGAAGCTGGACGTGGACTGTGTGCAAGACTGACAGAACTTTAAGCTGATCTGAGATGTCATAGGGCATCTAATGCTCTCGCGGGGCATGTCAGTTATATGGACTCCTGTCAAATTGGAATGAAACAACACTATTGCACGGAGGATAAATATCAGTATGAAGGATTTCAACAGCAATAGAACAGACTTCATAAGCTGGTCAAAGTTGGTGGCAAGGGCAGCCATAGCCCACAGGTCAGGTGAGTGATTAGAAGGTGAGTGGTTAGAAGGAGCGAGACCAGCGAGTCTGGCGAACCCATCAAAGGCAGTGAGGCGTCCTGGCGGGTGATTGACATTTGTATTGGCTTGTTCTCTCTGAAGAAGACTCTTTATGAAGCCGAAACGTCAGGAATAAACCTCAGCTCTAACCAGTTTTCATACCACCCTCCCTGTCCATTTGTTTATATATATATATATATATATATATATATATATATATATATATATATATATATATATATATATATATATATATATATATATATATATACTCATAAGCTTGTTGGCTACACCTGTACCTTCTCTCTACATTTTGATAACCTTAGCCGTAAACATTTAAACATTTTTTCGTAGTTTTGTAAGCCAGATCACTTCTAACTCAGTCTCCATTTCTTTTTTCTTCACACTTGTTTCGTTTTCTCCTTCGCTGCATTCTTCTGGATGTCTTTCCACGAGCGCACCAGACTATTTATTTCTTCCAAACGTACTTGTATCTTTACCTACATTGCTGCAGCTAAAATACTGCCCTTAATTTATCCCACATATTATAAAGCATTCACATCTTGTATTCAGGAAATCACTTAGCTTTGTTCTGGATTGTTAAGAACGCTAAGAAAGAACAAACACCCTCTATTGATTTCTTTAGAAGGTATGGTGGGAGCGGCAGGGAAAGAGAGGCTACATGTATATATATAGCCACCATTTTTCAATCACCAGGACATTCTGTAAGTTTGTTAATTCGAAAAGACAATTTCTAATAAGAAAAAATATTTCAATCGCCACCCTCAAATCTTCTTAGTACTTTTGCGTGTAATTTTATCTTCCTTCCCTTCATACAAGAGTACTATAAATACTTTGTATCGTGTCTTTGGTACTTATCCCTTGGATTTTGGATGATAATATAACCTTTTCTTTTATCCAGCTCATAGTGTCTTTTACTTCTTCATGATTTATATTTGATTTTTCAAGTTGCAATTCTTGATTTTTTTTCACTGTACTGTAAACCCTTATAGCAAAAATTTTCCCCATATTTCATTGTTTTATCTATCTCTTTACCTCCATTTGGTGGTTATCATTCACCGCCCTTCGTCCCCATTTCCGCCTTCATGTTCCGCCCGATGCGTCAGGTGATTACTAGATGAGTAATTGTTTGTAAGATTCTTGGTTAGTCGGCTGATTGTTGGTCTACGATATCCAAGGCACTTTTTTCAGCTACGAAGTGAATTTTGGACATAGTATTAACTAGGCACTATGCCAAGAACGGTTTTTGTTTATGTCTAACTCATATTGCACCCTCCCCTCCCCTCCCTCTCAAGGTGTGGTGTGAATTGCGGAGCGGTGTAAAGTCGACGTAACATAACGCTGTTCTCCATTGATTCATTTGGCATAAATGAAGGTTCCTCGCCTTCTAGGAACCTCTGTATTTGCATTATTTTCATGATCTGCGGAATCTACCAAGGGCTCTTCTACGTGGCTTTGATGATGGAGTTTCATGAAGTTCAATCGGTCATCGTTGCTCTGGTACTTTATTTTGACTCACAGTAATTTATTCTTACGCAGAAAATTATTATTTTTTTTTAGTTTGGTCTATTCATTCATTTGTGTTTGCACTTTCGTAGTGATATTTACCATTGATAATTTTAAATAGAAATTTGCCATCACTGCTCAATTGAAATTCATATACTCGAATCTGTAAACTGGTGGACCCCCGCAAAAATGTATGTGTATTGGTAGATGTGTATAAGTTTCTGGAAATTTATGTGTGTTTGTGTATAGTTGTGCCAGAAAGTATACATGTGTAGTATATTTAACTTAGAAGTACTGTACAGATTACATAATGCTTTTATCCATACGAGTGCACGGTGGCGCGCATGTACTGTATATGTTCTCTTGTGTGTATTTGTCTTTTCGCCTTTTGGTCCTGTTGTGGGTCGATGACCTGTGCCCGGGTGGGCTATTCCCCATATTAAAAAGATATTTCTTTACATGCAAGAGTACGTTTATGTTAAGATTCGCTTCAAGCTGAATAATATATTATAACCAGGTAGATTATATGATTATCCCATGTAAGAAGGCGCGTAGTGCCAGGTTAACGGCGCGAGACGAGGGGGAACACAATGCTCCGGGGACTCATTACCTGCTGTGTGCTGCCTTCTGCCGCACAAAGGTGGTAGTCGTCAACCCAGTAATTCACTACATAAAGTTTCACCAGTAAGATTTAAAACACCAATTCTCTCTTCCTTAGATTTGTTTGTATGTATCCCTATGTGTTATTGTAAGGCATTCTTCCTCGTGAAATGAACTTGTCATACAGAATACTTTAAGTGTTTGTACTTCAACCTACTGACAATGAGTCTTAACCTCACTCTATCCCACTAATTTTCCTTTCCTGCCCTTTCTTGATCTTTGAGATAGAATATTATGCTACATCTCATGTTTCTGGAATTATGTATTTCTAAATTTTTTCTAAATCATTATTTTAAACTGGTGAGTATATAACAGTGTATGTGTAAATGATATATGGTAAAGATCCTAAGGAGTTTATAGTATTAACGGCAGAATAACTATTAATGATGATCTACCATCGAAGAGTTATTGACGGACTATTCACCTGATATATTTATCTATTAAAAAGGGGCATTTACCATAAAATGATAGCTACAAACAGACGAATGATTTGACAATCCTACCAAGACAGCAGGAATCGTGTTGTTCATTTTGAAATTCATCTAATCTCTCCGTAAAGGTAGTTTTTGGAGCAAGTACGAATAGATATAGCTATAGGTGTGTGATTAAAAAAAAAACCTGTTATATATGCTGCTGGAGGCCAGCCTCAACGATAAACTTAAGAACACTATCCTCTGGAAATGAGATATCTGGTTTGAGAACCAAGGATAGGCAGTAGTGACCATCCCTCCCCAGGCCCTGGAGAGATGCCACCTTCTAAGGTACCCGAGACTAGGACACTCGTCTAGAAAGTAATTTCAGTCAGGGGACCAGGCAGTCATTGGGTAGTGGATGAGAATCCCAGACAGCTCATGATTGGCCCATGGCACTGTCTCTGAGGGGATTTCCCCATGTCACAAACACAAGTAACAGTTTTTAGCCATTGATATAGCTAGTGGGTGTACGTTGTTGTGTCACACCCAAGGCGAGACAAGGATGGTAAATAGAAAAACAATACAGAAATGTATTTATAGACTTCACTTAGGAAGTTACCAGAATGTTCTTCACAATTTAAAATACGAATATTAAGATCAAGTACGAGACACCCTGTTCTTGGGGTTATAGTCTAGAGTCTAGACTTTAGACGGTCAAACTGAGTGAATCACCGACAGTTCCTTCCATTCAGTGCAAGTTGTATTATACTTCTCAACTCTCATCACGCACAACTACTAGTACAGCCAAGACTCAGGACCGAAAATAACCCATATTATGATAAACCTTCTTAACAATGAACTGGAGTGAATGGGTTTGTTTTACCTCAAATCATCTTAATCTAAGAGTCATGTCTTGAGTAGGACATTACACCATTCTTTTAAGATAATTCTAATCATGTCTTCTTGCCACCGGATCATGTTGTAACCCTGTCCTGTCTATTATACACAGTATAACTGAAACTTCACTGTTGAGTCATAAGTGTCCTCACCACACTCGTTTGTACTGCAAGGGTTTGTGCAGTACCTTATGAGATAATCTAATATACTATAGGACTAGGCGTGTATCTGTCTGTTTGTGTGTGTGTGTCTGTTCTGGGCAGCCGAAACGGCACAATCGTTTTTCATCAAACTTGGTGGAAAAATCGCAAAAAAATCGTAGAGTGGAACAAGCCTGGTCTCATGTCGATGGTTTCTTTAGGAAGGCATTAATTAACAATTTTATTTACGATGGAAAACGATGCAAGTCTACGGACTTGGCGCACCCTAATTAACCATGCAAGTCTACTGACTTGACGCACCATCATTCGCTGTACGCTGTCACGAGCGTTCAAACTTTCACAAGGGCACGAAGGGCCCGCGATCACTTGTAGACCTCTATAGCTGCATCTCATGTCATATGTCTTGTTTCTTGTACATTGTGATGTTTGATGTCCAATTCTAGAAAGGTAAACTTTATTATTATTATTATTATTATTATTATTATTATTATTATTATTATTGTTATTATTATTATTATTATTATTACTGCACACACACACACACACATATATATATATATATATATATATATATATATATATATATATATATATATATATATATATATATATATATATATATATATATATATATATATATATATGTATCAGCCGCTATAGCAAAGATCATTTACATAACCAGGTAGCACAACAGAACTCAAAACAATATGCCAAGATGCATCTGCCCTCTAGCGTCTTTGCTAAAGTCAATTATAAGTTTCCCTTGAATTAATTAATGCTCTCCCAGTTTATGCAGCGAATACATATTTCTTTAACTTTAACCTCAATACACGACCACTTTCATTAATTTGAAAATTATATAACCTTTTGAGCTTGCTACATCAGCTGGTTAGGTATCTCAATAAAAAAAATTCTCATATCTGCACCATTACAACGAGCACACACAAAATAGTGCCTTCCTCTTGACTCTTATGTACGGCAAACCGCAAGCGACGAAAATCCAAAGCTGTGTATTAGTTTATCATATACACCACTAGAAATTTTACATGGGTAGGAACATCTCATTATGATACATGTGGCGAGGCTGCCTTAACAGCATCTGAATATGAGATAATGTTCCGAATGGTTGACTGTTACCTTACAAGAATCTGAGTTTGCTGCCATGTAGATTATAAATCTGTCTGTAACTGGATTTTATTATATGTAAATAAGCCAGCATCATCCATTTTTGAAATATAATAGGATACAAAATCTCCAAAATTTTATATGAATCTTACATAGAAGTAACAAGTATATTATGAAGCATTTGCAGCAGCAGGGCATGTTTGCCTGCTGAAGCATACAGACTCCACACAGTATAGGGTATCTTTAACAATGCATCCCAATTACATTAATATAAATTTTTCCTTCCAATTTTTAAAACTAAAAATTAAGTACACAATAAACTTTTAAAATTAACGTTCTATAACAAATGTCTCACCATTAACCAAAATATTGTCATATTCGCTATCAAATTGGTCTCCAAGAATAACTTTATTAGTGAGAAGTGTTTCCTTACACGAAAGAAAATAGTGTTAGAAGCATTTTTGTGATGTTTTGAAACTTGACACAGGTGATGTTAATTTACTCCAGATAGTATGTATTGGGAATAAGGGGGTTTCAAGCCTCGTCAATCTGTGTGGGATGGTTTCAACCACTCGTAGTCCCCTAATTAGAGTAACTCAGCCTGTAGGTGGGAGGATGTAGCGTGCTGTGGCAGGAGCTAACATACAGTAGCTAAAGTACATGAAGTTTGCAGAGTTAAAATAGTAGGAGTTACAAATTAAAAATGTGGTAGATTGGAAATTGATTTGACAACATAGAATGTCAAAGTAAGGAGATTCGAAGTCCAAGTGGCGTACAACAGGTGTGTTAAAGCTACAGCGGGAACTTACTTCACCCCTGAAATGGAAACTGATGCAGATTACAGTTAGAATTCTGAAAGGAAGTGAGACTGCATTGTTGGTAAACGAATTGACAAAAAAAAGCAGTTATTCCAAGTTGTGTAAGACCCATGGAAAGAACTTGAAACTGCCTCTCTGTTCCCTTGTCATCCGTTGGCATTGTAGGGCGAACTGGGTCCAACATTGCATGATGATGGTCTAGTGTGCCTTAGGAAATTAGTACGTCCCTTATGAACTATATGTGTAGAAGGTAGTGCGATGTGTGTAAGGATACTACGAGAAAGTGGAGTTGAAGTTATCCCAAGAAGTAGTCTGTTCAATATGACGTATGGTTTTGTGATTGGATTATGTGGCAACGTCCTTAATGAAAGCAAATTTTAATTAATTAGTAGCACTTCATTAATTATTTGTTTTTTATCTTGTCAATCACACAGCCAAGGCGGGAGAAAGAGGGCGTGGGTATTTGACAGTTCCATAATGAACAGATTTTATATAAAGATGAAACAAGATAAAATTGCAATAGAGGTGTCGGAGAAAGAGTAATAGAGACTTATACTTCCCGTCTCAACCTTGTAACTTCGGCGGGAGCACTATATTAGCGGTCCCTGCCTTAAATTTGCTATTAGTTTTGCTTATTCACTGTCTTTCGCATCCTCCATAATCATTGGACATAAATCTAAATCTAACACCGTCACGCCTTTAAATTGCTTCAAATGATGTGCTTCAACCAGTTATTGAACACTATCACCATTTTCTCCATGAGTGTATTGGTGGGATGAAGAGTGTGTTGGTGGGGAGCAGATATGTGACGGTGGGATGAAGAGTGTGTTGGTGGGGAGCAGATATGTGACGGTGGGATGAAGAGTGTGTTGGTGGCATGGCGAGGAAAAGGAAATAATGGTGGTCAGAGAGTTAGGTGATAGTAGGGAGAGCGTTATGATGGAATTATATGATAGGTATGGGGAAGGTTGTAGTGGTGGGAATAACAGCATTCTATGGTGTGGGAAGCATTTATGATGGTGGGAAGGATATATAATGGTAGGGCACGGATTATTACGGTGGAGGAGGGTATATAATGGTAGGGGAGGTTATATTATGGTGTGGGAGCGTATAATATGGTAGGGAGAGGAAGAGTGTGATGATGGGGAGAAGAGTTTTTGGTGGTAGGGAGAAAGTTATGTGAAGCTCGTACAATATGTAATGTTGGTAAAAGGCGCGTGTAGAATGAGGAGGTGGATATCCAAGAGTAAGTAGAGTGTGTAGTCAACTAAAGAGAAAGATATGGGGGTAAGGAGAAGAGTGTGTATGGAGGTAGAATGACTAATAGCAGTTGCTCCACTTACTTATTTTTAATTGTCCATATAAATTTATAAATAGATGCGGAAACGCCATAACTACAGGTCAGATTTTACTCTGTCTGGATAGATTAGGTCATGTTCGATCTTAAGATTAAATATGTGGCCTCCTTATTGGTGAATAGGTTATCTTTGGATTATGATGATGAAGAAAGGTTTGTTGGAGAGAGATGGCAGCTTATTTACAAATATTATACGTAACTATGTAACCAACTTCATAATTATCAATTTTTATTTTTATTTTTCACTTCATAAGTTCGTAACTTCAGTCCTTTCCGAAAAAAAAAAGGAAATTTCTTTATCTGTCAATATGTTCTTTAAATGAGCATAAGAGAACCAGCAATAGTATACGTACTACCAAGGGATATATTTCGTGCTATATGCTGTAGCTGCTGTTCCCATTAACATGTGGTGTCTGACACCAACATTGTGGATCCTGATGTTTTACAGAGCGCGGGGCCTGACTGCTGCTGATATGGCGAGCAGCCGCCCTCCAGCTTATGTGTCTACCTCCTTACTTGACACTTAAGTCGACCAACTAACATAACACCTTTAAGGTATATGTCGACCGACTAACCTGACAATAATATTCATTTACGTGTCGATCATCTTACTTGACACCATTAACTTATATCTCGATAATTTTACATATCATCAACTTATGTGTCGACAAATTAAGACAGTTCTTGAACAACTTACATGATTGTATACGTCGACCATCTAATAATAATAAAATTAGTTAACACGGTTAACATACGAGCCGACTAGCTTACCTAACACCATTACCTAACAAGTAGTTTGGTGGAATATGTAACGAGCGATAACCTCGGACGCTTTCATGTATCGAGTGGGTTGCATTGGTTTTCAACAGATGTTTCATATTCTTTCGGACGCCTAGAGCCTCGATGCTTTTTGGATTTGCTGTATGTCCTTAATACAGTGAGTATTACACTTGATGTCGGAATGTTTATCGATCAATTCCATTCTTATCCAACCCACATGGGTGTTGGTGAACAGGAATCAGAGGTCCTAGCAAGTGTACGGACAATAGTGAATAATGTAAATAAACGAATGGACTCAATGTGGGAAAGTGAACACCCTGGAATGCATCTAAAATACAGTACAAATCTGAAGATTAAATAATAATAATAATAATAATAATAATGTTATTATTATTATTATTATTATTATTATTATTATTATTATTATTATTACTCCCTTGAAAGCCGTTTATTGCTATAGTTTAAGGTGACAGAAAATGAGACCAAAGACAGACTATTCAATTGGAGCTTTACATTCATTCTTACTACTGTAACTGATTACATTGGTTCTCGCCCAGGATGAGAATCTGAGCTGAACGCTAAACGCATCAAAGTTACTGTATATCTATCATACACAGCCCCCGCCCCCATACTGCCAGATGCCATGCGAAGAGCGTGCCACGAGGATGAGTTCCGATTGGTTGCACTGTTTGTTTGTTTACTTTTTTGCCTGCTTGCTTACTTCTCTGAGCGATATTTCAAGCAGTTTTGGAGCAAGGAAGGCGGAATTTGGACAAGTAGTGACAAATGCTTTGGCAATAATATTCTTTCATCAATTTTGGATTCATTTAGTTCATGACTTGGCATAATTTTAAGGATAACGAAAATTATCGCTCTGGGTGTGTCGGTTTTGTAGACAAGCTTGAAGTCACCCGACGTATTACTGCTTAGCAGGTTCGTAAGGTGATCTTTGGTAGCTTTCAACCCTGAACGCTGCTCAGAAAATGAAAACTTGTTGTGGTGGGTGCTTCCAATAAAGATTCTTCTATATTGAACTAAAGCTGGAGGGGGTAGTTGGCTCACTTGTTGATAGCCCTGAGCGTCTTCGGGATTTGATGGGCTGTCTGAATGTCCAGCCAGTAGCTTCCTTGATGCAGATGTTGTGTAAGTTAGTGAGATGCTTTGAAATGTTGAACCATCCATGACTGGTTGAATACGTTTCCGTCGTCGATCCCTCAACTTCTTGTTCTTGTACAGGTGGGTAAGCAAAGAATCTTCCTCGTCGTCTTCATGGAAATTGACAGCCTTAAAGGCATACCACGCTATGTCTGATATTTGAGATAAATGCTTAACCAGCACTCCATCTTTTCCAGCAAACTTTTCCATGAAGGTGTTAACTTTGTTACAGTTAACAAAGTGGTGAACCGGGCAGGGGCTTTTATCTTGTCTGCATTCTTGAGAACTGTTCTAATGGTCGACGTACTCAAGTTTAATGCACGGCGGTCATTAGCCTGACGCTCACCAGCCTTGACTGGCCTAAAAACATTCATTATCACATACAAACTGATGTTTCTCCATGACACCTTTTCCAAGTTTCCATTACTAAAACTCGAAACCTTTTGTGGGAATAAAGTCCCCCCCCCAAAAAAAAAAAAATGGAAGTAAGGCAGAAAGAGACACCAAGGTAGAATAAAGACACACTGGTGGGCTACGTTTAAAACTATAGGAAGCTGGCACTGACTGGATCAGAGCGGAGTATTATAATCCCTGCATACGTCGCCCCTATTGACTGAGTGACTGTGAGGAAAGCTAGCATCGGATACGTTGATCGGCGAGCTGAGCATGTTCACACTCAACTATTGGTGGAAATACTAAATTTTCCTTCTTTGTTTATCGTAATTTTTATTTCCAGGTGCATATACGAGGTCCGACACACACACAAAAAAAAACGAGCCCTCAAAGTAGTTCCCTTCTGAGTTGACACACAGGTGCATACGTTGCTGCCACAGTTCAAAGCAATTCCGCATTTCATGTTCTGTTAGGCTATTGAGGAGCTCCGTCGTTTTTGCTTTCACCTCTTCTACCAACAAAAAATTGGTTCCTTTGAGCACGGACTTGATTTTTGGGAAGAGAGAGAAGTCGCAGGGAGCCAGGTCTAGCGAATAGGGTGGGTGCTCAAGCACAGTGAAGTTTTTATTGGCTAAAAACTGCTGCACAGACAAAGCGTTGTGGGCTAGCGCGTTGTTCATCAGTTAGCATTTTTGGAACCATTTTTGCACAAACCTTTGTCATGTTCAATTCTTCCGTTAGAATGCGTCGAACACTTTCCCTGTCTAAATTAACTTTCTCAGCTATTGCTCGAACACCCAACTTACGGTTTTTTCTAACCACATCTCGCACTTTTTCAATGTTGTCATCGGTAACTGCTGTGCGTGGACGACTTGGGCGGTCATCATCTTTCACAGTTTCTCTGCATTCCGAAAATCGTTTGTGCCATGCAAAAACGCGTGCACGAGACATGCAACCTTCACCGTAAGCCTCAGTCAATAATTGAAAAGTTTCCGTCGCGGATTTCTTAAGTTTAACGAGACACTCGATGTTAACTCGTTGCCCAGTTTTGCAGTCCGACATTTTCCGACCGAGCGTAAGAACGCGTCTATACTTGAACACGCGTCCACTTGCACTGAGTGAAGCAATTGAGTTGAGCCTTGTCACACTGTGGCAGGTTAGAACATGTTCAATAACCGTCTGTTTGCCTCCCCCCTTCCCCCCCAACTCTTGGTTTCCGAGTTATAGGGTTAGTCTCGTTATTGTTGTCACGGACCTCGTATATTCACGTTTACCCTACTTTCCACCTCTCACTTAAAATTCTGGCACTGAAGTTCCTATTCTTTCACTCATCAATAGAAATTGTTTCTTTCATTCTTTCTCCCGGCGCTTCAGATTTTACTGACCCGCCCCCTCGCCTCGTCCCCAACTCACCTGCAAAACAAGTACGTTCAGGTTGGGGAAAAAGAGTAATAATAAAGGAAAATAAATAAAGAGAGAGAGAGAGAGAGATTGAAAAGAAGGATTGGGAAAGAGAGGAAAGCAGAGAGAAGAGAAATAAGGAAGGTGAGGAGATGGGAATCAATGTAGAGGTTTGATAGAAGAAAGTGAAGGAGGGAGGAGAAGGGAAAGAAAGTGAAGAAGAAGGGAGAAATGGACGAATAAAGAAAGAGAAGCATAAAGGGGTGAGGGGAGTGAAGGAAGGAGGGGGATGAGATTGAAGGAAAGAAAGGTGAGACAACAGGAGTAAGGGGAGAGACAATGAAGTAGAAAGGAGCGAAGAAAGAGAGTTAAGGAGAAAGGAATGAGATGAGGGAACGAAGGAAAGGTGGATGAGCAGAAAGACTGTAAAAAGAGGGTGAAAGAAACAGAGAGATGTGTTAAGAGATAAAGAATGAAGAGGGGAGTGGTAAGGTAAGTAAGGAAAAAAAGAGTGAAGACAGAGGCGAGGGGAGAGTGGAATAAGAGAGAGAGAGAGAGATGGGTGAAAATAATGAGAAAGTTTCGAGGTGACAAGAATGGAAGAAAATTGATAGAAAGAAAGTGCGTAGGAGAGAGGGGCGAAGAGAGACTGGTGAAGAGACAAAGTGTAGGAGAGAAATATGAGGTTTGAGAGTAAAGGGGAGAGGGATGAGAAAAGATAGAGGGGAGGAGACGGGGGTGGAGGGGAAAGAATAAAGAAAGAGGGGGAGCTGGAGATCGGAAACATGGGGAATAAAAAGAAAGAATGCAGGAGAGAGGGGTGAGGGGAAAGAGGGAAGAAGAGGGGGGGGGGTGAGGAGAGGAAAGGGCGAAATGGATGAAGGGAGAGAGGTCGGGACGATCGGTAAGAGGGAGGGAAGTAGGGACGTGGGATGAGGGCTGAGAATGTAGGGGAGAGGAGTGATGGGAGAAGGTGAAGAGAGCAGCGTATATAATAATCCACGATACGAGAAGAGCCAGGAGCGACTCTGGAGATGGAGAAGAAATCGAGAGAGTCAAGCTGTCACAGAGCAGGGAAAGCCGATTACCCTTGATGGGTGCGGTCCTGCGCACTGCGATTTATGGAATTAATTGTTCTGTTATTGAGTCGGAAACGCGCTATTCAGGTCAGATCCCTGAGCTGAGGAAATACGAGAGCATAGTGAACGTTACCTCGGCCTCCTTCCACCGCCATGCTGCTCCAGTCTGTGCTTCCTCCTGGATACTGTTGACGGGTGGAAACACAAATACTGTTTCTAATACATACATACATACACACACACACACATATATATATATGCAAGTAAATCACTGTAGGTGCGCGTGATCTAGGTATATGCTGATAACCACAAGGAAAGAAGAAAACACAAAGTTCCCAAGCGCTTTCGTGTAATTCACATCTTCAGGGGTGAGTACAGACTAGAGAGAGTAATACAAATCAAGGTGTATATATACAGAGGAGGGTGAGACCAGGTCCACAATGGTCAGGTATTAGGTAATGACCTACTAATCTTTAAATAGCACACAACGGTTGGTGGTCAGGTCAGATGGTCAAGTGACCCGGCCTTCTCACCTGATCACAAATCTTCTTAATTACAAAATTGTCCAGCTTGTACATGCCGTTACTCAAATTCATGTTGGATGCTTGGTATGTTTAATAAGACTAGATTCTATGATGTTCCTACTATCAATTGAATTACATGGTAATATTGAGGAGGCATATATATATATATATATATATATATATATATATATATATATATATATATATATATATATATATATATATATATATATATATATATATATATATATATATATATATGTGTGTGTGTGTGTGTGTGTGTGTGTGTGTATGTATTAGGAACAGCATTGGACAGTGGGAACTGGACAGACAAAAGAATTTATTTGTCGAATCTCCGTATATGATTTAGTAGACTCAATGTAGTTTGTCATCTTTGAACCTTTATTAAATATCAGAATAGAACACTACGTCTTTAACATGGCTACTCTCTCATCAAATGTCTTTGTATTTCCGTTTTTTATCTTTTTTTCTGGTTTCAAAAAACATATTGTTATTTGCGCACAGAACAGGAAAATCAAGGGTGTGATAAGTAAAATCAACAGCCTGTCACACAGCACCAGGCCCTCGGTCACAGTGGACGTATTCAGTGGAACATACTGAAAATTTATTTCACATGCTGAAGGTTTTTTCATTACGAAATTATTAAAGCTAATACATATGGTACACCATAAGGTGTCACATACTATAGTCTTGTTCCATGTTACAAAACAAATATGAGCTTCGAATAATAATTATTTTTTTTTTTTGAATCTCAAATTTGCTGTCTCACCACAAACACATCAAATGGATCGAAGTGACTTCATAGGATATTGTGTTTGTATGGCGTATCAATATACAGAGTTTTACATCAGAAAGAGACTGTCTAAATTTCATGAATTATCGGTTCCTTTCACACCCAAATACAGAGTATCCTCATTCAAATCTACTTTGTACTGGAAGGTGTCACCATTGAGGTTCGCAAGTTACTCTGGTCTGTCCTCATCAGATGGTCCAGAAAGGAAATCTCCCACAAGCTTAATCAGTGATGTTCTTAGCAATTACTGATATGGACTCATAAGATCTGTTTTGCATAATTATAAATTCAAAGTTCAATTTCATGTCGTAACTTTCGATCAACAACTCTGATGGAAAGATCATATTAGAATGGTGGAACATCAAGAGAATTCACTGAGCTGAACTCTCTTGCGAGCTTGTGGAAGTGATATTTGCTAGCAACTCCAATGTTACCAGGCACAGTATAGTGACTCAAGCTGTCAGATGTTTATGCTGCTCTCCATTCCTTGTTTTCTATAAGAGTACTTGACACGGACCTTCCCAGTGAGGGCCCCAAACAAGACATTTTCTGGTGGAGATTGATGACATCATGAAAAGACAACACCTTTAGCTTCTGCCAACACTGATATTCAAGAATTTATTGATCTGACGGACGGCTGACGTATCCTCAGCCCTGATGTTCAAACAAATGATACTGTATGTCATTGAAGTTATGGGGACACATAGCTTATAACAAATATCCAAACTTAATGAGCAACATCCTGAAGTTTATAAACACTTCTCTGAGTCGATACATGTTATTCGTCGTTCATACTGGACTGGCCTATACCTATTGTAGACTTAGTAATCTAGCAGTACTTCATACGTAGTTTGAAAATAATTAGAGGTCGGCGAATGACTAAAGACTCAGCGTTTAATGTGGTTCCTTTTCCCACTAATAGGTGTGTGTGTAAAAATTCACTTTCAAATGACGTATAACATCAAAAACCCATTTCTTTATTATTGAGGCCATTTAAATAATTTAGTATTATCACATAAACGTCATATTACACACAAATCTACAAAAGACTTGCAACAGGAGTAATGTTTAATTGCAGCTTTCTCTTTAACGACTAATTATAAACTTTTACAAATTTTTTGTAAGTTTTCATATTAGTCTATCAAATGAACCTTATGTAATTACTGTTGCAATTGATCCTTGATTAGTTATGTAATTATTGCAGGCTGTCTAGAATATTTATAAAACTGCAATTTAGTATTAATAAATATACTTCGTAGCTGGTGGTGTTTTGGTAGATTAATGCAGGAAACACAGACTGATGTTGATGTCTCTTGGTCACACCCATACATTGACTACCACAGATTTTATTCTTCGAAGCCATATTTCTTTATCTTTAGGGCTTGTAACATCATGTAGCAATTTTTTTAACGAACGCTCTGAGAAATTATTGCCAGTATTTTCATAAAAATTCAATATCAGAAAGTAAATATTTAGTCGGCACTCTCTGAACTGCTATTTTTTTTAAATGTATAAAATTCATTTCTAAAATTTATTGCATTTGGTCAAGCTTACTTAATTACAAAGTCTCTACGACACGCTGTCATACTTTGCTGCAACTTGGACAGCTAACAACCTATAACAGTGCTTAACTGAATCATTAACAGCAAACATATTCTTACTTTATCTCGAGGATACAGCTTCTATAAAATTTGCTTTCCAAATACCTGTAAGTCTTCCGTAGTAAAATGTTTAGATTTGGTAAACTTGTTTTCTATCGATGTTGGTGAAAGCGCTAAAAATATTTCAACAATCTTCGTCAGACATTCCCCTTACATATCCTTAATAATTTATTAAGTTTAGCGTTGATCAGTAAAACGTCGACGTCACTTGAAGGTTCATTTGGAGGGCCAGGACTTTTGGCTTTAATCTAGTTTGTTAGAGTCGTGAGGCTTATTAATGGCAGTCCAGTCATTTATATGGAAATCTTTCTTATTAGGATCAAGGTCATGTTCAATACGGAAATGCACACTTTAACAGTGTTTGAGTCAGTCAGTCTAGTCAGTGTACCAACAAATTCAAATTTGTACGCCAAAGTAAGTTTTTATTGCAATAAACTATATATATATATATATATATATATATATATATATATATATATATATATATATATATATATATATATATATATATATATATATATATATATATATATATATATATATAGTTATTTTATTTTATTTTTATTTATTTATTTATTTTTTATCCCGAAAAAGCCGGACAAATATAAATAATGTGTATGAGCGAGTCATGGAGCCTTGTCAGTGTGTGCACGTTGTAATGGGGACAAGGTCCAGGATCAGACCGGTACCGAAGGTCGGGTTTATATTCATCTTAGTAATTAGGTTTGGTCCATTTTTGACTTGTGAGCATTATGGTTGAATTTACAAAAGTCATGAGGAATTACTCTAACATAAACCCCCTAAAACAGACCCGTGGAAGATGCCAGCCTTACACCAGTTAACATTACCCCTTACACAAATCACCACAGTTAACCAAGACGATCTTCTCAACTTGTGGAAATCTTTAATACATGCCCACATTTCAAGAAATTTCAATTAGTTGGGAGAATATTTACCGTGTATTTTATCTCTCAGTTTATTGTTTTTTTAATTGTCCTTGCTTCCCGAAACTGAGTGAAATAGGACAAACTAATCAGTCTGAGTGTGAGCTGGTAAGCCATCAAGAATACTTAATTGTAAAATTAATCATCAATATTTAGCACCTTTTATCCCGCTCTGACATTGTGCCGTCAGAGGAGCCCGGTAGCCCAGTTTATAATATTGTTTAGACAAAAGGTCAGCTTTAAGGGGTGAGTGTTTGACTTATACTAAAGCTATTTTTAGCGTTTTAATAGCCGAGTGCTAGGAACTATTGCTCATCAACTCACAAAATATATCAATCGGTTCTTTCTATTTCAATGAATACAACGGCAGATCGAATATATATGACGATTCAAATTTCCCGAGAATGATTATACGTAATTTGGATTTACCCATGATGTTATGATTCTGAATGACGAAGAACAATTAAAACTTTAAGAAAAAAATGGAAACAATCACAATTTTTGGACCTATATTCATTAACTCGTAATTCAGTACTAGCATTACACTTTGTCTCATTTGGTTCGGTGCCCAAAGCCCCGATAAACATAAACAAAAACATATAATTCCATTAAGCCATTGAGTATATAAAGTGCCTGGCTGTCTCATGACTAGAGATTTATATTATGTGGAAACTGTAGTCGAGGTAATGTATATAAAATATCTGTAATACCTTTCTTACCTTTTGGATGGACGCAGTATAAGGAAAGATAAAACTTGTGTAAGGAAACAAATAGCGGTAAGTTAGCATAAAGTGCCTGAGGAGAGGTTAGGTAAAGTTATATTAACTTGAACCTTTTGTTTACATGTGTTCCTCTCTGTGCCACAGTTGTATGTCACCTTCTTATCCCTTCTTTTAAAACTATTTTCCGTGTCTGATATTGTATTCTGGAGTTATGTGACATGTGGTGGACATTCACTTGCAAATGACTCCGACTCCCCTCGTTATCATTTTGAATGTGTGTGTGTGTGTGTGTGTGTGTGTGTGTGTGTGTGTGTGTGTGTGTGTGTGTGTGTGTGTGTGTGTGTGTGTGTGTGTGTAGTCTTTTGTGTTTTTTGTTCGGGTATTTTGTTGTGTATGTATGGGTTGTGTGTGTATGGGTTTTGTGTGTGTGTGTGTGTGTGTGTGTGTTTGTGGATGCATAGCTGCGTTTGTTTGTGTTTTTTCTGCATGGGTACATCTGTGTGCATTTGTTTATTCGTATCTGTGGATGTGTATGATGCATAGTTTTTTGTATGCATGTTAGTGTGTCAGCGTGGATAATGTTTTGAATGCTTGCCGTATACACTATATAGTCAAATTAAGATATACATGATACACCGCACACGGTTTATAGAGTCCGTTGATAATGGAAACGTCGAGCAAGATTAATACTGAGATTTGTAAATTCAAAGTTCATATGTTTTAAATGTTTAAAACTGACATTTAACCGAGGGAATAGTGGTTGTATTTAAGGAAATTTATTATCACCGTTCTGCATATTGAAAATCTCTTCTTGTTCGTCATGTATAGAAACTTAGTAAGACCAAGGCCAATAAAATTGTTGGATGAGTCAAAAGAAACTGCAAAAAAGAAACTGTTCAACAACCAGCACACGTCTCACATGAAATTGACAAATGGTCATATTGATTCTGTTGTCATGGAGACTCAGTTCCGAGAACCCCAAAAAGTTATCTATAGGTTTATGATTACATTTTCCATTACCGAATAAGAATTGAGTCATCCTTGAAATGACTTCAAGATGGATAGTCAAGGGGAAAATTTGTGTATTTAGAGTTATACGCCTAAAGATGCCACAAATTTAGATTACAGTCCAGAAAGTGTACATTTCAAATACAAATTTTTTACAAATATATTTAGTTACTCCATTTACGTAATCTCATACAACAGCCGTGATAAATCCTCTAAAACAGCATCACTTATGAAAAATTTTCACTTTATTTTGATTCCAAATTTGAGTTTGCTTACGAACAATTTACACCGCTGATATTTGTCATATACCATTTATATTTCAGCCAATTATTACATAAATGATTTTTTACTTGATAATTGTTTCATTAAAATAAATTAATTCTGTAATGAAAGATTATTTTCTCTGTAGCTTGAAACATAAGACTTGGAGAATTCATTATTTGTTTCAATGTTAGATTTAATTAGATAAGTGAAAACTATTAATATTCGACTTAGTACTGTATGCAACGTTGGCTGGAATAAAGTATGCGTGAGAGATTTTGTCTGATGAGAGGTATATGGAGGATAGAGGTAGAAGTTGACCAATTAGTCCAAGACGGTAACCAGTTGAGTGTTAACGGGGATAATAGAATGGTGTGGGGGGAATAATCACTGTAAAGGAATATAATTTTAAACAAGAAAGAAAGAAAGATCGATAATTCAAGGTTCAAATATCTTCCTATCTACTATATCGTGTTCCTTCCTCCTCTTGATGACTATCTTAATCGGACAGGAATCATCTAAGACAGCTGCGAAAGGAGGCTGATTAAGTACGCGAAACAACTATCCTATCATACACTATATATGGTTTGTGATAGTGAATTTCTTATATATATAGTGTTTTACTCGGCCTTCATATATCGTGCTTTAACGAAAGACGACCCAGAGAAACAACTTTAGAACTCACCCCCCCCCATGTTAGTAAAAGTACTCTGAAACTCTGCGGTAATGCCCATTCATATTTAATAACTTAATTCAATGGCGAAGTGAAAAGGTTTTGTATTTTCCCTGAAGTTTTGATTCAGAGGGTGAAGTAGTAAAGAGCTACCGTAGATTACGCTTCTCAACATAAAAAATGAAAGACCCCGAATAACAGGTCTAGGGAGGTTCGTTTAATTGAAAAAAAAGACCTACAAACAGACTTGGCTTGTCGACTATACAATGGATAAGAAAAAGGAAAATGCTTAATCAAACTATATAATAAGAGGAGTAATTATGGACCGTATTTAAGGAGGTGTTAATTATAGAAGGATGGCTAGACATGATAAGGAAGGGTAATTATAAAACTAGAGGTGTGAAAGCCATTGGATGTGAATGGTGATGAAATTCTAATAAATGAAACTTGTTTGGGACTGAAAGGAGGGAGAACTATGGACTGAATTGTATGCCGTACTAACCTTAGAATTCACGCAGAAACGAGAAATTGGAGAAACCGATCGGGAAACATGAAGAGGAATAAATAGCAAAAGTGGTAATCAATATGTATAACAATAGATATCAAATTATCACACATTATTAAAATTTTAGGCCTTACCACGAGAAAATGTTATCGATATTTCAGTCAAAATTGCTTTAATGAAGCTTGGACTTATATTCTGGGTCAGACACTGTTTCATTGATATCAGCTGGCAACCATTACTTTTGATGATATATAAAAATTTTTCTTACTAGTCGTACAAGTAATCCCATTAAATATGAACTTAATTTGTTTTTCATGCTCATATAACGTGATTGTAATCCTAAAAAAAATAGTTTTTATATTTGATTATTTCGATGACTCAGTTGTTCAGTCTATGATAGGTTGTTAGAGATTAATGAGTCAAATTATAAACTATGTTTCTTATTGTTTAGTGGTCCATTAACTAACCTGAATATACCTGTAGATGCCTGATTGTGCTTTTATTGAATTATTATTTACAGCAACTGGTAATTAGATTTTTTTTATTTCCTTCTCAACTTTCTATTGTGATACTCGTCCCTAACAACAGAAGGGAATACCGTCACAAGTGAATCTATTCTTCCAGGAGACAGAGCAGGAGATGAAAAAAGTGTACCCGAACTTCTCCCTCTAAAATACCCATGGCTACTACAATACATACTGTAATGGAAACTGAATATCCCTTTACCAGAAGGGTATATCAACAAAGGGGAAGAATATCCTGAATTTTCCTTCTGTAAACCCTCATTCCGGCTGTGCTAAAAGGGCATGACGTTCCAACTCCCTTATCGGCCTAAGTGGAAGGTTACTACTCCTTTCTCGTCCCATAATAATGAATACTGCCTCCTATCATCCTCTACCAAGACTCCCCTGATTTGACTGAAAATTTTAAACATGAGATCTACCTCTAACTGAAAAAAAATACAGTAAGGACGTTTTCCTTTATTTTTATCGTAAGGCACAGAGAAGTCGATTTAAGCGCGCGCGCGTGTGTGTGTGTGTGTGTGTGTGTGTGTGTGTGTGTGTGTGTGTGTGTGTACACCACAGAAAACATGAACTTAAATCATATTTTGGAAATTTAAATCAACGTTTGATGCTGTAAGTCGAGGTTCCACATGGCTTATTATAGGTCATTCTATTCTACTTAGTTTGTAAAGAAGTCTACACATTTTAATCAATACTAATAATTTTGTTCCATTTTGTTCATATTTGATAATTTTGTTTCACGTCAACAGAAATGTTTTGTAGAATCTGTTTCAACAGAAACACGTTTTTAGCTCCAGGTTCATTATATTTAATGATATTTTTTAAAAAATTCATTTTAGTTGGCTGCTGCGGCTTCGTAGTCCCCACCCCGCCCAGGTAATCCCTCTAACAAGGTGCCAGACTCCAGCTTCACATCATGATCTCATCATTCATCTCCTTCCTTAATGCCATCCAATCTCACAGCTCCACCTGTCTCCTCCCCTCTACTAATGATATTAAATCTCTAATGACCAGTCGGTACCTTAGTAGTCTTCCCAGCCAGACAGTTCTCCAAGGTTTGCCCATCCTTTTCCATTCGTATTAAACTTCGGGCATCATCTTTGCCTATACTTATATCACATTTATCTGTATTGTTCAGGTATCATTGCGATTCGGCCAGTTTTCCTATTGCTCTACATATTGTATAGCCTAGCATAATATAGCCGGGAGACGCCTTCCTAAGTTTCTTGTTGGAATTTGTGCTGTGTGCTGGGTCAGCTAAGGGAATGGAACTAATTAAATTGCAAAGAAACCTAACAACTGATTGTTTTCTGAGGGAAGCTCGTGATTTATTTTCTTTTATATATCTTATGCTTTTTAGGTGGTATAAAATATCATTGCTTGTCATATGCTCAATAAAATATCAAAGTTTTAACCAAATAAAGTATAATTCCTTAAACAAACTAAATCTTATGATCATTAGAGGTCTCCATGTTGTATAATTATGCTCCAAAGCTAAGTTCCCTTCACCTATCCATTTTGGTGCTCTCTCACAATCATTTCTCCTTAATTTGTCCTTTTCCCATCTAGCAAAATACATTAACAAACTTCACCAATTATCCATTTCATACAAATTTCATGCCTTCGTCTAATACTTTCTCATCTTCACTAAACTAATTCATTGTTAAGTTCCAAGGTATTCCCTCACTTTACCTCTTATCTTCAAGTCATCCCGCACCTTGTACCTGATTATGGAGTGTGTAATGGGGTGCCCGGAGCACTTCATATTACATGACACAAAACGAGGCTCGGCAGCGTTGATGAAAGGAATAGACAATGGGTGATGAGGGTCTGGTTTACAGCCACTTCTTCTGCTCAGTACTGATTGGCAGAGGGCTAAAGCGAGGGTCAATAGCCACTCTTCCTTAATAGAGTCCACCGCCCACATGTGCACCCAAATTTCCTCCCAATTAACCCTGATGCGAGGAAAAGGTTGTTCTCTCCCAGTCCTGTTACCAACAGTCAGGCATACGGCTAAAGAGCTTAGGTTTTAGTGGTTCAACCAGGATCTCCTCATGTTGTTCCCTCTACGACTAACAAGAATAAAATCCTGTAAGCTACATAAACCACGAGAGACCAATTAACAATTTGACCTCTTTCTCTAACGTTTCCTGTTTCTGACGGCAAAATTATGAAGACAAATTACTTTATATTTCAAGCTGATTTTTCATTTCCTGAATTATTTTTTGTTTTGTCTTTTGTCTTTTGTTGCTTGAATTAATGCACATGCTGGCGAAGTCATTATATCAGGGCACAGTTATAGCCCATATATTTGTTCGTTTTACACGTTTAGCCTTACTGGTATATTTCATGATTCAATACAATCTAAGTGATTTAATAAACCGGTTAATTGTAATCTTTATGAACAGTTAAGAAAAATTACGTGAAAAAATGACTTACATTTTATATAATAATAATAATAATAATAATAATAATAATAATAATAATAATAATAATAATAATAATAATAATAATAAATTGAAAATTAAAAATAAAAGATTATGCCTAGGTACCGGTATATCATCACCAGTTTATTTGTATGATCTGTAAGATAATTAAATCATAACAATTAACACGCATATATACACATATAATTCAAGATGCTTAACAAGACATGGAGAATGTCGTGGCTCGGGGCTGCCTCTTAACAACGAACAACTGCTTCATCCAGAACACGTCTTGAAACTTCATTCCATTACAAAGTCTTCTGGAGGCAATTAAAACAACCGTCTTGAAGACATTACTACACATAAAGCAGCCCTCCTAAACGCGCGCACACACACACACACACACACACACACACACACACACACACACACACACACACACACACACACTGAATTCACTAACCTCTTAAAAATTGAACGATAGCTCCATTAACTCTGGTGCTGAAGATCCATCCATGCCCTGGAATAGACTATTACTATATTTTTGGTGAGGCAGTGGTACAAGCGGAGATGAGACAAACGTTATTGTCGAAGATTAAAGACATTCGAACCAGGACGTTTCATATTCGAGGTTATATTACACAGAAAACAAAAATACTCCCCGGGACGATTCTAAAAAAAAAAAAATGGTAGTCTCTGAAATAATCTCGTACTTAAAATATAATCACCTATACCCTACCCTGTATATTCAAACGTTTAAAAGTAACAGTAATTTCTTGACTGAATAATAATAATTTTCGAATCATGGCTCCATTGTTCTTTATCGTATAGTCCTTCCTATTCACACTGCTGCCATTATTTACTATATTTGTCCGTACGTTACGTACTCAGGATCATGAAATATACGGTGTTCACTATTAACAACATCTTTGAGCACTGTAGCCCATCAGCCATTCATATTCCCCGAATTCTATTGTTATTTTTATAGCTTATTGTATTAGGATTTCAAAAATTATTGATAGAGATGAAAATGTGGGACTTTTCAATACATCAGTTTATCGAGCCGTCGATGAAGGCTATCGACATATTCTTTCACTACCGTTACGTTTTCTTATTATTCCCTAGTCACATTACCCTCCATATTCCAATCTCTCACCTTTTAAATATATTCATCTAACTCGTTACCAAAGACGTTTTTCTTTATAGTTACTTTGTGTCTGATGCATTATATATACTTAGGGTGTCCGTGAGAGACTGGCTTGATATAGAAACTTAGCCAGACTTCAGTTACCTCCAATTGTTGGAGATTGTGACGCGGACACATGATAACTTTCATGAAGTAGTTTTACATACTGGTTTGCAGATGCCGAAAGTAATCGTTTTTTTTGTCATACTTATGTGGCAAGTCACTGCTTATGCTGTACAAGTGAAAAAGTCACCACTTGCCTGTCTTTGAAACTGTTTGTACCTAAGGAAGTAAATTCAACTTTACTATATATAGAACACAAAATATTGAAACAAGACGTCACAATTAAGGAAACATAATTAACAGAATGAAGCAATATGGAGGAGTCAGGGTCACCCACCTGGTGGTGTCTATGAATTTGTTCGATAAAACATCCTTGTCCTTCGTTTTATCAATAATGAACTTGTAGTTCATCTATTCTAATTTAAATAATACACGAACATTCAAAGATCTCATATACAATTAAATAGCTTCTTTTCACCCCAGTCATCCTTCATTTTAGTGTTGATGTCACCTTAAATAGTTGTTGAAAATCTAACTTCCGTTTTATAACTTTAAACGTCTTTCCAAATGAAACTTTGCATCCCTTTCTACTTTGTGTCAGACTGACTTACCGCAACTAAGCTTCCTGTCCCAATTGAAACATACAATTCTTTTCTTTTCTGATTTTTATTTAATTTTTTTGCATAAATCCACTGATCGTTTACGCAGCTCAAAGCTTACCACAAGAGACAACGAAGATATCAACTGCTTCTGAGGCTCACAGTATGACTATGCGGTTCACAATAAACTCACGACTCTACTGTGAGTGGCAGAATTGAAATTCATTCTAAGTTCAGTCATCTCGGTAGAAATTAAACTTTTATATATGTTGCCTCCTGCATAATGCTGTTTTCATAGCGATTGCAACGTGGTAGGAGTGTTTAAATTCTATTTTGTATCACACCGTTACTTTAGTTGATATTCAAACTTTATTCTCCGATTAAATTTACAATTTTATACAGTAGTGTCCGCATCACAACACCATGTCATATACAGTATAACCCTTATTATGCGAAAGCTCACTTCTTTCCTGTAAAACTTATGTAAATAGTGAATTTTTATTTATTTAGTAATTTGAAGCTGACTTATGTAAAGGAATTTATAGTATGATTGCCATTAAATTTTCACAAAATATCTTTCCTCAGATAATGGAAGCTCATGATTGAAGCTCACTCGATATTGTCCCTCGAGTGGACGAGGGATAATCCGACCCATCACACAAGAGATTACCTTCAGTTCAGCTGCTTCAATGTTTCTCGTGACAGCTCCAATAAACAGGATGCTCTTTATAAATGAGTTGGAGAACAAATAAAATTAGCTATTTATTGCTATTTTTTAGACAGTATGGTTCTTTCTTCTATTAATGGGATTACTGAAAAATAATTTTCTTTCTACCATTTGGATTCACTACCTTTTGAAGAAAGATTTGAACATTCCAATCAAACAGCATACAGGTATGTTCATCATGAATGCAACATTCAAAGCAAAGACAAAAGCTAATTTTTAATGATGGCTCACTGTGAAATACCAGCAAAATAAACACTTCGCAAAAAATTTCCTGATATTTGTCCATTGACCATTATATAATTGTTTTATTATTTTCACACACACACACACACACACACACACACACACACACACACACATATATATATATATATATATATATATATATATATATATATATATATATATATATATATATATATATATATATATTGGCCTATTATTGGCCTAACAATCCCAGAGAACAAAGTTGTTTGATTCCACATCCCTTCAACAAGTGATTGCTGTATACACTACTACACTGTGGGCCAGTTTGCGTTTAAATTGTCCGTTTATAAGAGGAAGCCGCCGGTGTACACCGACTTGAACTGGGGTTGTAGTCGTTTTGGCCAAAAGAAAAAACCAGGAGATGGAACAGACATAAGCGGTATGAAAAACTAGAAAAAAAAATACGCGTAAATCTTTATCCGGACAACGAAAAGAGATTAAAGGAGAACGCATATACAACAACTGACCTTCGTCAAAGATAGCGAATAGAATATGAAGCAATTATCTATCCTTAAATGATACAAAGAATCAAAAACGAAAATACTGTACTGACTTAAAAATTGTGCAGAGTAAATATGAAAGGCTGTAATAGATTTATTCATTCGTGCCCTTCACTAGTGGAAGAAAGAAGTTAGGCGGCGGAGCTATAACGAAATACATAGTATAGAAAAAAACGCAATCATTCGTCATTTGGGGTATTAATGAGAGAGGTTAGCAAGAACGAGTATGTAAAGGACAAATATAGAATGAAGAGGTGCTGTTGCAAAGGTATTATCTCCGGCACCTCGTATCACTGCATTTGTATTATTCTTGCCATTTAAGAACTGGGACAACGAGGCAGACATAGCCAAACAGGAGGAGGTTATTTCGTACTTTAATGGTGCCAGGGGAAATATTAGGGAATGTGAGTTAGTATTCTGGTCTAGGCTGTAAGATGTATGATGATAAGGTGAGTTTGAGAGAGGGTTTGCTTTAAGTTGGTTGCTGGAGCTGCTCATTATTGTTCTCTTTGGGGTGCCCCAGGGAATTCAAGCACTGTTTAGTGTGTTGGTGTAATTTGCCATCACCAGTGAGTCTTCCATCCGTATCACACACTTGACTTATGCTTTTGTTCTCATTATCAGCTCAACTGAAGAACGCTTAAGTATTTACAATGGTTTTGGGCTTTTGTGAAATTCGGCACGTACATAAACTTAGGAAAAACCAAGTAAATCTGCAACAGGAGAATGCTAGGGTGGTCTGGGTGATGGTTTAAATGAGGTTGGAGTTAAAACAACACGGTGTATCAGTAGGAAACACTCGTCTCTTAGCAGCAGAACATTAACACTTATATCAAACACTCCTGATACAGTTATTAACTCATCACTCTCACTAAATTCGATATAATTTATCATAATTGGACAAAATTTAAGCTTGCTCAATACTTTTTGAGTATAAATGGTCTTATGTTATTACTGTCCACAAGGTTCCTTTGTACACACGGGTGAGCCACTTTGCCGGAACATAACTGTTACCCAGTGTAAACGTTAAGAGAGTCTTATGGGGTCAGTGTACCATTTCCCAACACTAGCACTCCCTACCCCCACATCATGCACACATACGCGAATTCTTTACAATTGTAAGTGTCCCGGATACTGGGTCAACTCTTAAAGATCACTTTAAGCCCTCTCCTGAGATTTGCAATGGTATTGCTGATGCTTTGTTTGCTTCAAGCTGTCGTTTATATATATATATATATATATATATATATATATATATATATATATATATATATATATATATATATATATATATATATATATATATATATATATATATCCACAATGAAAACGTGGATAAGATAAATCTTGATAAAATCACACAGGGAAAAGGGAAACACTGGAGCACCTTAGCACCTTAGCACCTCACTTTACTTATCAGTTGCCTCTGAAGATGTCTTGAATAAAGACGAAAGCTAAGGTGCTCCATTGTTTCCCTTTTCCCTGTGTGTGTGTGTGTGTGTGTGTGTGTGTGTGTGTGTGTGTGTGTGTGTGTGTGTGTGTGTGTGTGTGTGTGTGTGTGTGTGTGTGTGTGTGTGTGTGTGTGTGTGTGTGTGTGTGTGTGTGTGTGTGTGTGTGTGTGTGTGTGTGTGTGTGTGTGTGTGTGTGTGTGTGTGTGTGTGTGTGTGTGTGTGTGTGTGTGTGTGTGTGTGTGTGTGTGTGTGTGTGTGTGTGTGTGTGTGTGTGTGTGTGTGTGTGTGTGTGTGTGTGTGTGTGTGTGTGTGTGTGTGTGTGTGTGTGTGTGTGTGTGTGTGTGTGTGTGTGTGTGTGTGTGTGTGTGTGTGTGTGTGTGTGTGTGTGTGTGTGTGTGTGTGTGTGTGTGTGTGTGTGTGTGTGTGTGTGTGTGTGTGTGTGTGTGTGTGTGTGTGTGTGTGTGTGTGTGTGTGTGTGTGTGTGTGTGTGTGTGTGTGTGTGTGTGTGTGTGTGTGTGTGTGCGTGCGTGTGTGCGTGTGCGTGTGTGTGTGTGCGCGTGTGTGTGTGCGCATTTTAAATATCGTTCGTACAATAATTTCGATGGAGTAATTTTGGACAGACTTCATGCAGGAATGGTAATTAACCAGAAAATAGAGGTTGGATGTTTTTGGTATAATAATGTGAAAACTAGGTAACTGGTTTGCATATTTTTCTTTTCTCACTTTCAATTTGTTGTTACTATTACTTAACCATCATTCGTTCAGTTTTCACCAAACATATTGTAATGTTATTGTAATGTCTTGATGTCAAAATTTGCTGAATAGGTATCAAATATTTATATTTTATTTATGCACCAGCAACCCACACACATTCTTTAGACATACTCCGATCAGTTCAGTTTTCACCAAACATATTGTAATGTTATTGTAATGTCTTGATGTCAAAATTTGCTGACGCACCAGCAACCCACACACATTCTTTAGACATACTCCGATCAGTGTAAATCACACGACGAAACACTGTTAGTCACGTGGAAAAACGAAAAGTAATACTGTCTTTTTATGGTGACTGCCTCTCGTCTTACCGTCTCTTTCACTCACTGCTAGTGTCTGTAGTTGGGTTTGTGTAATGTTAGTCAGGTTACACTTACACTTTATTTTCTCAGTTTATATAGTGTTAGTTATATTAAAGTCCTTCCTGCTTCTTATTATGTATCTCAGAATATTTTCATTAGAAAGTTCAAAGGTTCCTGTCGTAACACTCCTAGTGACGGCTTAAGTGTACAGAGAGGTTTAGCCGAGTCATCTGACCTGCGCTACCTTTGACACTTTCCAGCTAAACATCCTGTCACCCCTAACCGACCTCTTGGTGGTTCTTAATGTCAGCATTGTGTTGCCGGGGCTGCCTAGCTTACACATCAAATTTCACTTCCAATACATGCTAAGTCACACACACACATACACATCTCCACATTTACTCATTAATATACGTATGTAGGAAAAATCTAGGTCATATTTAGTTTATTCTATTTTGCATTCTGTCTAAAGTTTATAGTTAATGAAACTTTACAAATATGGAAACTTCAACATTTTATTATGGATATTCTTTAGCGTGTGTTCATTAATTTCAATATTTTTATGAAGTTCCTAATAAGCCTCATTTCTGGCCACCATTCTTCTCCCAATGTTCAAACATTTCATTTGTGATTCAGTGAGTTTTAGCCTAGTTACTATATTGTCCACTTGGTTTATCTACACTCTAATATTACATCTTTGAATTAATACCATTATTTTTTCTTTTTTCAACTGTTTATTCTATCACTTTACCTGTCCTCAGTTTCCCTAAATCCCATATTAATTAATTAATTTTCATCAGAGGTTTCAGTCTCCCTAAACTCATTACTAGGGCATGGTTTAACAACTAGAGTGTACCCCTAACACTAAGGGGTTAAGTAGATTTACTTAAAGTTACCAAGTTCTTGATTTTTTAAGTAAATGTAAATAATTTTTCTCTTGAAAATATTACTTTATTATCCTTTGGACAAACTTACATATAAAGATCACTTGGATGATGGTGAAGCCACGAATTTGCGATAATCATCTTGTTTTATTTATAAAGGCTGACTACTTTCTTTTCCCACTTATTTCTAGTGTTTCCTCTTTCTTACCAAACAACTCAAATTACTCACTATAAAAGTATATGCCTTCTCAAATCTCCATAACATCTTTCTGAAAGCTCATTCTAAACCTAAAGTAAATTATTGTCAAATTGATGAATCAAACATCAACCTGACTAACAGTACACACTTGACACTTCGGTATCCTCTGGATCATTTATCCAGTTTCTGATTTATTTTACAACTGACAATTTTGTTATCCATTTCGCCACCTGAGTAAAAATAAACAATGACATTTGAAACCTGTCCATAATATTTCATTTAATTGCAAAATTTCTCTGCGATTTTATTATACATGTTATTTATAAACATTACTGGGTCTCGATGAAACACTATCCTCAACCATGGAAATTCACAAAAATCGTCTATAGTGCCTGTCCATGGTTGCTCTAGTCCAAACATTGAAATTCAGTGAGGAAGGGAGCCCATGTCTCTCTCTCCGGGAGGAGTTTAAGGAGAGAGTTTTTGTTTGGAATGAGTTATGGGGTCGCTCATACTTCACTCTGGTAAAGCACCAGACCACCACACGAATCAGTGGTTTTAAAAGATTACAAGTGAAGTAATTACTGGTCATGGAGGCGAATGGTTTCTTCTTTATTTACTGGTAACACAATCATAAAAGTGTCATAACAATTAAGATTTATAAGTTGTTACACTTTAAAGTTTTATTCTACAATCATTGTCATGGCAGAATTTCTTAAATCTTTTGATTTCGTGATCATGTCCAGTTTTTATTATTCAAATATACAGTATTGATAATGGAGAACACACGATATACCTGAATATATACGAAAACCAGCATTTACAGTATCTGAATTATATAATTGAACACTTAAAAGATGATACGAATATATTGTATTTGATCAGACTACCTCAATCTTCGCTCAAGTTATTTAACATTGTCTCTCAACCTTTTCTAAGATTCTTTCATTCACATCCTCTTTCCTCATAATGCTGAATTACATACCGTTATTTACACTTCGGGGAAGTGTCAAAATGAAACTTAAGGTTGTTTCCAAATTGGAAATAAACCCTGAAACAAAAATTGTGATAGGCAATAGGGAACTTATAAACAAGTGGAAAATTGTGTTTATTTGGGAAGTTTTGTTAGTTGTGTTGGTAGATGTTCGAAATAAATCATAACAGGAACAGGTCGAGCAAAAACAGCTTTAATGATATAAAAGACCTACTAAAAAGTGACATCAGCATCAATTTGATAAAAAAAGGCTGCTGAAATGGTATGATGTATGGGTCAAAAGCGTGGACACTTTCAGCAGACACCAAAAAAGGGGTTAGAGGCCTTTGAAATGTGGTGTTATAGGAGGAAGTTGAAAATATTACGCTGACATGAATAGGGGATATGCGATACTTTGGTTATATAGTTAAGGATGAAGCAATGATAAAAGTATTAATGGGCCAGGGCAAGGCAGAGATTGGGTTGAATCATTGAAATTAATTACTGGATCCCCAGAGAGAAACAGAATCTCGGAGGATTGACGAAAACCGCCCGAAAACGTTAGAGTGGTGGACTGTGGTCGCCAACCCTCAGATATGAGGATGTTACCTTGATTGACTGACTTAGTAAATTTCTTTCACCTTGGATTTCTGTTTCCTATTATTATTATTTTTTTACAAAATAACTTCTAGACATAATGCACAGCACTTTTTACTGTGTCAACATCAGTCAAATTACAGTTTAAATTTATTCCCACCCATACATACTGTAGTATGACAAATCTTTACATTTTATCGCTCCTAACCCCATGTATACATGGGAGTTTCTACCTCTTTGAAGCACGAATGTCCAACTATGTGTTTCAGTTTCTCTCCAGTTTCATTAATTTCTTGACTTCCATATTTCCACACAATATTTCCTTATCACCCCATCACTCTCACTCTATGTCTCACATTGAATCTCTTGTTGGTGTTTTTGAAGCCTCTATTTCCTCCTTCTCCTCACACCCTCGTGGATCAACATATATCAGTGATCCATCTCTTATACCCTAACTTTAATCTGATCCAAAGTGATCCTCATGTTCACATCTACCAACAAAGCTAATGTTACTTTCCAATTACACAAAATTTTCTACCTCTTTCAGTTCTATAATGCCTACCATAAACTTTACTTTAGGATTTGTATCACAACAGGAATCATCCATGAATTGTCTTTCTCCATTGATCCGTTAATCATTTACTGTAATACGTACCTTCTCAGTGGCCTGTAATCAGAGCAGTATTGTCTCCATATCACTAATATTAGTTAGTATTAACAATTATCTATTCCTTCATCAGTACCTACAATTTCTTTTATAAAAAATTCTGGTTAAATACTTTATTATGTTGGGGTGGCAGGTGGCCTTGTCGTAAGTCCCTGGCTAAACCTAAACCAACAAGCTCGTTCATTATTCACTGACACTGAAGCCTTCTATTGCCTATCAAGTCTTTTTAGAATTACATTGCCTAATTCATACTTATATTTTTCTATAGCATTGATTACATAATTTCATTGTGATTTACCTTATCGAAAGCCTTTTCAAGATACATTTGCATATTTAGATATTTTGTTGGAACTCTAAAACCCATTCTCATAAATTTCTTAAACCAAAGATACCTTTTGTGGATGGTCTTCCCTTTCCAAATACTGTATATATTGATTCCAGTTAACTACAGGCATTCTAGTTTTTATTTTATTAAAAATTTTGCTCAATAAAACTTTGCATACCCAACTTAATACACTCTTTAACCTAAACTTAGTGCAGTCCGATGTTTCTGCCTTTTTAGGGAAAGCATTTTTATTATCAGTGATAAGATCTGTGTAGTAATAGGATTACCCATTTTAGTCAAACCTTTGATCCCATTCATTCAGCCATTTATTTTAGAAATTCCGCGAGAAGCTGATCGAATTAAGCCTTTCCATTTTTCATTAAACTCACGGCTGCCTCAACTCTTGTATCCAGTATCGTTAACTTAATCTTTATTTCCTTTTCATTTCTTACCTTCACTCTCTCAATGATTATACAGTGTTAATTATATACTCTGCCTACCTTACTGTTACTTCTACCTCAGTGTCATTTTATCTTTACTTTTAATAGTCACACTCCATTTATATCCTTTTTCAGTTAATTTCTTTTATATTCTATATTTCATTTTTATGTTCTTTTTATTTCAGTTCTTATCAACTTTCTTCTTTTATCGGTTTTCCTTAAAGTTTCATATTTTTTTCAGTCAGTTTTAGCCAGGTTCCATTTTTTGTCCGATAAGTTCTTTCCACACTCATATTATTTCTTTGAGTCAATACCAGTGATGTTCCACTTTTTAGCCCTCAAGTTCTCCCTCCTACAATTATTATTTTTTCGAGTTTCTCTTTCATAATATATTTCGGAATTCGCTATTGGATTATGGTATGATTCATATTATGCCCATGGGTAAGTCTTAGCTGGGGTTACCGTGTTCCTGCATATATATTTTAATTAGAATATAATTTGCTTGAATGCTGGCAGCTGTATTTTCTTTATCCTGTTGTGATATCCCTATATAAAGATGTCTTGGGAGATGTTGAAACTATGAATTTACTATAAAAATCATTCCTGCTAATGGTACATCGTGTTCCTATGATAGCTTTACATTAACCATTAACATGACTGTAAAATCAAATATTAATAAGCTTTAAACACGTTGTCTGCCTGCTTGAAATATATGTAAAATATTTATGAATCCTCATTTTCCTTGTAATTTATTAATGCATAAATCTACATTGTTGTCAAGTCTAGGCGTTTAGCATTAAATTTGACTAACATCTTATCTGATAGGCACAAAATCTATTTACAAATGTAGCCAACTTTTGCTTAACAAAAAGACAAAGACCTCTTTCATACTTTTCACCCCGTGGACATTTTATTTCACTTTTTATCAGATTTTCCCCACAGCAAACTTTTCATCTTCCTGCAAACAATTACATGCTTTCCGTTTTCATATAATATCCACATAGTTCAGGTTCCTTATTATAGTTTATGCTCACTCATTCTTAAGCTTCTTGGAATATTGTCTGGTGTCCAAGGTTTGGATTTGCTCTGATAATATTTGCTAGTACTCGGTGGCTCGGAAGAAAATAAGGATGGTTCTTTAGATAATGATGGCCCAATAAGAACGGTCGAAAATTGCTTGTAGTGCCTGTCCATGGTTGTTCAAGGGGATGAAATGAAAATTCATGAAGTAAAATGTAGGGAAAAGAAAACAAAAATTTCTTAAATAGCCCAGGATATATAGATTACCCACCTCGCTAGTAAACATCAGCTCACCAGATGTTTTATTTAAGAGATGGGAAACTAATGAAAGCCTTGAAGATATGGGTAGAAAAACAGACAATAGACCAGTCCATTTGTCACCATGAGTGATAGTTGCAGAACATTATAAAATGGTTCAACTTTTGTTTAATTTTAAAGTAGGGCATCTGAAGGACAGTGACAGGTCTTCGTCAGGCTTCTCAGTCACGACTACCTCCCACGACATCATTGAAACGTCCGTCTCCTCCACTTCGTGAAGGTATTGCTCACTGGTGTGATTCTAGAACCGATCCCTCTGTATTTTTTTCACAGTTCCCCACATATCATCCATAAATTAAACACACTGACTATTTTGCTCCAGTAGCCCTCTTATTCAAGTTATTCCAATAATTACCTTATACCCGTTACCAGGATCCTCTAGGGGCCATCTTACTTTACTGATAATATCGAGATGCACTCCAGGAATAACTCAGTGGCAATCTTTTTTTAATACAATTTAAATGAAACATAGCAAACTCTACCATATACGGATTAATTTCCATTACGCTGTAGCAGTAAAAAGAGTTATCCCTATTTGGCAAAAATTTAATTGCGTTTTAGAGCGTAATCTCTATTTAGTACACACACACACACACACACTCTATCGTCCTCCAGCTCCTCTGGTTCCTTCCACGTCACGGGAATATTTCTGCCGGCGATAACGAGCCACTTGAGTCGTATGCAAGACGTCTATAATGATCCCGGAGACTGGGCGGCTAGATAAAACTCAGCACCAGGGTACACCCGGGTGACTCCTACCTTTTGGCCCTGCCTCAATAGACTGTCAAAATGTGTGTGTGTGTGTGTGTGTGTGTGTGTGTTGATATATAGGCCTTGTTGCTAAGCTTTACACTGTAAGTCAACAGATTCTCTTTAGACAAAACAATGAAATCTATTTCAGTTTATCTAATACAGTCTACTGTATCACAAATACATTTGTCACTTTCATTTTGATCTACTTTTCATCAAAGGGCAGAAAACAGTGGACACAGGGACTCGACAAAGATAGAGGGAGATACAACGAAAATGTAGGTACCAGGAGGGAATACATGCTACCGGTGCAGGGAACACCGGAGTAATACACCGACTCCATTTTTTGGAGGACATGAATTTCATTTTAGTACACACACACACACACACACACACACGGGTGTGTGTGAATTCTTGCGCATGGGGGAGGTAGTCAATACTTAACGTGCTTTACTGGTATTAGTTAACGTTTCGAAACATCACTTATTCCTTTTTCAGTGCAGAACTTAAAGAGGCCAAGCTATTAACGTACATGCAAATGCAGTAATATTAAGAATGAAATGAAGGACTAAGAAAAATTGTAACAAACAATACATCAGTATATTGAAAGTCGGGAGAAACTCAAATGGTTAGTTATATCATTGACAAATAGCAAAATAAAAAATATGCGAAAAGGCGAGTGCTAAGATAATCATACAAATGGGTTTACGGTCAATTCGCCCACAAGTCCATTCGCCCAAATTTAGAGTTTATTCACCTACACTTAGGAGTCGGTTCGCCCACACCTGAAGTCAGTTCGCCTACACTTTGTCAAGTTCTATTTATGTTTATTCATGTACTAGATAACAATGTAATATACACAAATTAAGTCTCAGGTTATTTATTCGGTGACTTTCAAATATAAAAAAACTTTATGAAATACACAAACTAAAAAGTTTTAAAATGTCATCATAGAAGTAACAGAGAGCATTTAGGATGTTTGTTCACATATCAGATATCAGCTACTGACGGGTCCATTGAGATGGGCGTAAGCTCTCAGAAGTTGACAAGCTGACCTCTCGTTCCTCAAGTATTCGTCCCAAAGAGCGAATGTTTTGGCCTGCAAATCCCTATACTTTCTTCGCTGGATCCTTCGGAGCTTCTTTTCTGATACCAGCCCTATATGTACATAGGTTAATCTGGCTAAAAATCTTCCCCGACTGAGATATCGCCACGGCGATTGTGGGAGGGTGGTTACCCGTGTTAGAAAGGGAGAACTGTGACAGTCAAGCCGAGTAATTTTGCTAGCTTGTTATTAGTATATGCATGTTATAAGGGATGGTGATATGTTATAAAGTGGATGATGATATATGAAGGGGGAAGAATGATGATGTAATGAGGGAGAGATAATAATGTCATAAGAGAGAGGTAATGATCTAATGAGGGAGGGACGGATACTGTGTTATATTTACTAAATTTATATAATAATGTCTGTTTTGAATATGATGAAGCCACAGTTAGGTTAGATATGGTTAAAGCAGGTTTGGTTAGGTTAGGTTAGGTTAGGTTAGGTCTGTATGATGAGCTGGTGACAAATCTTCCTAGAACCAATGAAGAGGGATGTGTCACGAGGGAGAGATGGGTACCTCTCATGAAGAAGGGTTGATAATGTGTAATGGGAGAGATGATGCCGTGTGTTGAAGTAGGGATAAATGTGTGTTACGGAGGAGATGGTGATGTATGTTGAGTAAGTGATGATGCTTGTTGGGGGATGGATGGGGAGAAAATGTTTGCGGAGAGGGGATGGTGATGATGATGATGATGAATGTTGAGGTAAAGCTGACGATGTGTGTTAGAGAAAGAATGATAATGTGGTTTGGGGGAAGAATGATTATGTGTATCGGGAGAGGATGAAAATATATAGGATATATTGAGGGGGGGGGGTGATGCTGTCTTTTGAGGGAGGGATAAATTCACGTAGCGCAAGAACGGGTCCCCTCTGATTGGGATAAGGAGGGGAGAGTGGCTTGTTCATGGCAGACGGAGAATATGTTAGGGATGGGAATGAGAGGACATCAGCTCTGTGTGTGTGTGTACATATCAAGGATGTGAAGGTCAGCAGGATGTAAATTATTATTATTATTTATTTTTGTCGTTTATAATTTGTTTGTAATCAGCGACAAATTTAATGATGGTGGAAAGTAGTTTAATGAATTAAGATATTTATAGTACTGTACATAAATTTATATACTGTATAAGAAATCACAAGCTAAGCAAAATTTAATTACAAATTAAAGGTAAAAACAGTTATTTCCAATTAAAGCAAAATGGAAATCACGACACAATTTAACAAAAACAAATCTCGATAGAGCTTATTGCAGGTTAAAACTAACAATTTAGAAAATGTAAAACTTGTGCCATCTCGCAGTGCGATTGTCCAAGTCTTTTGCTCCCTCTATCTGCTAATTACTCGTAAAAAGTGCTCCCCTAGAGGTGCATGATTATGGAGAAAAGTAAACGTTTAAATAATATAAAAGCGCATGCTATGTACAATACAAAAGATGAAAATAGTAATTAAGTTAATTTAGTTCACTGTGATAGTTATGGCATCCTTTAGGAGCGTATATGGGAGGGGAAATTTCGTCACATACAGAGACATTAGATAATATTTGGCATGACTCATGATTCAGCAGATAACCTAATTCGACAAAGGTAGACACAGGCATGACCAATTATGGGTGCTTTAGTGTACACTGTGAGACCCTTCATTTAAATTTTATTATTTGAGTGTACTCGTAGTTTGAACTCGATACTTTTAGCTATAATTCAAGTACAATTTACGAATACAGTAGTGTTTTTACTTTATGGCAATAATTTGTTCAGATTACTTGAACATCAAATAACATTAAATTAAGTAACATAATGAAGTATTTCTTATACCTCTTCCTAGTAGGCACTTGAAGATTGCCCCCGGCATATCTCACATAAAACTTAACCATCCCGATCCTACCTGGGAGGATAATCTTCAGATGATCCAAAAAAGCTAAAATTACGAATTTTTTTATTTATTTTGTGTGTGTGTGTGTGTGTGTGTGTGTGTGTGTGTGTGTGTGTGTGCGTGATCAAACCAATTTTAAGGTTTTATCAAATTAGTTAAGATTGATAATGCGTTCATAAATGTTTATTTTTTCCAAGTTTTTCTCATTTTGTCAGTTTAAATTAAAAAACAAAATCTTAAATTTGAGAAGATATCCCTTTGACATTTTTTTATTCAGAATATTACAATATTATGCAAAATATAAAAAATTGTGAAAGCTGAAGAAGAATGTGCAATTTCGTCGTGTTTTGCAGCCACTCGTGACAAATGTCTTTTCACTAAAAAAAAAGCCCACTTGATATTCTCAGCAGCAGACGCCATCTAAGAGGTTCGCCCAGGCAATAACTCTTGTGTTTACCATGACCTGTACATCTTGCCACCACCATCATGCCTTATCTTTTCAGGTGTCCTTACTGACATACATACCACTTGCATACCCCGATAGGATATTTCCCTGATACTATAGTACTACTGCTGTTTTTTATGGCCTCCAACCTCCCTTTTAGTCCTGATAAACTACTACTACTACTACTACTACTAGTACTGCTATTAATACTACTACTACTACTACTACTACTACTAATAATAATAATAATAATAATAATAATAATAATAATAATAATAAAAATAATAAAAAGATATCGCAATACACAAAATCCTTCTCCGAGAACCTTCACTATGGCTTATTTCAATAAATAAGTTAATAAATAATTAAATACAAATTATGATTCACATAAAATAAAGATAAAGGCCCATTTTCACTGCCTAAAATATACTTGCATGACAGTCAGGGACTTAATGTATGAATTGTTACCCCGATAAGCTAATTATTTCGTTCGGATCAGCCAGGTCAACAATGTTAAATGGTTTCAATTGTTTACGATTCCTATGTTCCCAGACAGTCACGATGAAATTAATACAACTTTATTACACTCTAAAGTTTGTCTTTGAAGTCTGGGGGTGTTAAGTTTTGGTACTTCGCTTGGCCTTCTAACGTTAAGAGAGCATAATATTTTTTTTTTAGACTAGTAATATAATGTGATGTTTAGTTATCAAATGTACAAATTTTTTGAAATATTTTGAAACTATACCAGTAAATGTAAAAACAAAGTGATTAATTACTTGCGGCTAAAAGAGTGAAAAAGGAGTACCATCTGAAGTTTAAATTTTGGACCCATTCCTCAGAAGAAAATAATAATAATAATAATAATAATAATAATAATAATAATAATAATAATAATAATAATAATAATAATAATAATAATAATAATAATAATAATAATAATAATGACGGTTTATTGATAACAGCCGAGGGCTGAAAATACACAATGAACACAAATGATATAAATTACATAAATATATTTTGGGAGTGGGTTATTTACCATAAACTTTCAATACAAAAGGGAAGGGCTGGAGCACCGAGGATGACGCTTTTTTTTGACGGTGGTAGAGTGTTGACAACCGTGTTAACAACAATGTTGTTGCATGCAGACACAATAGTTGGCAACACTAGTGATGACATTGTCACCAGCAGCAATGTGTTAAGTAAGGTGACTGGTGTGGAATGTGATTATTTCACCTTTCCGACAATGTTACCCACAGTGTTGCGTTGGTGTGGATGTTTCCTAATATGACCCCATAAAATTATATACACAACTTATCAATTCTAAAATTTCCCTACAAGTAAAAATATTTTGCAATTACATAAGTGGAACATAATGTAACGCAGTTAAAACATGGACGAATGACTATTTTGAATTTTCGCTATGTGAAATATTTACTATTAAAATTTAATGGGTTATAGATTACGACATAATAATCCAGCAATTAGGTAATACATAAAATACTACCACTGCATTAAGTAATTTATTTAAATGAAGTATTAAAGCATTTTTTAAATCGACGAATAAGAAAAAAGAAATCATACTGATGAACACTAGTAAATCAATAACATTCCCGTACTTATTAACCTGTAATGAGTTGTTAGGGTCCACATTATATTATTTACTGAGGTTTTTATTACTGTTAACTGTCCGGAAGCTTTTTGTCACTGTTAACTGCGTGGGAGCTTTTGATTTTTAGTTATCTTTTATGGGATTAGCCCACCAGGGCACAGGTCAATGACCCACATCAGGGCCTGGGGGCGAAAATATAATAATAATAATAATAATAATAATAATAATAATAATAATAATAATAATAATAATAATAATAATAATAATAATAATAATAATAAATTAACGATCAGTTCTGTAGAAGATTCATTTAGCAGCCCTAGTGTAAATTAGTACATAAACAGCCCTGTTACGAGTGTCCGCCATAAATTTCTGTTCTTGGTATAAAGAAATAGTGGAAAAATATAAGTGGACGGAGAGAATGGAGTAAGAGGATACGAGAGTCAGTGTGAAGGACATGTGGACGAAAGCGAAAAATGACTGTCGTTAAGAAGGATTATGTCAGTAATTCATAATGTACAATTTATACACAAGAGGTGCAGTGGTGTAAATGGCAGACTGCATAATTTTACTGAATTTAAGTGTGTTGTATGTCCAACAAACCTATGTCCTCAGTAAGGATAGAAAAGCTGGATATTGGGGATATATCATTGGTTTGTGCCAAAGACTTCTGCAACCTACTTAATGTGATCAGTGCTGGAAGTTGTGATGACACTAGGTCAGTCGCAAAAGTCATAAGGGGACTGGAAGAAGTTTATGGAACCCTTGCCATTATTGACGGTAAGAGGATCGTTTCTTCGCTTGAAAGGAAAATTTTATATAGCTGGTGAAGGAAGTATGTTGTTGTATGGTTGGTAAACTTTGACAGCTAAAAGCATGGCATAATTAATCTTAATGGAACTGAAATGAGAATGGTGAGATGGATGTGTAATGTAACGTTGAGAGACAGGAAACCCTAACATTTGTAAAGAGAAGTGTCAATGAAATGAGGTAATATTTTTAGTATTTTGTAGTTAGTATCTATGTAATACAGTACATGCCAAGGATGGATAATACTGAAGAACTTTTGAACGCTGAAGGTATTCATATTACCAAACATCATCCGTGAGCAGATCAACAATCTTCGAAAATCTTACCTTTCCTTAGTTTTACAGTATCGTGCCACAGTTGTAAATATGCCATTACCTCCAGGGCTTTACGCCCTCTGGCGGCAAATTTTAGCAGGAATGGGCCAGTATGTGGGAAGAAAGGAAAAACCAAAAAAATCTCCCGCTCCTGCTAAATCAGACATAACTCAGTGATGGTTTGTTTTATTTCGTCAATGGGTACGAAGCGGCTGGAGCCAATGGCGTACTTACCGCTGTAGACTGATGTTGTAAAACTTGCCAGAAATAATACTTGTGATTGTGGTTGCTCTGCTCGCTGATTAATAATATTTTTGAGGCAAAAAAACTCTTTTCAGTCCATTAAAGAACATACTGTAGTATGTCTTGGCTGCTATTCAAGGATATCAAGAAAACTTGGCTTTCAGCAGGTCACTAGTGTACAGTCTTAGAAACAGCTTATCTTCCTCAGTTTTGGCAAATACATATGGAAAGGTTGAGCTGTCCAACGCATGCACCTGTTTACCTCGTAAAAAGCAGGCAGGTTTGTGAAGCTTGGAAAGGGGTAGCTAGTGAAATCATTGTTCCGCATAATTATTTACTTTCGCCAATTATTATTCATTACTGGGTATGTGTGTCCGTATTTCACAACTAAAATAGTAAGTCCATTATTTCGAACCATCATTCGTTGTACAATTCAAAGTGTATAAAGCAAGGCGTACCAACTGACCAGATGTAATCACGGTTAAGCTTTCAGTATAATCCGCCAGGTTTCAATATTCATGGGCCAAATTTGGGAAGATACTTGTCACTTAGACTGTACAGTACAATGCCATACTTCTTTCTCCACGTAGAAGACGAAAATATTGCACTCCCATAACATTGAATCAAATAGCATCTCACAACTCGAATTGGCAATGCTTGTTGACTTATTACACTTCCAGGTTTTTAGTATATATTTTGCAATTAAACTACCCATGGCAGGAGGAATGGGGTCTGATTTTGGTTGTAATTAATACATAAGGAACCTGAGCGTAGCAAGCTGGTGGATGACTGTCAGATATAATGGAAATTTTAGTTATAAAATTGTTAAACGACCCCATATATTTTGTAACATGTAATATAAGAGAAGTCATTCATCTAGCATAAAATATAAACTAGTACACTATATATGACATCCGAATAGAAAAATTCACTTCGCATTCCCAATAGTAGTCTTGAAAATAATTTTTTTATTCTGCACCGAGCCTGTAAGCTTTAAGCCTTTAAGAGGCTTTAATGTATCGGCAGTTTTTATTTTTTATCCGCATGGAGTTTTGAAAGCATTTTCCTTGCTTATCATATATATATATATATATATATATATATTTACAACTTTGTTCAAGGACTCTTTAGATAAGAAGAGAACCGTAGGAGTTTGTGTTAACATTTATGCAGGGAGCATTATAGGTTAGCAAATTCCTGTTATGTTCCGAGAATGTCGTAGGAAATTTGTTTCCAAAATTTCCTTTAAATTAACGTAACTTACTTTACCCTGGGAAGTTTTATTTTAAAGACAGTATTAGGCAGAATGAAATAGCTGTAACATTATCGTTAACAATAGTTCTCTGCCAACATTGCAATAAGCGACACATCAAAAGATAACATGAGACGAGACATTCGCTGATGGTGGATAATGATAAACCTTTGTTGACTATTGAAATTCTATTAGGGTGAAGTGTGCTCCAACTAATTTCATTTAAGATAAAACATGACATTTTACTTGCCTGTTTACATCATGGCATTGCTCGTGTACCCAGCCCAAGCCTCGTGTCCTCACCTCTGGAGCCCTCGTGCTTCAAAGGCGGAATACACACACAGTACTGTGTCTGTTTCTCTTTCATTTTTATTTTTTATTTTAGACTTATCACACACACACACACACACACACACACACATGCATAGTGCTTGTAAAGGCGGTCACACACCTACATTCAAGCAAAGACAATGACCCATCAACACTACCCATGTGAACAGGTTCCTGGTGCTTGCCCATGTACAGGCTGCTTACCTCCCACCACCACCACCACTGGGATGTTTTGTTGGCGCGTCTGCCCACCGCAACTAAAACAACAACATAGCGTCTAGACAAGGTTCACCATGGATCCCGTTAGTACAGTTGAGGCCTTGAAGTGTTGTGCTGTAGTTCTTTAATTGCTGAAGCAAGTGAGGCGTCTGCAAAATCTAAAGACAATGGATGCGTCGTGAAGTTTCCATAAAAGTGGCGGCGGTTGGCTGGTCAAAGAAGATCCAGGATAAAGATTTAATAATACTAAAGAAGTTTTAAAGTGACGAAGAAATAGAAATGTCACCGTTTATGTGTTTAATTTGAATTATTATTGTTTCCTGATTTATTTAAATTTTTACTTAAAATTATATGAATCTCATTTGAACACTAATCCGGCCAGCAAATATCCTCGCGAACCGTTGTCCATTTCTAGCAACAGCCGAAATCCTGCCAAAGATTGGGTGGAAAGTTTAACACAATATTTGACGGATATGTCGCCAGGAGTCTGTTGGTAGCTTTGATTTAGTTGTGGTCCGGGTTGTTCGTCCCGAGACAACACACATGTCTCCGAAAGCGTTGACTTTTGGAATAAGAAAATATTTTCAAATGTTTCTATCGATATTTGTTTTGTTTAATGCACTTTTATCTTCCGTTTTTACTGTTTGTTTGTTTATTTTTAATAAGCAAATATAGGATGATAAATAATGTAAACTGTTTTGGGTACTTTTTGTCACCAGTTGAATGACATCACTTTGAGACAGCGATCACGTAAATGTTTCGAGGTTTGGGAACAGCTCTGATCTGTTTTCGATACATCAGACTCAATCGTCCCAAAACAGCCATTATCCGAACTAAAATAGTGACATATAATTTTGTGTAATACATTGTCTTTTACTTTATAATTAGAACTAATAAGACAAAGAACTCTAAAGATACATGTGTGGAGGAACGAATGAGTAAAACACGACCAAATATAGTTCTGTTATAGCACTGGGAGGTTGTGGCTGATTCGCTCAAGTCTTGAATCTGTCTTGTTTCACGGTTTCGGATTTATGACGATATCAACAAGGCCTTTAACCAGACACAACATACGCAGTGCGCCAGTGCTGTTTCTGCCTTCGTGCCGGTCAGGAAGTACAGGGGGCTTATAGACAAACAAATAGCCGGTGAAGATATTGAAATTAACGAGGTATGTAAAGTTAGGTAGTGTTCGTCAGTGTAGTTAAGTGTTTGTTAGTGTCATGAAGTATTAATAATTGTCGTGAAGTAGTTTAAAGTGTTTTAAAGTTTCTTAAGATTCAAAAGTGCTATTAAGTGCCGTAAGGTTTTCATAAGTATTGTGAAGTGATCATATTTAACCTAACGTGTTCATAAGTAACGTAAAGTGTTTATAAATGTGATAAAGTGTTTGTGTTATGAAGTTTCATAAGTGATATGAAGTTTTGTTAAAGAATTATAAGTGTTACAAAATAACTGTGGGGCCAAAAACACCTGTGCGTGTCAGAAGAGTGATGTAAAGTGTCGTAAAGTGACATAAGGTGTTAGAGTGCCATAAAGTGTCACATGTCACAATAATTCATGTAATATCCATAAGTTTTATAAATGATTTTAAGTGCCAGTAGGTCTGATAAAGTGTCATTAAGTTTAATAAGTGTCTTATAATGTCTTATATGTGGTGCACAACGAAAAAGTGCTATAAAGTGACTGAGGTGTCATGAAGTGTCCTAAAGTGTCAAAGTGTCTTAAAGTGTCATGAAGTGTTCTAAAATGTCAGTGTTCTAAAGTATCAGTGGCCTAAAGTGCCGTAAAAAGTGGCAAAAAGTATCATAAAGTCTCGAGAAGTTATAAAGTGCCCAAGCAACATACACTAGTGGCATAAGGTGTCGTAAAGTGTCGTAAGGTGTTGTGAAGTCTCTCAAAGTGTCGCAAAGTGCTATTAATCTCGTAAAGTCAGTAAAGTGCCATTAATGCTTTAAATTATAGCAGTGTCATAACGAGTTATAAATGTTGTAAAGTGTTGCAAAGTATCTTGAACTATTGAAAAGTGTAAAGTGCCTCATGGAATGCAGAAATGTGTCGACAAGTGCTTTGAGGTGTCATAAAAGTCAAGACGGTGCCAGTAGGTGACCCTGTACGGCGCCTGGGCTTCCGCTACTCACCAGATCAAGGTAATTAATAATCCTACTGTTGTGTTCTTGACACATTGAACAAGTTCTCTTGGCATAAACTGTTGCTTAAGATCATTGGCTCTGCCTTAATTATTCCTGTAAGTTAAGTGTGAATAATCATATATAGGTGGGGGGGGGGGTTGCGCAGGTATTCTCAACTGGATTTTCTTTTCTTTTTCCAGGTAAGTGGGAGTTAAAACAGCTCTTTCAGGGACATTAACACACCATATCTCAGGTACGTTCAAGTTATCATATTTATTGATTAGATTATTGTTTTATTTATCAGCTAAGTGGAGTCCTTCGCATCCCACAACAGTTTTAAAGGAACGTTACGCCTTTTCCCTCCATGTTTGAGGACATCATTATCCCTCCCTTATCAATGAGTCAACGTGATGCCCCCACTTGCTCACACAAACGGCGAAGCCACTCATTATCCTTACACCGTTTTTGTGGTCGCTTGTGGTCCCGTCGGAGTTTACATGAAAGTCGCCCTCTCTCTCACGGCATCTATGCGCGACTGGGTTCGATCCCCGGGCTGAGTGGAACTATGTGCAATTTTTTGACGTCATATGCCTCAGTTTACCCATCAGTGCAGCTTAAGGATTGTCCAGCCTTTTGGGGTTATTCCTCGAGACTGGGTCGTACAGGGTATAGCTCGTTAACCCGGAGTGTGGTTGTTGTGTTGGCGACAATTTTTTCACCATAAACAAATTTACTCCTGGGTGTCATTAGGTTCGACCAACCTCGACCACGATGGTCAACTAGAATTAAAATATATGTATGTATGTGCTTATACATTATGTATTGTTATTTCGCTAAATTATAATTAACTTACAGTCTTCAATTTATTTTTGAGTGTTCATTTAAACATATTAGTGACTGAATTTGATCTACACAGAGACCAATATATAGATCTGCATGGGAGGTTTGAGGCATCACTTAAACGTTTGGGTTAACAGAGAAAATATCTGGGCCATACTGGTAATTAACTGTAGTTTATAACATAGTATGGTGCTGCTTATCTTTTGCGATAATGTTGTTTTAATGTACGGTTCTTTGCAGAAGTATTCCGTATAAAAAAAAAATGCGCTTTTGTTTTAATTTAATTAGACCTGTTAAATTCTTTACTTCGAGTCTATACTTCATACTCACATTATTGGTTCCGAGAGAGAGGTTAAGAAGTTCCCGTCAGCATTATGTGTTTATGAATTACCGTCAGCTCTTGACACCGAATATCCTTAGTTCAAGTATCCTACACCAAGGTTTGTTAGCTAAGTTGCCTTCAACACAAGCATCCTCTCCGCAATTGGATTAAGAGCAGGTGTTGTCAGTTAGCAGGTCTAAACTATGTGATTCTAGACCCAAAATACATACGGCTTCAGCTTGCGCCTTTAAACTCTGGTATCTGAAAGTCACATATTCCTAGCTGATGTAACGCTATGTTCTATCAGCGTACTTTTTTCCCTATGTCCTTAGCTTCATGAAATGTTATTCTATACGCGTGCAGCCTATTATGTCTCCCTCCACAGTTACGGTGGCTGAAGTGTTCATAATACATATACTTTCTGTTTATGGGTTTTGTCTAAATATCAGCATAAATTTGTCTCGAATCTGTGTAGTTCGCCCAAGTGAACACAGCAAAACTCATTCCTCAACCTTATATCATGACGCCCTAACGTCAAAACATGGAAAGTGGCACCCCTGTCCCATGGATGGAGTGGGCCATCCCTCTTCTTTGAAGAATAACGTTAAAGATTTTCCCCGGGAAGGGTATCTCTAAGTGGATTTGTCGCAGCTATTATGGAGTTCTCCCCTGGGAATTCCACACCTCGACTACAAAATTCACCGGGCGTGACATTGCTGCTGTTTCTCTTATTTTTATTTTTAGCGAAACAGTTATATATACTAACTGTTAATACATCATCCGATTATTACAGTACACCTAATAGCGTTTATTTATTTCATAATTTATATTAAAAGTATTGGTGCAGACTAATCTGTGACAGCTGTTGAGAGCGATTTTACAAGTGATTATTTGATTTCTATAGCTAGTAGATTTAGTTAACCGTATTTCCAGGACACACATTTCCTTAGATTTGTAGTAATATTACCTACGCGGACCTTAAGCTAAAATGCTGGCCCACCCACTGCTGGGATAAAACGCCAGTATCTTTTTTAGTTAACTGTACATCTCCACCACTAATGTGGGGGTGGGGGGGATGCTCGGTAAGAAACTGTAGGGTTTCTTGAGAGTGGTTGGTGGTTAGCATTCTGGCAACCTTCTTCTGCGATAAGGGGTTGTATGTTTCTCCAAGCTAATTGTGTTCCAAGGCACTCTCTGAGGTAGTGCTGCAGTGAGTTTTCTGCTCCGCTGTCGCAGGTCTTGCACATGCGCTGCTCTGCTGATACTTGTACAATGATTTCCCATATGCATGGGTATCCCAGTCTCAGTCGGTGGAAGATGGCTTTTTCCCTTCTTGTTATATCCTTCATGAGTGGTGGTCTCTCATAATTCGTGACCAGATAGTACCACCTGGCCGATCGTGATACTGGTCTTAATCTTCTATGTTTGCCTATTTTCCTCTGGGCAGTTCGTGTTATTGTGGTCTTCTTTATATCAATAAATTGACAATGAAGGCTCACACCCACCTAGTTCCTTGTTGCCCTAGGACCAGTGCCGTAGCCACCCCCCCCCCCTCCCCCAACGGGGGTCTTAGGTTGGTGGCTCTGGTTTTGCAACAGGACCCCCAAAAGAGGGGGAGCCTACCTTACCCTATCAGCTAAACTCACCGGCCCAGCTCACACTCCTCTAAGGGGGCCCTTTGTGGCCTGTCCTAACGACAGTTCCCGCAGGGTTCGTTAAGACTGGGAGAATCGGTGAGGGCACTAAGAAATGTGAGCATAAAACACAGAGAAACAAGCAAGTCAATTCAACGGAGACGAGATATCCACGTCAAAGTGAGAGTGGCGTGTGTGGCGACAGTAAGTCTGGCCAGGTGATGACGTAAGCAAGTGGAAGCTCGTGGGTCGGGAGTAACTTCGACATGCGTCTTCTCACCTCACTGCTCAGCTGACGTCTCCGGATATGATGCAGAATCCGAAAGTTATGTGGAGGAAGTTCCTGTTGTTTTTATCTTTAGAAAACGGATATTTGGTAGCGCGCTATTGTATTTTATAATTTCATCGCTGAATGGTATATGCATATTAATATATTCCACATGTGTTGATCTCCATTCAGGATACTGTATATGCTTTGGTAATAAATTAAACGTTTGCACCAGTAAACTCAATAACTAGCCAAGTTATGAAATAAATCCCTTTCAATTGTACAATAGGAAAGAGAACAGGCGAGCAACACAAACATAAAGTGGATTGGTTCAGGTGGACAAGGATCACACCATCACGAAAAAACATTAATTAACATAAAATACCAGATGCACCCATATAGCTAATCCTAATTACCGGTACCGTGTATATATATAGTATATAACAGTAGCACATGGAGTGTTATTTTACCTTTGTATTATGCAACATTTGTAGTTGCATGAGAATACTCTATAAGCTACTCTCATTTGAAGTGAATACTTAACAAGTTTACCAAATTTGTATGCACCCTTGGTATATTAGATACGTGATGGGAGTTGCTGGGGTTGCAAAGGGTTAATTTTGTTTACGCTACTCTTATACACTAATATGTTTGAAATTATTTCCGCATAATTTTCTTTTTTCATCGTCTTAGAAAGGGCGTCGTCATGATACTCACCCAGGACAGCGGCACACAACCCCAGCACTGTGAACCCTCATACTTTACTCTGACAGGTTTCTCGTCCTCTCTCCCAATTAAACTTTCCTGATATATTCGTTAAAACTGAATAACAAATGACCAAAGAAATGTAAATGATGGTTTAAGAAACTTGAAAACTAATTAAGTAACAATATATATACCCGCTCCATAATATCCCTGGCAGAGCTCTGTCTTATTGATTCCTCTCATAATAATTCAATAAGATTTCTGTGATACAAAAGAGGGTTGAAAGTTTTCCTCAGGAAGGTATTAGGCGAAATTTACCATAATTCAACCTCGAAAAGTCTTCAGGTGAAGGCCGGAATCTAATCTAGAAGTTGGGGAGCTATTACTCACAGATGGCTGAATGGCATTTAACCTTAAGACCTGGACCCACATCAACCATCATCAAACACACGAACCTCTGGAAACTAACGTTAAGAACGAAGAACGTGTAAATATGAAACGAGTGCAGCGCACAATCTTGGGGGAAGAAAGGCTAACCTTTAATGATACTCCGAACTTTATGTTTAGGGTCGTAATCGTAGATTACTGCTGTCAGGCTTTGGATACCATCAATAGTGAACTGCTCTGGGCAGTTCTCCATATGTTTGGCGTCCCTCCAAAATTCCTTAAGATTCTCAAGAGCTTCCATGAGTACAGTCTGTGTACTTGCAGGAGGCACCAAGTTCAAACCCTTTAGTATTGAGGTAGGCGTGAAACAGGGGTGCGTTCTGGTCCTGTCATATTCAATCTGTACCTCACAGCAGTGATCCTAATGAGCTATAACTCCATGAACTTGTTCAATCTTTGCCTCCAGGCAATAACAAAAATGTAGACCTCCCAGTCTCTTGGTTGTCTCATAGACAGGATATTTTGTGTATTCAAACCAAATATAAGTACAAGACGAGGGTGTCTTAGCTAGGAGCTGGGGTGATAGACCTGGTAGATGGGATGGACTGTATCGCGTCTGTCGTTGGGAACAAACTAATTATTTGCTTCAGTGCAGGAGGCAACGATATTGGTCTGTGTATGGGTGTGGGGGTTCTAAATAAGTACAAGATTATTAGGAAGAAGGGGGAATCCCATTCGTCGACAAATTAGATCTTTTCCGTGGCAGGAGGATTTTGTTTGCAAGGAGCAGGGTGTATCTATCAAGGGCCGGTATGGCAGTCAGGGCTAGTTCAGTCGAGTGGATAGTTGACAAGATGACATGGTCTCTAAACTGCTAGTGAACATAGGAGTATAAGGGATGATGAGGCTGCAGGGAGCGCGGGAATATGTGACATAAAGGTAACAAAAAATGGTGTCAAAAACAATATTAAAAGTAAACGAAATTAATCAGGGAAATAAGCTTAAAACTCGGCAGTGGGAAGACTCGGAGCAAAACTAGCCTAACGTTCACTACGCAAAGAATAAAGTATTATGAATAAAATGTAGGAAGTCATTGCTCTTGTGTGTACTGGAAAAAAATACGATAAAATAATATTCACAGAAACTTTGATTAACATTGATGCAGGTGATGATGCAGAACATCAAATTAAAGGATATAATTAATTTCACACTGATAAGAACAACAGTAAAGGGTGAAGGGTAACAATCTTGGTCAAGGAAAATTTTAAATGTAACTTCAAACAGAAAATTAAACCCGAAAATAAAGGAGCAGTTTGGATAGAGCTGAAAGAAGACGGGAAAACATTAACAATAGGAGTAGCATATAAACTACCAAATCTTGATTGGTTATTTTGGGCAGTTTATTTAGGATGAAATAACTAAAACATCCAGACGTAATATTTATTTAATGGGAAACTTTAGTAGGATAGATCGGACTAACTTAGCGGGAAACTAGAATCAACGGATTTATCAAAAGTAGCATGGGACTGTGGCTTCTATCAATATATATATATACTGTATATATATCCGGCCAATTTGCAAACAGGTTAGGTAAGGTTAGGTTAAGGTTCGTGGTCCTGTTCCATTTTTAGTTTAGGACTACGTGCTGCCCTAACCTTACCTGTTCTAATTTCTAACTTAATTTAGGTTAATTTAGGTTGGCGTGTTTGCAAGTTATTTTACAAAATTACCAACATGCTTCACAGTCATTTTGCAAATTAAACAATTTCACAAAAAAAAGTATCATTAACTGTATATGTTTGGGGGAATAATATACATAGCCAGAGGAAGTCTGATAAGTAATAGCGACTTAGGAAATCTTACCTCAGTCATCTCTAATCTTGAAAACTCTTATAAACAACAAACCCACTTGATCATATCACGTATAACCTGGACGTTACTCTTGGAAACTTCGGCGAGTCTCATATTTTTAGCTAAATTTTTCTGAAACCTTTGTCAAACTTTCACCTACTGGCCATCCTGATTCGTTAGATTCCGGGTTTTCTTCTGTTCTTGGGGGAAATCTGATAGACACAATGTCGTATGTCTCTACGTTCTAGTTGTTGAGTTACATAGATTTCATTAGAGGTGACCTGGATCTTCCTCTTTGACCGAATTACCTACAACTAGTCTCAGCAACTCTAGTCTCTAATCCCAATCCTACAGATTTTCGTCCATAGCCCTGATCATTGTATTGCTTTAACATTTGGAACCTAACCTGCGTAAAATTATTGATAGAATTCTCTCTCTCTCTCTCTCTCTCATGTCGATTACAGTAACCTCACATGGCTCTTGAAGGCTAAAGGCAATCATGAACAACAATAGGTGATAGTAGTTACTCAAGGTAGTTATGCGTCATAAGGACGAGATACAACTGCTTCGTACAGCAGTATTACACCGTCTGCAAGATTACAGTGTTGACATAGACGGCATCCCAAGCAACGGGATTATGGCCTGTGAGGTCGTATGTTCAACGTAATATTTGTGTGTACACCGACATATTATAGTAAACACTCACCATTAAGTCGTGAGTATTAAGACATACAAACACCCACAAACATACACCTATTCACAAGATAAAACAAAATCGCTCATTATTACACAAAAAATTCACACGCGCAAAATATAAGGGTTACATGCATACAGATACATACATCATATCGAGCATACTTTTACATATAACACATCGGGTCTTACTAACACGTAAACATAATAATTACACACATTTGTCTTTAACAACAAATACACACAGACGAAGGCAGAGGCAGAAACCGAAACATAAATATATACACAAGTATTCAAACATGTAAATATGCTCCCACAGTTACATAAACATGTAAAAATAAATAAGTAAATAAACACCCAGCCCCCAATATAGCTACACAATCCTGTATCTTTTGTAAATCACCGTAATATGCTCAGCGACATGTTCCATTAACGTTTTATCATGGTACATAATATACATGATAGTCTTATTCCAGTAATCATTACTATTCAAACATTATAAAACAAATTCTTTAACTACTGTACATCAAAAACTTAATTACATTTTCGAAATTCACACAAAGGAAAATTGATATAAGAATAAATTATTTCTAGTTCATGGTAATTCATCTTACAAGTGACATAAATGAATGCTACACTGCAGACTCTACATCCCTCAAAAACAATTGCAAAGTTTATGATTATTACATTTCATATATGGCGTTTGATATAATAACAAATATTTTGACCCACGTTTAATATAATAATAAATATTTTGACCCAAACTGCCGATTTCAACAACATTTCATTTTTGTCTTATTGACGAAGTTACGTTTTCAAACTCCCGACGCCACGCGGGCCGAATAAAGTTCTCTATGAATGAAAGTCGTATAAAGAACACCTTAAGGAAGCCGCATACTGTACCTCTACCCTTCTCTCTTCCTGAGCTGAGGTTATTTTTATTTATATTTTTTAGTTGCACACTTTCGTCTTCCTGGACGAATTGACGATAATAGATCTTGGTCAACTTTTTCCCCATTCGCATAACACACACACACACACACACACACACATTCGACTCCCGAGGGACGAATGTAATCATGAGCAACAACAGTAGGTAGTAGTTACTTAGAGGACTTAATGCGTCATAATACCGAAATACAGCAGCCTCGCTACAACAGTGTTACAGCGTCTACAAGAGTACAGTGTTGACATACAAGGAATACTAAGGGACGGACATTGTAGCAAGTGTGTTCATATGCATAATGTGATATCTGTACAAATTAACATGTTATCGTAATATGTAAATGGTCGGAAATAATAATAAATATGAGACATGCTTACAATAGCGCACACACACACACACACACACACACACACACATATATATATATATATATAAAGAGGAAGAATTATCGTCATCATTACCAAAGCGTCACGCTCAAAACTATCGACCACAACCTCTCTCAGGAGAAGGAGCCCTTCGCCACGCACGAGAACCTCCTCGTCATAATATACTGAGCTGCTCTTCAGTGGAATGCCTTATAAACTCAAATGCGTCCTTCACTTTCAAATCTCACTTATGTTTATCGGTATCCGCCTTACTTAAAAATATAATTTGGTATTTAGAAGAGCAATGTTTATCTTTCCAGAGAAGCTTTACACTTAATCCTGTAGTGTGGTGCATTGTCTCACCTGACAAATGCCGCTGTATTTTCACTCGTCAAAATAAGTATCATACGAGGGCCAAATCCGATAAATAGGATTGCTAAAACAAAGTGATCACAAGAATTGCTTTCCTTAGTTTCATTGAGTTTCAAAGGTAACTTCAAGTAATAATAACACTCACAAATGAATTGTAATGACAAAAGAGATACCCATTTCTTGTAAACCATTGAGGCTACCAACAGGTATGATAATAAAAAAATTTCGTACAAATATAGGCATAGACGTATCGTGTACTACTAACAAAAATTATGTCTGAATAATACATAAATGAACTTTACAAACTTTCTATATTTAGAGTGAACTGCGTTGTTCCATATAATATTTTTTTTTCTTCACCTATATGCGTACAATGTATTAATAATAGCTTTTTATTAAGCATTTTTTAACATATTCTAGCAAACCTTAGTACTTTCTTTTTTGTTAGCATAACTTTTTATTATGGAGTCTGCTGAAATGTCAATTTTAAGATCTCTACGATATTAAATGTAAATTTTACTTGACTTTCTGCTGTCTTAACTTCTCTTTCCTATGTAATGTATATTCATTAATTACCAAAAAGGACCAGGGTATGAAAAATCGGAGGCCGGTGACTTACTCTGGGAAGTGAAATGCACTGACAGGTAGAATTTTGCTCCTATAATTCACTATTAGTAATATTGTTCATTGATAAAGCAATTAATTTATATACACCAGGTTATAATAATTGTTATCAAAGGAAATTTGAAACTTTATAAGACACAGCGGGTCTGCTTGTACAGGACGAACAATCATTATGAGCGGGGAAACTTTTCCTCGCGCGGCGGCTTGTATTTGATTATCGTTACCGGAGGTAAAAGTGTTTGACTAAGAATAGGTAAGTAGCCACTCGTTAAACACCCGAAAAACTCCCAACTCAAGTTCCAGTTCTCGGTTTTTCTAAACTTCATGCATAAAAGTCTTTGATGTAAAACTTAAAGGATAACAATTGCTTAAAATACAAACGTAATGACTTTCTGGATGAATTTTTGTCTCCAGGCGCCAGACTGGAGACAATTGCTGTAATTACAACAATACGAACATTAATAAGAATCATAACAAAAAACAAAAATAAATACAAAAGTAGTGTCCATGTGTGTTTTCTATTAAAGCTGACTTAAACCTCAATATACTGTTACTAGCAATAAAATATTGCTAGTTGTTGAGAGAAATAACATAACCTACAGTTGATTTTAACTTAATTTTGTTACCTCCTTGATTTTATGAAAACAAAACGGGTATGTAAAAAAATTATTTAACATATGTATGTTAGTCAAACTGTGTAATCAGTCATTTTCTGCAATGTCTGAAAATATGAGAAATTTCGTTAAATGACTAAAATTTTCTATCGTTTCACGAAATAACTATACGAGTATTTTAGGTACAGTCCTTACACAAAATGACTAAATATTCAATATTTCAATGAATTGTTGTTAAATTAAGATTCCTCCTCAATTTGGCTGTGTGCTTGTACAACTATTTGACCATTAATTTTCTTATTACAATCTTTCACAGTATTTAGAATATATTCAAATTTGTTGGTCTGTTACATTCTATATTAATTGTAACTTCAAAATGAAATGGTATTTATTGTTTGTCATGAATATAGTATTGGCCAAATAAGCAGACTATCATTCAGGATTAAAACAGAACAAAATTATCAAGATATGACTATTACATTGAGTATCAACTTAAACCTATAATTATAACTAAGCTTATTAAATTTCATCGGTATATATGATTAAACATTGAACTATATACCTCTGAGTAAGTATTTTTTGTACAACGTATAGTGCATATAGATCAGTGTGCGTGTCAGTATGGCCATCTGTCTATTACAATCCGTCCACTTTCTTATTACTTGTTGTTTACAGTTAAGCCTATTATGGCAACTCCTTTTACTCTAACGTTTTGCTTTGACGCTTATACACTTGTTGGTCCTTCAAGTTTGGTGTCCATTACTACACATGCACTTGATAAAACCGTCCTCCAGTGAATGAACTTATCAGTGCTTGGCGGAGAGATACTACAGGTACTGTGCTTCCCCTAGTTTACCTGAGATCAGTAGGCGTTGTGGGCGCAGGTTCAAATTCATTATTTCAATTAATTTAATTGCTTTTCTACTTCATGCTCATAAAGTTCTTCTTCCAAACATCCAAAAAAGTTGTTTCGGGCTTAACTTTCTTATTTTATTTGCTTAGCCCTTTTTTATTTCATCAATTTGTCTAATTCTTGAACTTATAGATTCATTTAGGGACAGATCTGGTCCACACGAAGTCTTTAAGCATTTTTTATAATAGTATATAATCTATTTGATTCTAAACAATCTTACATTCATTATCCTGAGGTGATCTTCATGTATGAAAATACTGTATCTTCAGCGATGTTGAAACCATGAATTTGTTAAAATCCTCTTGTAACTTTACGAAAATCACTTAACCTTACTTTATTTACATTTTTAAAAGAAATGCCACTTTTCCCTACCTTAGCCTTTTATATAAACGCTAATTATAAGTATTTATTCCATGAATTTTCTAAATTATTTTCCCTCATTCCCAATACCATTAGTTCGTGCTTAAACCTGAATAACTGCAGGGTCCATGGGTTCAGCATTAAACACAACTAACCGAAATCTATACAGAAAAAGGATATGATACAGTAAACAGAAAAGTGCCGTGGGAAGTATCGAATATGTATCGGGTAGCTGTCGAATGCTGTCCACAGCTTTTGTACGTAGAATGTGTTAAAGTTTGTCGTGTCGAAAATGGGTGTAAGTAGAACTGGGTCAGCAACGTGTAATTTCACCATGATTGTTTAATATTTTCATTGATGGAGTAATAAGACTTATGAGTAATACAGATGTAAATGGGATGTGAATCAGCTTATATTTGCAAATAATACTGCTCTAATGATTGAGTCTTAATGTGGTGTGGTGTGGGGTCCACGTGGTGCAGTGACTCGTCCTCAGGTGTTGACATGAAGGACCTCACGTGGTCCTGCTTTTGCGAATTTTCGGTATTGTGCCTCGGAAATATTCTTGCAGTCATGTGACTATTGAGGAATCACTACATGTTGGGGAACAGTGACCTATTCCTCTAGACCACACCGGTCTCAAGGTTGGCTACCGCCTCCAGTGTATCCCATAGGCTGTACATTGGAGTTAGAGGACAGGTAAAAATGTGACTAAGTATTTGTAGCATTTGGGTGAATTTAGTTCATTGGTGAGTCATTATATAGTAATTTTAAATTCAGCGATTCAAAAAAAATATATTTGTATGATATGAAATATTTCATAAACACACTTTTTTGAAGTTACTTGTACTTAAATACTGACCTATGTTTTCATTTTTTTTTGCAGACCACCAAACTTATTCACTAAAATTACATATTTAGATATTCTGTTACTATACATTTTATCGTTTTGAGGACAGACCTATACAGGATGAACCTAACCTAATCTGCCAAGCGAAAATAAAATATACCATTGACCTTTTAATTTTAATATAATATACTGTGTTTTTTGAGGTCACATTATCGACATAGATTGACTTTATACCAATTTTTTTTTTCCGGAACACAGTCTAAAATTGTAAATTGACGCCCAGGTCTGGAATCTGTCAACCCTGATTGCGATGACTATATTATTATGCCATGTATTGCAATGTTGCACAGGAGGGCCAAATGGGACACAGAGCTACTAAAATGCTTATGGGTTCAGTTGAAATTAAGTGCAGCTTTGGTTTTCGGGTCTTGTGAAATCATATGACATTTTAATAGTTTAATGGCTAAAATGTATATTATAATATGGAAAATGGACATGGGATTGGTTAACTTAATATAACATTACCTTTAAGTTTCTGGAAGTACCAGTAACAAACAACAAATGGAACAGGTTCGTTGAGTGCTTCAGGAGGGTTAGGGTTGACATTTCAAGATTTTACATTACGCATAATGAATTAAGGTAATATATTGTGAACTATAATGTCAGTGTGGCACTTTGCGTGACAAGTGATTAATTAATATAAATTAAACTTGTGTACAGTATGGCACACCATAATCTGAACATCGAACATTCAAAGTTCCTGGTCCATCTCTTCAAACAAAACTACATTCACAACACTAATCTTTAAACTCTCAACACACATATATAACCCATTAATCATATTTTAATGAAATTGTATGTTTATATCCTTGAATATCCAGCAATACCGATTGGATATTATAAAACTGTTTTCCTGGGATGAGAAGTATTTTCTCTCCTTGTAACAACTAAATTTTTGCAGACTGAATAATGTTAATTTCTTCCGAAAAATAAAACAATTTCCAAAGTATTTTATGTGATGCCATTATCAGTTTCAGCAAATTAAGACAACTATCATTTTTCTTTATGAGGAATTACCAAAGTTTAATGACTAACGAGGAGAACGTTCCAACTTGATCACTAACTCCTATGACTGAATTAACAAAGTCTGAGGCTGTCTTGAAAGTTTGAGTCGAGTTCTAATCAACAAGAGAGGCAGCAGTCAAACACGTCTCTAACATGCAACTGCATTATGAGGGAGAACTATATACAATAAATAAAGTTATACTAGCTCCTTGTAACCTCATCGGGAAGATTATCATTTCAGAAGAAAATAATAAATATACTGGGAGTGCTAAGTACTTGTTATACTCTGTAAATGATTTTAAGATATACAGTACGTGTCTTTCGCTGCTTCATATTATACGTATCCAATCATAGACAGTCTTTCATCCTAAGTACAGTACATGCTGGTCAAACGGAATCTGGCAGACCGGCAAGTAGCAAACTGTTGTGTTTGTGTCGGCCAGTCACCATAGCCAGGTCTGGACAGGAGAGCTGTAGAAGCGGAATACATAACTACACCAATGCAGGGATCTCTAAAAGACTTGACACCTGAAGACATATAGATCATATACTATACAGTTGCCAGCATATTTTATATTACTCGCTTCAAAGGTGTCTCGGTGCATATTACTGTAAAATATTAATAAACTATACGGTTATTGAACACTGTCCACGATCATATTAATTGGTGTTTGCAACGGATGACGTTGTGCGATGGATTACTTACGTGTCTCTCAAATAATATTAACTACGTCTCCCACATAACAGTGTACCTACAGCTCCCACATGATGTACTAATTATGTCTCCCGCATATTTTACGACCTTCACTTGACTTAGGATATGCTAATTACGAGTTCAACATTATGTAATAATTACAGGATCTATAATTATGTTGCACCAAAAATATATTCAAAGTGATATACCAACAGAAAACCCTCAGAATGTACTAAATACGTCTCCTACATGACACTAACAAAGTCTCCGAAATTAAATATTAAGTTCGGCTTCCACGTAATGTACTCGGTACGTCTGTATTATGATGCAGTACAATTGTCTCACATAATGTACTCTCACATTACCAAGTACGCCTCCCACACGATGTACTAACTATGCCTCCACACAATGACTAACTATGCCTCCTTAGAATGTATTATCTATGCCTCCACACAATGTTCTAACTATGCCTCCACACAAAGTACTAGCTATGCCTCTACTTTCTGTACTAAATATGTCTCAACAGAATTTACTAACTATGCCTCCACACAATGTACTAATTATGATTCCAGACAATGTACTAACTCTGGCTCCACGCACTGTACTAACTATGCCTCACAGACGATGCACACTTTCTCCCACATGAAACACTGACTTTAACACCTTTGTGAGCATTAACATTACAGTAGTCTCCTATTTAAGCTATATAATGTCATTTACTTATTATGTTTTCCATATCCGTAGTATCAACTGTATATGCATGGGGAACTTCAACACATAATTCATATCCATCATGTAAACATCCATGCTGCACATTTTCCGTTTATTTCACAACACGCGGACGAATAAGAATAGGAATACAGCTTAGGAAACGAATGGATGAATACATTATATTCGCTTTCCTAACTAGAGTGATATATCGGCAGAAATTAGAATGCTATCTGTCACTTGTATCCTGTACACTTTTTTTTTTAACTGTAAATGTGTTTTCCTATCATGAATTCAAAAGCAATTCACTTCACAAGGAGAAAGATTTCTGACAAATTGAACTCAGATGTGACAGACAATAACAAACAAGCCATTATATTACCCAGTTGATCCAAACACTTATTTGAATAATTCTAGAGGAAAATAATAATTCCACACACACACACACACACACACACACACACAGGGTCACGTGTAGATTATTCCCGTATTGCACATATTTGAATAAACACACACACACACACATGAGCACATAAAAACGGATTTTTTTTTTAATTTTGACAAAAGATACATTTACAAACAAAAGGTACATACATTTATAAGGACACTCACAAATATTTACTGTTCAAAACAAGCACATAAACGGCCATAATAACACCCGCAAACTCTCTCATAAACAAACACAAAATGAGATTCATTGTACATTTACTTATAACTTGCAACCCACCGAACCCGAGTCTGAGAAACCACAACTTTAAGGTATGAAGTAAACAAAATAATAAAAAGGGGAACATTATCACACTGTTTTTTGTTGTTTTTGTAAAGGCGATACAAAGGTACGATCAAATTAATTTTGTCATCTCATCTAACAATACTCAGCTGCATCTGACTATACTCAACAACTATGATAAGGTATATATCTCACTGGTTCACGTATATCAAGTCTCTCATGGATCCCTGCCAAGTGAGGTGTTTGTCGAAGAATTTCCATGCCAAGTGCTTTTCCTTTCCTCTAACTCAAGCTAATGATCTCTTCCTGGTGTGACGTTAGGGATTTTGGCAGTGTCTGGTGATGACTGGATGGTATTGTCGCGCTGGAGACTTATATCTTCCTTCTCACCCATGTTGGTATGTGTTGTTTATTAGAAGGCTGGTTGTGGTGTGGAGAAATTTGCTTAGGGAATGTGGTTAAAGGTCAACCAGGACGTATATGTGTTATGGTTAGGTCACGTTGATGTTTTTGGTTATTTAATTTGTGACGGGTTGTTGGTTAAGGTGTTCAGTGTTACTGATGATGGAGGGGTAGTTAAATGAGCCGTTTGGTTAATACTGAGATGTAATTATAGTGTCACATGAATTTGGTTACAAAGACCTGGGGAAGATTTCAAAGTCTGACTTCCGATTAACATACAGTGATGCATGATATACACTATCAAATAATTTTCTAATTTCACAAAGGTGTATGGATGCTAACAAATAATTTTTAACAATTCAGTAATCGGTCCTGAATTATGCTTATAGTAGAGTGTACTATATTAAACACAAAGGGAACACAGAGAGCTCCATCTCTCATAATTTCTAATACTGTTGGACTAGTGTACTTCTGCCCTTGTTACGCGCAATAATAACATAATAATAATAACAACAACAACAACAACAACGTGGAGTGCGTCATTGTTACGAGGAAGCTCGAGGGAACACGCACCAACTATATATATCTCCCATAAGATTTTATGGGATAATGTACTATGAGGTGAGGGTTACAAGCTGTTGAAACAAAGAACACGCAGTGACAAATTCTAAAAATAGGACATAAGACTACCATTTTTGTTATACTGAAATAATGTAATTCTATTGAGCTAATAGCTAATAATACTGACAGCATTCGGGATTTTTTTTTACTGTTGATACTTGTACTTTTTTACCTTCGAGCAGCTGAACAAGGGCGACCGACAGCAGGGAGAGAAATGATTACTAGACATTTCCGAACTCATGTTGACATTGGTGGAGGACGGTCTTCGTAACGAGGGAGGAAATACGTGTTGATGATTTTTTTTATATAATGGATAACTGAAAATACATCGGTAAAATAGAGGCACAAAAAGGGGAAAAATGTATATTGACATTTACCAATAGTTTCAGAGCTGGGGTTTTATGCATAGTATGTGAAAAATACGTTACAGTGAGTACATTCTGGGTGACTGGTAGTCGCTGACCCCAGTATTGGGTAAGGAAATAATGCAGTAAAGAAAAATTATATGTGACAACACCACATTTACTCTGCCTAAAATGGTGTTTCTGAGGACAAGACGGTTCAGGGTATCTGACAGGAGAAATTGCACGTTCATCAGACACCCACAACTACCTACTATACGCCTATATCTTCAAAACTAAGTGTGGACCGACGCGCGGGTGAGGGGTCGTGGTCAACCCGTACAGGACCACCCCGCACACACACACACACACACACACACACACACACACACATATATATATATATATATATATATATATATATATATATATATATATATATATATATATATATATATATATATATATATATATATATATATGTATTATATTCCTGTTATGTATACTATTGATATATTGATTACATTCTTTCATAATTTCATAATTTAGGCCTTTCTATTTTTCTTTTTCGGGGAGGGTGGATGCAGATATATATACCCAGTAAATTCTCTGTGAACGCGCAATGCAGTAGGTGTGTATTCATTCGTTCCATGAGGTTAATTCAGTTCTATTCATCTTATGTAGCCTGGAAAACAACCTGCACATGTTTCCAGAATATTTTATGCCTAGCTTTAACGTACAGATTTCTCGTTGAGAAATAAAAAAGTTCCCTCGGCAGCTTGCGGTTGAAGGCTTATACAGTGTTAGTTATTTAACCTTGTACCGTATACAACTATATACATGCATTGTACCCCCAACACCTTTATACATGTGGTAACTTGAATTACACCACTATTCATTATATTCCTTTTGTGCGACGTTGTGCAGTGTAACCTGGTGTCATAAACCCAATGTTATAATATTTATACACCAGTGCCTAAGTAACTCCCTAGTCAATGGAAAGTACTCTCCAGACTTGCGATTCCGAGAGATGTCAGTTCTCACATGTGCATAATTATTTGTGTACACTTGTATTTGCTGGCGGAGAGTGGTGTGAGAATTATGCTATTGGCCACCGCAGCACGTGAACCGCTTTACTAACTTATGAGTAACTCCACCCCCTTTTTCAAAATTCTTGGGGAAGCAGTGTGCTTAAGGACCCTTACCCAACTCCAACATTTTAGTAAGTGTACAAAGACGTGTATACATTTTAGTGTACCCAGTATTGTGAGAAAAAATTACTAAAAAAACACCGAAACTTAAAGAATAAGCGAAATGATTCAGAAAAAAAAAATCTCTGAAATCAGAAAAGTGGTTCCCGGAAGGATTTGTTTTTAATCTAAACTTCTAAGGCACCTAACTTTAAGGGATGATAACTGAATTTCAAAGCAATCTTTTAATTATACTTAATTTTTATGAATATTTCCATTCATTACAGGAATATTTAACAACATCTCTTAAATAAAGCATCATGTACACAAGAGGATATAACGAAAAAATCTTAATCATCTGATGATGATGTTGTAAAAGATGGATGTCGATACAATGGAGGTGTGATCCCTCCAATATCCCACTTATTCCCTCAGGATATACATGTGGGAACAACAAAGGCGGACCCACCTTGTCCACTGCCATTCCCTCTCCAAACACAGTGGGTGGGCTTAGGCAAGACACGATAAGGTATCCGGATAATCCTTCTCTAAACCCGAACAACGTAAAAGTCTAAATGAGTCGATCATTCTCCACAACATTCGGCTAATTGTGTTTGTCAATACTGCTAAACGCAGTTTTTTCACTGTCAGAACCTATGTGCTTGAGGTGTTCAGTTTACTGCAGAACGAGAGAAAGATAAATATCGCATGGTATTTCTTCCTCAGTGAATAAAGTAATAATTTTGGTGATTAGTTTGTAAGAATTTTATGATATATGGATGTAGGAATACACTATATGGAAAACAAAACAAAACAAATAAATGAATGCATTCCTCGCTTTATTTTCTTAACAAGTATAAGAAATCACATCTCAAACTTCATCACCAACTATATCTTGCGCTAGTCAGGCCGCACCTCGATTATGCTGTTCAGTTCTGGTGCCCTTATTATAGAATGGATATCAATTCACTTGAGTCGGTGCAGCGAAGAATGATTCCAAGACTTAGAAATCTTCCATAGATTTGGGGCGATATGATAGAAGTATTTCAGTGGGTGAAAGGATTCAATAAAGCAAAATTCTTGACCTGAACGCAGTTGCTGATGAACTTGGCATTAACACTTCTATTATGCCTGGTGAAAATCTTATGGTGCTATTGACCGCACGCATTCCCATCAAGAAGACCTCTGACTCCAACTCTGTACCAAACATAGCACAACTAATTAACAAGCTGGTCAGATTATGGCTATCCCCAGTATTTTAGAAGACTTTTTTATGGAGTTTATCACCTTGGAATGATTTGCTAACTATATATCACTAACTATTATAATAATCTTAATAATGTCAACGTACACTTTATTAGGGTGAAGGTTATTTTAATTTATATTTTTTTAACGTGTCGCTCCTTCCATTAAGGGAATATTATCGTGAAACTTAGCCAATGCGAATCATCATAATTAAGCTACGGTGGTTTTAAGTCTCCAGCTGATTCACAAACGCTAGGGTAGACATGCTGCTGCACCACATGCGGTACTGATGATCCTTAATCACCTGCCATTAAGGCGTCCTATTTCCACGTCACGATGTAAGAGTTGGCACGCTGGTAATCGCACAGAACCTACACTGGCACTGAGTAAAATCATAGGTTAGAAAACAATGATACAAATAAGAAGTTCATCAAGTTTGAAATTAAAAATTTTAATAAAGTAAAATACTTCATTAAAATTCACATGCGGGTAAGTACCTCTATTGCAGATAACATTTGTTCTCATTGCCAGAGATCACTAGTGTAGGTTCTGCAACTGTCCACGATTTTAGTCCTACATTGTACATATAATATAGACATCAATGTCTAGATATATAAAAGCCTAAATCCGGGAGTCATAGACTTCATTCTCTTGCCTGTAAGTAACAATGTTCGTGACTTGTCCTCGTGTCTGTCATAGATGCAGAATTTCCCGTAGATATCAAGTGTCAATAGCTGGAGTTGGTTCTTATGAGAGGTATAAGGTTTTCCTAATATTAAGTGGAGCTGCTCTTCATCATAATACTGAAAGCTCTTTCCATTATCGACGAAGAGATAAAGGGCCGAGTGGGAAGGTCGGGAGGAGATGCAAGAGGAAACTTAACCCATTTCCTTCGTTTCATGTTCCTGGGAAACACGCTCCGCAATATGATGGCCATTCTCTTTCTCATTAAGGTCAGACAGTCTAAAATTCCCAGGTTTTTCCACCAGAGTAGAACGTCTGATGTGTTTAACCTTGCTCTATCTGGTTTTACAGCTAATCTTTATCACATAAATCGAGTATATAAAACAATACCAGAGCATCCCTGACATTCTTTGCGCCAATCCATTAATTAAATAGGATATAGAAAGAAATGGTCTTCAGATTCAGTAACGCAGCAATACAATCATTTCACCTCCTACAGTAAATTTTCATAAGTGGACATTGTGAAAAGAATGGTCCTCATTTGCCCAAGTAGACCACAATGCACAAGGATAGCCAAGCTTGAATATAGTTGACTTTGTCAATATCACTATTTTTCAGAGGACACTCTGTCATAATGTTTATAAACTGTCCTGTTTATAGATATTATGATGAAAGCTGAAGAATAAATTTTTTAACTCACCGTTATGTCAGTCAGTGAGTCTGTATTGCGTTTAGTTTCATTCACACAGCCTCAAGTAGGAGGTATTTCTTTCTGATAAAATAATTTTAATCAAACTTCTTCTTTCCGATCCTCAATATTTATATATAATTTTCCTCTCCGTATTATTTATACTTTCATCATAGTTTGCCTTTGATTTAGTGAAATTGTTCTTTGGTATACAGGCTTTAAGATGGGATTATGTTAGAGCTGGCTTTCTCATAGTTTAGAATACTGTACATGCTTGAAAATAAGTTATCCGAATTTATAAATTGACAAGGTTTAATGTTTCCACCTCTAGATATTTCCCAAGCTGTGTATCCCATTTCCCAGAGCTGTTCATCTGGAGACTTATGGTATTTCCTTCATATCATGTCTCCTTAATATACAAAAGCAGAAACCATACTCATACAAAAAAACAACAACAGATATTTAGTGATTTCTAATTTTCTTTCTAATTTATCTTCTTGTGATGTTTCGTGAAAATTACACTGTTTTGTAATGAAGTCATTTCCACCAAAATGAAATTTCAATCCAGTGGTCTAACAAGACTTCTCTCTCCCTTCCCCTCTCTTGTTGATTTTGACCACGCCTCTCTTCTGGCCCCCTGTGATTCCTTTATGTTCTTTTCACTATAATGAGGAAGAATGTGCTTATTCTTACATCAGGTACGGCTTTTCTTGTTTCTGTATTGAAATTGAATCTCTCTTCATGTCCTGGTATAATTTAAATTCCTCTTCATGTCCTGGTATAATTTAAATTCCTCTTCATGTCCTGGTGTAATTTAAATTCCTCTGATCATGGCCTGGTATAATTCAAATGTCTCTTTACGTTTTAGTAAAATTCAAATAACCTTCTTAAAGATGTAGAAATTTCATGCAATTCCTTTATTCTAAAGTCGCAGTCCTTTGGAAATTTTTAATACTGGAAAAAAAATCACGTGTTTCTTTTACAAGTTCGACAACAGGCAAAGCTAAAACTTGAAGAAAAAGATCGCTCAAAGGTCAGTTAGAAGCACCAGACCTCAAGGAATTTATTTCAGCTGTTATGTTACGGCTATTATAATCTCATCTTCCTCCCAGTAAGCATATCAGTGACTCATTTCGAGTGTTTAAGTTGTTCATTACTACACAATTCATTTATCTTCCTCCATTTCGTTCTTTTCAGTGGTCCTTAAGAACTTCCTTCAGACAAACAAAGATAAAAACAATTTGTAGGAAAACTATTGAAATACTTAAACGCTTTCTGCGTGGAGGTTCGTTCTTGCAGGTTCACAGCCCAAAACACGACACGAGAAAAATGTAACTGATATTGCAACTAATGTACAGAGCAGAGATATAATTTTGTTTTACTTGCTGTCGTGTCGCCATTTTGACTATGCAACAAAGAAAAGTGTGAAAAATATTGAGCTCTGTCGAGAGGTGGTTCAATTTGGGTGTGAATAAAGCAAACCCTCCCTCCCTCCCACCTACCCACGCATAACGGTCAAGTGAGGGGACGCGAAGGGAAAGGACAGGAAGGGAAGGAGGGGGCGCTGCAGGGGAGGGGCAGCCAGCCAGTCCGACCAAGCCAGGTAGTTCCAAGTCTATGTTAATCTACGTTAACGCTATGGACAGTAACGGAGCTTTCCGCCTGAAGGAAAAGTATAGGTGTCGGTGTTGTCACTCACCTCCCCCTTACACCCTGCCCTCAGTGCTGACCATTGTCTCCCCGCCAACACCAACTTCTCGTCCCAGCCTTACACCCGACCACCCGTCCACTGTGTCACACGACCCCTTGCCACTTAAGTCAATACACTACACTAGAATTTGCAAACAATACGACATTAACCCCAGAGTAAAGATATCCCTCCGCGGCCGTGACACTCATCACATGACAAAGATAAGCATAGTTCTATTAACCATGAGAATCGTGACAACTACCCAATTGTGGGAAAGATCACAGCATTATAAAAGCGACATTATTCGCAAATATGGTCACTGTCCGGGACTCCGGGTAGGGTGATGCCCCCAACAAGGAGAAGGGTTCAACACCTTCCCTAGGACCCTGATTGTGCCACAGCATCAAGCCTCTTGCCATCAGAAATCTCCTTGAGGCAATCAAAGCAACTAGTACCAGAACTCTACCTCCCATCGTGAAGGTAGCTCGACCCCATAAAACAGGTAAATTTATCACTCTTGAAAAGGTGAACGAATGCTCGACAAATCTTGATGCCCAGGATACGTCTGTGGTGGTGGTGCAACTTGCTCCGATTTGGCAACGTTTGTCTGGCCTAGCCAGCGAGATGGGGTAAATCACTAGCGTCGACAGTAATTAGGGTTGTAAATTCTTTCCCTAGAACCGGCAACTCCATTAAGCTTCCCACCTACCACACACAGAATTCGGAATCCCTATGACTGTGAAGTAACACTCTACGCAGCGAAGTACCTCATCAAGAACGCCACTGAAGTAAAAGTGGTAGTAAAATTAGACTTCAAAAGCGTTTTCGCTGTCTGCTGCCTTACATGAGAGCAGGATTCAGCAAAAGCCCATCCCTTTTGTTTGGTGAAGATAAAATGACATCAGCATAAGGTGTAAAGCAAGGAGACCCACTTGCCCTATAACTTTTTGCCTAACGAAGAAAAAACCCATAGAGAGCCTGTCCAGCGAATTTAATATGTGATTTTGGATGAAGACACCCTGGTGAGTTCGACGGAATCGGTTTCAGAAGACACCAGACAAGTGTTACTCTGGAACGGGCACCACCTCACGCTCAACAATTACAAGTTTGGTGTCAACCCAATTGCCGAAATCACCACGAGACACGTGAGCAGCGTTTTGTCGGACGCCCGTACCATCTTGCTCAGGTCATCCCTTGGCATTAATGTCAGCCCCGTCGTCCTTCAAAATAAGCTGAATGGTTTGATAAAAGATGGGAAAAAGAATAGGTCATCTAGAGGCCCATGATACCCTGTATCTCCTCACGAACTGCCTCTCACAGCCCTGATTGACATACGGTTGGCTCCACTCCTGCGTTTACCACTTAGCATTGCCAATCTTTTCTCTCTCTCTTTGAAGTCTGAACTCTGAATTCCAGATGAAACACTAACCACCTTCTTCGGGGTGCTATTTACTTTTCTAATACCCATCCCACTTGGTGAAAACCCTGAGTTTTATCCACTCCCTATTTCCGTAAAATATTGTCTTCACCTCAAGTGAACTTCATCCTTCTCACCAGGCCTTGATAGCCTGACATACTCTCATTCCTGATATAGATCTTTTCTCTGCGCTTGTTTACTTTCTTCCAGAAAAGCTGATTCTTCCTGAAGTTTTCATTCATCATTCTCCTACATTGTTTGTTCACTTTTCTTTTATTCATGCCTATTCTATTTTTTTACTTAGCTCAAAGTCTTATACCATTCAAATTTTAAATCACATTCTTTTTTATTATTCTGAGAATTCGAATGATATTCTCATATTGAATCTTCATCGACTCCTCCTGCTCACTTTCACTCATACACGCTTGTCGTCTCTAGCCCCGTCGCTATGTTCCGTACATATCTATTATCGTCCTTATTGAAGGAGACTTCAGACGCCTTTTACGTAATCTTTGTGTTTGATGTTATACTGATACCATGCACCGTCTTATCCAATTAACATCGGAAAGTGAAATACTGAGTCGCCAGTCTTTCAGCTCATATATCAATATAACTTCATTTTCTCTCTACCACAGTACGTTTTGATCTTCCATTTCATGTTAGAAACCTTGTACTCTGCGAAAGGAAACTCTCTTTGCAGGCGTCTTGCCTAGTTCCTTGCCAAAGTTGGAGAGGAGTTAGACTAAGCTTGTGTCATCAGAAGTGTCAAAATTGTTGTTCTGTTACAGTTTAGCTTGAGTATTTTTCAACCCCTCTATTTATGGTTTATCTGAGACAAGTGTGTTTCAGTTTTACCTTCTAGAGACAAACTAAGAGTGTGTAGATGATCTATATTTTCTTGTGGGGATATATTCCCCGTTCTTGAAAGTTAACAAGCATTTTTCCTCTCAAATTCTCAAATCAAATGCAGTGTTCACAGAAGAGGTCCACACTCTGGCCCCTTTCTAAGATCCTTTTCATTTTAGATTCTTTTCTCCGTTCAGTGCTTTAGCTTAGTGGTTCCCAAACTCTTTTTTAAAGCAATTCCCCATTTTTTCCTATGGTTACCACCATAACGACTCCCACCTCACCTTATTCCAAAATAATTACACATTTTCTTGTTTTACAACCTCTCATTTTCAAAACAAGACGGTGAAGAACACAAAATTAGTACAGTATTTCCTAATAAGCAGCTCTTCAAGTCTCTCGCAAGGGCACATTTCTTTATTGTAATCCTCCTGAAATGACCTCCAATTTGGGAACCTCTGCTTTAGCTCATACCCACCCACTTCTCATCTAGTGTGTCCGTTCTGGTGCACATATATAACCTTGAATAACATATAATTATCACATACTTGTCATCAGTAACGCCACTCCTCTTTGTTCTTAGTCATAACAGAGTAGTGAGGCTCATCTTTATCTCTACTGTTGCTATACAACAATTGTGGATATTTTAGTTCTCTAAAGAAATAGTGGAGACAATTTATAATTAGGGTGACGCTGCCCTTTACACTACCGCCAGCTTTAGTTATTTTTAATTTTGAGATTTCGTTTGGATACAGAAGTATATAGCAACATCCTGGGACAGTAAAAATCAACTAAATAAAAAATCAGACAAAAACAGTTAAATTATTTATACAAAGTAAAGCTGTATGAGGTACTGGACGTCAGGTCCTAGTAGCTGGCGTCGATGGCTGTCCCGTATATGTACCAGACTGGAGTAGTTGAATGCTCAGTCCACTGCCTGTAGTTCATCCCTGTCATAAGTCAGCTTGATTCATGGCCAGCAGTGTGTTGGTAACGAGTACCCGCTGGTCATAACTTGCACTATTCAATTTAACTGCACCAACACTCAGGTATTCTTGTTGTTGTAGTTTTTATTTTTCTTCTTATCCAAAATATTTTTTTTCTTGTTTAAAAGTGTTCACTCTCTTTATCAGTGAACTTCGTGGTGGCTTATCATTAGAAATCATACATTCTTTATTAACTTTTAATTTGCCAAGGAATATAATTTATCAGTATAATAATTTGTTTATTCAGTGATAAAGGATTTATTACTTAGCAATCACACAGTAAATGTCTCCTCAATTTTAGCTTTTATGAAAATTCTCAGAATATTATACAAATACACAAATTCCATTAGAATTGTGGTGCTCCTATATACAAAGTTTTTTGACGACACCAAACTAAGGTTTTTTGACAGACACCAAAGTATAATCCATGTAAACATTGTGCAATAATGCTTATCCCTTCGCTGTGTAAATAACAGTGACGCTAATAAAATGTCACCTCAAGCAACGATAGTTCAACTTACAATGACAACACGAATAACAACAGACAACAACATAAATTTCAACGATAACTCGCCGAACAACAACGACAAGAACTACAAAACAACATCATCAATATTAACAACGATATCACTAATAGATAGGAAAACATTACCAATACAACATACAACAACAGTAATAACGAACAAAAAAAAAACGAATATCAACGACAATACAAATAAAGCCAGTACAAACAACAAGGACAATACAAAAACATCATCATAAATAACAACTAGGCCCTCAAATAACAACAATTACTACGACTATACTAACAACAACCACAACACAAATAACAGCAATAACAATGACAATACAAATATGAAATATGCCAACAAAAATAAAAGGGGCGGCAAAAAATGACAATGACAATAAAAATAACAAAATTAGCTCCAACAATACCATGAATAACATTAACAACATGAATGACAATGACAATATGAATAACAATGAGAGACTTGTGACTCCTGACAGTCCATTGTGCCAAGCATTGTCTCGCTGGCTTGGTTTCTCAGCTGTATAAATATTCCTCTGTGCTGTCTGGTTATAACTTTACGGAGAAGAATATAAATGAGAAAAATTTACATCCGTATCATATTATATGTTGTAGGCCACAATTAAAATATCGACAACGGAACTCTCTCTTCATAATTAGATCCCATCCAAGAGGCGAGTTAAGACCTTCGTGGTGGACGCTTGCGGCAACAACACTCTTCATCCTCCATAGCATTGAAGAGGATAGAAGAAGAGTTAGGTCATTTGAATGCCCATGATGCTTTTGTATCTCATAAATGTCCTCTGTTCCCGTGTGTAATACTTTGGTAGTTTTGCTAAAACCTGTTCATGATATTGAAGTCTTGAGACCTAAGTAGAATTCTTCAATTTTATTTAGACCGTTCGGAACCATGGTAATATTTATTAATGTACAATACATGCTATTTTTTAATAATTTATTTTCACTGTGCAAGGTGCATTAATATGGGGTATTTATAAATGTCAGAAGTGTGAGAACGTTACCCATCTTATCTACAGCCGCATACTGGGAGAGTCCGATGAGCGTCTTGGAGTCATGTGACCCACTACCTTGAAGACGCCCAGGGGGAACTAGCTACTCTCACGGTCTGCCTGAGAGAAATTGACGTATGCAAAGTATCGCAGATTATGAAAATCCCCACCCCTCATGCCGGTTAGGATATGTAACTGAATTGAAACGCCATTTCAGTTAAATTAAATGTTAAATAAACGCCGTTTACGTTGATCAACGCATCTGTGATGTTTTCAGTGTTTGATTATTACGGAAGTAAACATGTCATTTATGTCTCAAATGGAAATCTGTCCAGAATCTTTCACATAAAAATCAATCTTCCAAACTTCATCATATTATAATCAAAATTTCAAGATTGGTAATTTTATAATATTCTCATGTATGCATTCGGCCTCATTATCGTCACATAGTTTGATCCTTTCACCCTGTATATAGATTTTCAGATTTTCAGATTTGCCCCCGAGGGGGCTAGTACCCTGTATATAGAGTCTTGTGTAATTATATTTACTGATTATATATGAACTATTGACATGAGGCAACTAAATTCTAAGATATGAATTGTGTGTTGGACGCAGATAGACTACTTCGTAGCAGTAAAACCATGAAATGAAGTTCCATCCTTAAAAATGTCGTTATCCTTATTGGTGGTTCTATGATGATGATTCTAGGATTACCTTTGAAATAGTTTGCTGTGATGAGGATATTTAAAGTTACGAATGACGAGCATATAACACACGTTGAAGATAATAATAATTGATATTCAGTCAATTTGACCAAGGGCAGCTGCCAAAGCCCTGAGAGGCTTGTTTCCAGTAGAGTCCTTAAAACAGTAGCATCTGGTGTTCTTAGAGCCAGGCGGTCACCCATCCAGTACTTACCAGACCCAACGTTGCTTAACTACGTTGATCGGGCAAGAAACGGTGTTTCCAACGTGGTAGTACTGGCATAATGCCAAATCTTGCCCAATAAAATAACCATTCCACTGGACAGTTAAGTTTCTAATGGAAGTTGAATACAATATCAATGGCCACACTGGCTCATTCATCCTCATCTTAGATACTGTTACTGTGTTTGGAACCATACAGAAAGATTCCAATTGCACAAAATATACAGAGTAGAGTTATCGAAGAAATACAGCGTTACCAGAGCGAGTTCGAATATTTTCTTAGATTAAATGACATTAGTAGTGCCAATATACACGTGCAGCAACGTGTGAGTTTCGACTACCAATTAGTATAAAATTAAAAGCAGACTCCTGTATCTAGAAAGATTCAATTCTGAAATTTATATAAACCTCAAAGCAAATGACACACATGTTTAGTGAATATATATATATATATATATATATATATATATATATATATATATATATATATATATATATATATATATATATATATATATATATATATATATATATATATATATATATACATATAAGGAGATAGCTTTATTTATTACGGAGAAAAAAAATAACAGTAAAAAGGAACACATTTAAGGTGTCCAATTTATATTAATGTGTGTGTGTGTGTGTGTTCGATCATAACTAAATGTTCTCATAGCGCCGCAGAAACTTTGTTCTAGTATGACGTAACTTCATACGCCACGACCTCAACCCAGCCCACGGATATACAAGTATGTCACAATATATACCAGGTTCAGTTCTAGTTTATGTTTAACTAGAACACTTTCTGTCAGCCATTAATCTCAGTCTGAAAGTAATGTCAGCGTTTGATCTATCATTTTCTTTAAGGGGTAAATAATAATATAAGAAAGCTGTAACCTGGGTTAATAAGTTAAAGTTTGTAATCATGTAAACTTTATTAAGTGTGTTGGTTCTGCTTTATTACACTATAATAATGCGAATGTACTTTGCCCCGACAGTTAATCCCCCTTTACAGTGTTCCGACCCTATTTTTTGTTCCAAACAAAATTTGCTTCCATGATAAATTTCCCTTTTGCATGAAGTTTAGACAATTAGTTTGGCAGGAAACATGTTCCGTTCACCAGGTGTCGGCGTTGGTGCTGATGTAATACTGCGTTGCACTGTTTACACTTTCACATGATCTATTTCTGTTTAATCCTTTAATTGTTATATTACAATGGATTCTGGATATTAAAGACAAAATTATATGAAAAAAAACCTAGAGGAAATTGAACAATATATCATATCTACAAATATAAATCAAAGTTTAACTCCTTGCCTACTGAAGGTTCCCCCTAAGCTGAATAAAATAGTCTGGCGATAATCAGAATAAAACACCATCGCGAGTCATAAAGAATTCTCAAATATTTCATTTGTTCATATCATAATGCCATGTGATATAGATACCAATAAGTACGACAAGTAGTAGTAGTAGAGAAGTGTCTCTTTGTCCTTAAGTAGAGTACAAATAATCACATAAGTCAATAAGGCCTAGGACGATGTAGGGTAAAACGGAAAAACACTAATTCTGGCTTAATTCCCACTCATACTGTGTATCACTACTTGTAATATCTGGTTGAAAATAATCATTGTTTATGCGATAAGGTGACTTTTCGAGTAATTTTAGGAATGACAGTTTAATGTATGGTATTAATAGTGAAAAGGCGTACTGGAGTGTAAAGTTGATCTGTGTGTACTGAATAAGAATCTTGTTTTATGAAGACAAACCCTCGATGATGTAATGAATAAACATAACCTTATAAAAATGTGTACAGGCTGAGGCTGAAGGATTGAGAGAATTAAGAGTGAAGGTAATATTATGAGATTGAGGAATATTGGAGACAGTATATTGTGCGGTAATGAAACATCAGATAGACGTTTTTACAGGTTAAAGCTAATATCGGTGGTGAAGTGTTGAATTTATAAGAAAAAACTAAGGAAAAAGGCCACACGTAGAGGAGTACTTAGAAAGAAGCTGAAATTATAATAGGCAAATCGAAGACAAAATTACAGGGTATGTGCAAGAGTGGCGAGGCACAGCGTAGGCAACCTAATTATCTATCGGCACATTCTCTCTCTCTCTCTTTTAAGGTGAAAAGTTTTACTTGAGGTAACTAATACATGGAACCCTTTTATTAGGAAGGGAAGGGGGACTGGAGATAGAGAGGTAGTGCAAGAGGATGTCCGTCGACTCGCCTTCCGTCCCAGGCCATTTATTCCTCTAGATGGGAAGTAAGAGGATTTCCGGGCCGTTGTGGACCGTTTAACTCTCACCGTAGCTCGCACACGGGCTTTGTTAGCGGCGGCGGTGAAGGGTGGCCGCTCTCCACTTGGAACATGGACCAGGTCTTGGACACGGTATTACGGGGTATATTGACGACCTGGAATATGGAACAAAGAGGGTATGCAATGTGGATCAGATAATTATGATATACGGGAAGTGTATGAGGGCAAGGGGTGTAGAGATAATTAGTGATTGAGAACACCAAAGGGGGAGAACATGGTGTGTGAAATGAAACCCCTCACGAGGAGAAATATAGATATTTCCATAAACAATTTACACAGATATGGATACAAAGTCAGTATCACACCATGGTACGTCTGCGTATTTATTTATTTATTTAGGGATTTAGGAATTTATTCATTTGATTGGAAATTACGACATTCTCAGATATAAAGTTCACTAGCTAATAGATAATCTGATTTAGTTGTGAGTAATATGAGGTCGGGTTTGATAATATTTGCTGAGCAGCGGTTAGAAAATTTCTTTATAAAATATCGCTTATTCAAAACTTAGTGTATGAAATAAAATTAGAATAAAACTTTTATTGCATAAGTTAAAATACGATCAATTTGCTTTGATTAATTTTTCCCAAAAGCTTTTAACAATTACCTGTTTCTCCAGAAAATAAATAACTCGATTTTAAAATACTAAGCAGGATTTTTTACTTGAGGAATAAATTATCTTTCTTGGTTATGACTGGGTGAAAGATAAGGAGAATGGACATATTATACTTTAGGAGAGTTCTTGAAAGTACCCACTTGCATAAAATTTGCTCGTCTGTTAAATAAATTAAGATTTTTTGACATAGGTGCAGCAACATCTTCAACCATTTCAGTGTTGTTGAACACTATTGGCGTCTATGTATGTAAACTTTGAAAATACCAGAATCCTCAAAATAATACGTTCAGTACATTCCGTGTCAGTTATGACGTGTATTAAGGAAACCTGATTGGCAATAGTGGGTGAGCTCTAAGAAATTAGATGTGGTGCTGGTTAGTACTAGAGGGACCTTGTAGGTGCCGCTGAGTACCGAGGGAACCCAAGGTCTATCTTGAGGGAACCTAACAATGAGTCCGATCTCCACTAGACGAGTTGAGATGTTCCTCCCACGTGTCAGCAACGACCATCAAGTCATCCAGATATGAGGCAACACCATCCAGTCCCAGACCTCACGAGGTTCATAGTCATCTGAAATATTGCAGGTGCATTCCGGAGACCAAGAGCCATCACTTGATACTGTCACAGCCCCTCTGGTGTCACGAAAGCTGATATCCGTTTGGCTTTCTCCTTCAACTTAATCTGGTAGTATCCCTTCAAAAAGTCCAACTATGTTATGTACAGTCGGCTTACGCGTATTCTGAGATGTGGCATCTATATGTTTGTATACACCATTGTATATCAAGGTGAATGGCTTAAGACAACCTCTTAACAGTGACCAGACTAAGGTGTTAAGTGTGCTATCCTCCTCCTTTCTGTGATTGATGCTATTTTCTCTTTGATAATAATGTTAAGTCAGAGTATCAAATATAACACCATTGCCACCCCCCCCCCCCCCATCTGCAATCTGTTGAACAGTGTTAGTAGTAACGAGGTGGTCTGACGTCATGACAGGGGATGGGTATCCCTGCCCGGGGGTAACGTTGTTGGGGCTGCCCCACCACCATGCTATTGTGTTAATTAAGTAATGCTCCTTTATCTTGTTTTGATAACTCATGGGGGTTCTGAGCATATCTGTGAAGACGATCCCCACCTCTGCCAGCACCTCACACACCACACTCCACGGTACAGTCTTACTACTATCTGCATTTACTGTCTATATACTATACTTGCCGGTTTTCCACGATTATAATAAAACTCGTAGGTTAAACTGAGTAACTAACCATCAATAGTCATATCAGATGGCGTGTTGGTGCTGGGTGACTGTAGGTGCTTGGTCGTGGTAGCTACAGCAGGGGTTAAGTCACTTTATATATAGCTTGTTGTTTTTATTGCTAATACAAAATGGATATTTATTCAAATATTGTAAAACTTGTTCAAATTCATTTAAGACATCATAAACTTTCAAAATGTACCACCATAGAAGATTTTTTAGCTCAATAATAACTTTCTTCTTCATTATTCATCAGGAATCGAAATAATCCATAAATTGTTTTGTATTTTTTTCCACTTTCATATTAGTTGGTAATAACAAATGGCAATTACTTCTAATTACACCGGTATTTACCAGGTTTCAGCTGACATGTCGGTTTATGGAGTAATAAACGTGCGGGTGATTGTGTAATCTTGTTTACATACACTATCGCAGCAACACTCGGCGTCAGGTCCCACCAACCTTAATTTTTGTTTGTGATCACCCCTGCCATACATATTTATATCTCTCTTTAATATATATATATATATATATATATATATATATATATATATATATATATATATATATATATATATATATATATATATATATATATATACAGTATATCAGTTTCCTGAAGTAAATTCAGAATATCATACCAGAATGTAGACTGCTTTTGATATTCTTGCGACAAGAATAGTAAGATCCTGAGAACAAAGAATTTTTCGAAATAAATATCATTGCTACTGTCAATAAACCCCTGGTGGCTTAGACGTGTGTTGGTAATGTGCATGGTCACTTCTGTACCACTCCAGAAATTGGCCGTGTCCAAGTCATGTGTCTATTATGTCCGTGACCGAGCCTGCTGGAGGCTGCTTCGTCCGCCTGATGGCCGACACACGTCCACTCCGCGCCATTCTCTCCCCACGTGTCCCAGGGGAGGGGGAGACCACGCTTCTCAAGTGACGATCTGTGTCACTCTGGTTCTGTACTGTGCTTGTATGAGTGTTCTTTGCCTGAGTGACTCATTTTCCGTGTCCTGGTGTGTTTATGTAATGTATGACGTCTGTCCTTGTCAAGCATCCGCGAGTGATTCTGTAGTTTATTTCATCTCTTCGATTGATTCTTATTCGGCGTCCAGACGTGTCTTTGCAATGTTTGTTCTGTTAAAGTGAATCTTGTTATATATCCTGATGAATATGAGTACGGACTACCCTACAAGCTGCTGCGCTTAAACCCGGTCTGCTGTTGTCGAGCTGTGGAAGACTGTGCACAGCTGTTGTAGGATGCGTGTACAGTTGTGTTTGAGAGCTGCTTTTGACTGTTTAGATGGCGTATCAAGCAGTGTTTAGTGAGTCGTGAAATGCGTGTGTGATTGTGTACAGTGATTGCATGTGGCAGTCGTGATATTGTGTGTGTGTGTGTGTGTGTGTGTGTGTGTGTGTGTGTGTGTGTGTGTGTGTGTGTGTGTGTGTGTGTGTGTGTGTGTGTGTGTGTGTGTGTGTGTTTCTGACTTTGTTTGAGTGATGTGTGCCTGACTGTTTGTGTGCGAATTTTGATATTTTTGCATTTTTTCGTCCATCGCGTATTTCTGACAATGTTCGATTTTGGTTTTGCCATGCACGCTGTAAATCTTCTCATTTAGTCCTATAAGCATCTATTATGTCAATTGCAGTGTGAAAAACCCTGTAACTTCAAGGATTTTGTTTAAAAAGGTTCAGCAAAGATCAAACTGACAAGTATGCGCTTTTGGTCTGTGGTGGTTGGGTCGGTTTCTAAAAGACAAGTATAGTTAACTGTAGGATCTCTCACTGTTAGACTGTGTCTGTGTCAGTAGGGAAGTAGTGTTAGCTGGGCAAGTTTCCAGGGCGGGAGTGTTGCAGCCACATATCCATGAGGACTGGAACTGCTGTAGGCAATATGTGACAAGTCTACCATAATGAGGAGCTGTGAATGGTTGGCGGAGGTGAGGTGGGTGGTGGCGTAATGACGTAGCGGACCATTACCTGCAGCAGCGGGGAGCACGCTCATTATTCTCCCCCTCCACTATGCCACTGCCACCCTGCGAGGGCGCCTGCTACCCTCCCACTCCATGCTAATGACAAAAATTTTGTTGCTAGAGAATATCAGCTCCCCTTCATATTCAATATTACGCTCCACCATGATAACTCTCATCCCCTCCATTTATTACACACTATACCACGTCTCGTACACCTTTCAACCCCTCCCTCCATGGCAACCGCAAAACCCCTCTTACCTCTTCCTCCTTCGATGAAAGCCTCAACCCCTCTACTCTGTCCCTCTCTCCAGAACTCCCCCAATCTTTCCCCCTCCCCTCCTTAGCACCCTAAACCCCTATACCCTCCCCTCTCTCTTTGATAGCCAGGGACAACTCGCCCTTAAACCCCGGATACGCTCATCCCCTCAGCACTTTTATACGCCTCTCCCTAGGCATCTTCAACCACATCCTCCAACACCCTCCTGGCCATCGTCCACGTGTCCACCTCCCAGCAATTCTGGCCTGAGTTTAATGAAACACAACATACTCCTTTCTACAGTAGTTAGCAGTCAAGTACACCAGCTTTTAATGACTCTGACAGCTGCTGTTTTTAGCTGTTTGTTCTGAATGGTGAGCATTATGGGACGCGCAGTGCTCGGCTATAACCAACCAATTGTCTTTAATTGATTCAACAATGACTGGGCTTCACCGGTGTCTGATCGTGAATGAATCCACTAAGATAAATAAACTTGGAATGCAGTGAAAAAGTAGATCGTACTTCTAGGAAAGAAAATCTTACCGAAGACGTGAGTCCTTTCTACAGTACCACAGCAGACTTACATTAGATACAATTAAGTGTGAGTAGGATCAATCATATAAAGGATATCCCTATTCAAAGGAAAACAGGTGCTTAAATTGCCGTCAATAGAATATAGCATAAATCACCCCAGAAGATGACGTAAAGATAGTGACCATATCAGATGCTTAGGGGAGGGGCAAAGGTGCTTCAAGTTAATGGAACATCACCCCAGGGGGACAAGTGGTGAAATGTGATGACCAACTGCTGGTCAGAAGACGGCTAACTTTTAGCAAGGATAGGGTGATATGTATATCACTGCAGATAGTACGTGGAGCATTCATGTTTGAGGTTAAGAATAACAAGAGCGATGACGTCTACTGCATCAGTTAAGGTAATTTTGGATGAGACAGAAAGATTACATTGTGTCATATAGGTGTCACGGTGGCAGGTAGAGCACTGGGTGGAGTTCAGGTTATATTGAGAGATCTGGGACATGCAGCCTGAGGCGGTCTGGGGCGGCTGCCGTGGACATGCTTCATTTAATCAGATGGTTCCGCCGGCGCTACTAGGCAGTGTGGCAAGTAATGTGTTGAATCGAAAGTGGCATCACTTGCTAGAAGTGCATTACTGACACGGAGCTTATTACATCAGGATGTGAGCCCTCATGGTTGACTTGCTGAAGGCACAAAACAGAGAAATATCCTTTGCACCAGGGCCTGGAGTTACCGATGACTTTGAATATTGGGAAAAGGGATTCCTTTGTAATGACGAAAGATATATATTAGAAGATGCTAACACAATTACGGGTGTCTGAGTGGTCCTTATAGCACATTAACAGCGACAATACATGCACTAAAAAAGGCATCTCGGGGCTGTTACTGTCTGTCAACACTGGACACATCAATAAAGTTATATGCATCCCAAGCTATATGTCTGTAGAGACTAGTGCCTAAATCTGGTGTGACTATGAAAGCAGACACAACACCGTACACAACAGTAGTTACCGAGAGACTAACTTCTACTGACGTTATACACTATGAGAGCGAACATGTCAACAGCTACGAATACTGTACAAACTCGTGTTGTCTCTTAACAGTTTGCTCTCAATACGGAATAACAATCAATGAGAGAAGAGCATGCAGAGTAATGAGGAGTCAAGGATATTGTGGAATGTACACCACCACCACCACCCACCAGGGCATCCTCCTTCACCACCACCACCCACCAGGGCATCCTCTTCCATCACCACCACCCACCTTGGCACCTGCAGCCCCTCCTCCTCCACCACCACCCACCTTGGCACTCTCAGCTCCTCCACCACCATCCACCTTGGCACCTTCAGGCCCTCCACCACCACCACCACACACCTTCAGGCCCTCTACCACCTCCACCACACACCTTGGCACCTTCAGTCCCTCCTCCTGCCCCCACCTTAAGCTTACTGGCATCCACCTTATTACTGTTTCCTGCATTTCTCATCAGCAATTTGGCCATTATCCATTTCATCACCAAGTAATGCGTAATGTTCTTCCCGGCTGGGAGTTCACGTCGCCTGGCTAACAAGGGAAGAAAGACACGCCGGCGATGATATGAAGTTAGGAGCAGCTGAGAATGTTAGTTCATATAGGAGTCGCCATACAGCAAGAAATATACCCCGTTTCACTGTCGTCTTCCTCCACCCACCGTCTTCAGTGATAGAAAATAATATATAAAATAGAAATGACAAAGATACTTATTCAAATGCAATGTTTTTATTTTCTTTTGCATCTATATGTATTAAGGGAGTAAAAAAAAATTATATATTCACCGACATTGCCAAGAGAAACTCAGCAAAATATTTGTGTACAAAGATTTTTCGCCGGGAAGAAAAATTGCGTGAAGATACAGAATAAGTGCGAGAATGCCAGACTGCAATGTGACGTTCATTTTTGCCGTGTTTCTCCAGAAATTGTTGAGGTCTTCTTACCTCACACACATCACGGCTACAGTTGTGCTATATCTCTATAAAGAAGATTAAATGATACAAGACTAAGGTTCAGCAGAGGAACCTAATCCTAAATGATGAATAATAATGTATTGGTATAAAGGATGTTTAATTAGAGTAAGATTATGGGGGTAAATTTCACCAGATGAATGGTGTATGATACAAACAATACGGGAAAAAGAAAGTAATAATAAAGAAAGCGAGATGAAAGGGATGCATAAGAATTGTCAACAGCGAAAATGGTGACAAATATTAAACCTTGATGGAGAGGCAACGAGGGAGCTGAAAACGAGAGATCACAAAGAGAATGGAGACGTCAGCACACATCACACGCCCTAATTCCTTGTTTTACTTTCCAGAAGAAGAAATATGCTGTATCTGTATCCAACTAACACAGTGAAGAAAAACCTAGATCCTAAATAGCTCAGTAAGAATAATGATAAATGAAAATGAATTAAAAATAATATACAAGTTAAAGGTAAGGACACGGACAAAAAAGTTATAAGAGAAAAGGCACACATACAGCTGGGCAAGTTTTACCTGCCATTAAAGCCGAGCTGAGTTGTGTGTAACCTGCTAATGGGGTCGACTCATGGTGTGCAGGAAGTGAAGGAGTGACGGGAGACACTCGTGATCTGCAGGAAGTTGTGGGAGACACTCTTGAAGTGATGTATAATGTAATCAACTCCTGCAAAGAGGGAAGAGAATGAGTTAACTCATAACCTGTATTTAATTTAAAAGGAAAAAAAAACGACGGGACCCGTTCCAAAGCTTAAGAATAAGGATGGATTGACTCCAGGCTTCAAGAGAAGTGCAACGTATATATATATATATATATATATATATATATATATATATATATATATATATATATATATATATATATATATATATATATATATATATATATATATATATATATATATGTATAATGTTTGTGTGTGTAAACAAAAGAAAATTCCTTTGGCGCATGTTAGGGAGTATATCTACAAGGAATATAGTTTTTGAGAAAGACGCATTATCTTTCCATGAACTTGTTGAAGTTTGTACGTGTGTAAGCATATCTTGTACAACGTAAGTATGTTTACATGCAAGTTGATCAAAATATTATGTTCCTTGGAGACTATCTTCAAGTATGCGTTGGTACTTAAAGCTGTGGTATATAACATTATGTGAATGCATGTTAGTACATACATGTTTGTGTTTCTTTTTAATTATAGAGTGCGTTCTTCACACCCAAGTACCAACAGTAAAGCTCAGAGACATGAAATGCTGGTGCATTGAGAACACTTGCATAGGAGCACATTATTCATGTGTGGGAAATTCACTATTCACCCAACTCGAACACAAACAGGGCATAAATTTTAAAAGAATGGATGATTATTGGTTATATCATTTCATCTGCGGAAAAATTCTTTGTGCAGCATAACTCTTCCACAGAGTAAAACAAATTACGGAACTACAATGCAATGAGGTGAAGGGATTGTGGTAATGTATCTCATAAAAATTTCTTTCCAGGGTCTAATAATAGTTGATTTTAGTATCATTAATTAAAAAAAAACCCGTAGGTAAGACGAGTTAAGATGTAACTTACATCTCAAATACGAAACATATCTTAGTGACATTGAAACATATTACCACACACACACACACACACACACACACACACACACACACACACACACACACACACACACACACACACACACACACACACACACACACACACACACACACACACACACACACACATGTCTTACTACATACACACCCTCAAACCAACAACATACACACGTTTGACCCTCGCCTCTCCCTCCCCCCTCACTGGTCATCCACCCACATTCCTCTCTCTCTCTCACCACCGTCCCAGGACGTTGTTTCCTCCAACACATTCCCCTCCCTACCTTCCTTATCCCACCTTTGTGAATCTATTTCCAGACCCTTCCACATATATATCCATCATAAAATCTACTCACTCATCACACACATCTTTCCATTCTCCAATACACCCTTTCTCTCATCCCCACATGTTCTTTACACACACACACACACACACACACACACACACACACACACACACACACACATACACACACACACATTCTCTCGTAGCTCTTTCTAAATTCCCAAGACACCTCTTCCCCACAACCATATCTCCCCCTAACGTCTCAGTAACTAAGTTATCCTTCAAATAAACAACATACCTATGGGGGCGCGAGTACAGTATTGATTCCAGAGTCCGGAGTGTGATTGCCAGACAGCACCATTGCAGGCGAATGATGGCGGTATACCCAATTTTTCGTGTTTGTACAAAAATATTATTGGTGGTTATTGGAGCCCCAGACACTGATAGAGAGAAACTAGTCACCCGAACACAAGAAAAGTCTAACCGATACATTTAAGGAGATAAGTCAACTAAGTTATCCAGTGCTTCATAATATATATATATATATATATATATATATATATATATATATATATATATATATATATATATATATATATATATATATATATATATATATATATATAAAACAATCTCTGAATTTTCAGACAATGTTAAGTAAGTGATTTTTGTGTGTTTAATAGCACACACACACACACACGAAGATGCACATATACTGTACATCCTAGGAATTCAGATATTATAAGTATAAAATAATGTTTCATAATTTAACAACCTATGATAAATAAATGGAACTGACGGTCAGAATCCTAGATATGTACTGTAGATAGATGTAAAACTAAATTGTAAAAATGTTGACTAAGACACACGCGCAATGTTAAGGTAGTGACGGCACTCCCCACCGCCCTCACTCCGCCACAAATGACTCTAATATGTTAATGACACCGACAGAGATTAGTGATATAAATTTTCACAGGCGTGATTTCTCCAGTCTCAAGCAATTAATATGGTTGGGTAACAAACAATTTTACCTGAGAGTGAAAAACTGGTTTCATCAAGAAACTTAACATTTATACATTAGTTATAAAAAAGTTACGTAGCGGTCTCGAATTGTCTGCTTTTTTTGTAGAGTATATACAGGATGTGTGACCTCTGACTGTGACCTTAACCTTTAAGGTGGCGACAGTAATTTAATTAACGAGACATCGTCTGGTTGTACTGGATATTGTGTTGATATTTGATGGTGATGTCCTTTATGGTTCTACGTTATCATAAATAGACTCGAACAGTTTGTTTATAATTTTAAATTTTTTACCATTGATACCGACCTCTGGCCCAGACTTGTTTTTGTATAAAGGAAAAATCAACGTGTGAAGAATTGAGTTGTGTAAATGCATACTGGAGTAATGTTTGATGAAATTATCTTTACTGTATAGTTTGAAAGTTGTGGTTCAGGTCGGAGGGAAAGAGGATTGAAAAACCTATTGCTCCAGTGCCCCGTTTTCGTGTAGCGTCGGACACCAGTCTGAGGATCAGTCATGAAACATCACACAGCTACAAATGCCTGTATAGTATATCCTTCTCCCAACACATAACTGTGCTAAATTTATGCCTCACGAAGAATGATTAGTTACCTACAACTCGACAATGACATAACAAACTCCTGCACCAAACAGGAAGCTCCACAGCTCACTGCGGCCTCTGTCTCCGAAAAAATCAATAACGTTAAATACTGCGAACCGTTGCTAAACACTGGCATTATTAGTCCCATTAAATCGGTTACCCCCATTGATCTAAGTAACTAGATTCGTATACTCTTATCTAGTTATATGACGTCTAGCTCTGAGTGATTGAACAAAGCCTTTCTTCCTCTGGTAACTCCACACAGCCACCCACACAAACTTCTCTCGCGTGTCGCTTACCACTCCTGCTCTGACACGTAGTACACCTGCTCGACACTAACTGGTCGCTCAGCTTTAGTAGTTAGTATCTCTCTCCACGCGATTACTTTGACCCCACAAACCTCGTGTTATCTATTATGCAATTTTTTTCCAAACGAAAAAAAATATATTCCACTCTACTGGTATAATTTTATCTTCACCATATTTAAACTCATTTATAATATTATAACCTATAGAAAATAATGATTTTTATAATGTGAACATTTTTTTCATGCTATGAGATATGAGGAGGACAAACAGTTTGATGAGTACTTAATTCTTAAAGTTCAGAAGCTAATATATATTTATTCCATTGTCATTCATCGTCAATTATGAACAAACGCGCCTGCCTGTTTGCGGATGGTCAGAGTTGTTGCCTGTTTCTCTGAAACGATTAATTATTCCATCCACGGCCCTATGATCATTTGGAATCCTTTTTGAGTGTTGTTCATTAAATTCTGCTGCAACAAATCGACGTGAAGCACCTTCCTGTCCTTATATAAACACCAACTTCACCTTCACCTTTTGTGTTAATCTCATAGCTATCCCTAATATGGAAACATAAAGATGCAGTACTATAATTTTTTTTTAAATTCCACTGGGGGTGACTTTTGTGCCGCCCTGTATACATAAAAGACGACAGGTGAAGGAAGAAAAATAATCTTGTAAGGATCGAATAGTAAAAAAAATGAGGTAATGGGTGATTATTAAACAGTGTGTCGATGACTCGAGATATGGGATCAATTAAGCGCAGTAAGCGTGTGCGGCAACCATCCAGCCACTGGAATTAGAAAACAAAAGTGCACATATTGTATTATTATAGCTGCCAGGGAGAATAAGAATAAATGTGGAAACTAATAATTTATTTTTTATTTTTTTACAAATTATAAAAGTTTCGAGAACTGATGGACGATGGTGCTTCAGGGATGTTCTGAGCGAGAAAGGTTGGCTGAAATATTTTACCGGTGTAGGAGGTTGTTACTGCTTGAGTTGTAGACAGTAAATTTTACCAAGGTTAGCGCCCCCCAGTGTGGTATAACTGAGATCACAATTGAGAATAGAAGTAATATTTGGGAGGTCTCCGAAAAGTAAATGATGAACGGAGGAATTCGAGTGACATATGACGATTGCGTTACGAGTATAGATATGTATCATTCAAAATATCAATGAGAGAGTTATAAGAGAATGTTTGTCGGCATCTTACTTTATTACCAATGGTGAGGGAAGATTTGCAGGATATGGAAAAAGTAAAATTTTTATATAGAAATTTCAAGTGGTGGCTGTGAAATACCTTCCAGATATCTTCATGAAGGAGAGAAGATAAAGTAAAGGAATCTACAGTCAGTCAATATTGTGAGTGAAGGAAGGTAGTGTAGTAGACCTCTACTGCCAAGGTGTGTGACACACAACGGAGGGTGTGAGCAGTGTCGAGACGTAGGAATCAGTTTGGTTACCTACCATTCGTCGACGCTCATCGTCAGTGAAATATTGTCTCAGTCACACAGCTCGACTATCTTTCTCCACTCTTGTCCTCTCGGCATCTCTTAATTCCATGTGGTTTTTGTCACTTATAGTGCTATGTTTAATATACATTGTCATAAGAGACCATTTTGGTACAAATCATTGCAGGTTATTACAAACTCTATTTTACAGGGTTAGTGGACGTGTCTTTCTTTGCGTGCTTGTTGTAGAGCAACTTTTTCTTTTATTTTCAATTATCCTGAGGTACAGTACTTGTTCCTCATCGCCACTATATCATCTCTCTCCATTAAACGTGTCCAACCACTTGTCATTTTCTTATATCAAGCCCCAAGTTCCCGAACAACTTTCCACAGTATTGTTCTCCCACCTTCAAACTTCACTGGATTTTCCTTCAATTTCTCGAGGAGTGCATTTAAGGTCGGGAGCTTCCTTCTCGTAGAATGATAGAATTTCTTTTTATCATACATTCCTTGTTTAAATCGTCCAGCTTACTCAGTACACGTACTTTCTTGGCGTTGTGTGCGGGTAATGATACGAGGTGAGGTTTATATTCAGATGCCTGTCGCTTTACTCTACACCGCGCTTAATGACACTTGTGTGGCCTTAGCATTTTTCCGGGAGATCTCAGTGCTCGAATCGGCTCCCCATTGTCGACTGAAGTAACGATATACATTCATGGTGACAGTGCGAGACTGACTTCGTAATTGTGCCCACCAACTTCACCTAACAGCGTCAATTTATCTCAACATGGTGACGTGGATATAGCAGTACTCTGAAAAACAAACAGTTTCGCTGCTTCTTAGTGGCAATAAAACGTATATATTAATGAAGTGTAGCAAAATAATGAAAATGATAATATTTCTTTAGTGTGAGCGTATTGTTAGCCAATTAAAACAGCCACCAATTTAACAACAACACACGTGTCCGTCGCGCCACAGGTCTGTTTTCTCCACCCATTTTTATGACCAGTGGTCCGACTCCGGACGGACACCAACTTACTTTTTAAGCTAATTTTCAGCTCTTTGCCTTCAGAAATTATTCCAGATTGAAACTAGCTGTTCATATAATGTCGATATTCGTCTATACAGAGTGTTGAGTGAAATTACAAAGAGCTGTAGAACTTAATATATGATGAAATTCCTGTTTGAAGAGTTTTTCGCTGTAAGACAAACTTTTAAGAGGGCAAAATTATTCTTATTGGGGAAATTTACGCAAAACAACACACTCCAAGAATTCTGTAGTAACTGTGTCTAACAAAAGTATTTCTAGGCACAAACAGAGTGTGCTGGTATTGTAGGAGGGTGGAAATGAGAAAGACCATACACCGACCAAGAGAATTCTTGAGAACTTGAAAGTAGGAGCCAGTATATTTTTTTCTTTAGCATTTCTTGAGTATGATCAGAATGTGCTGAACATAGTCATGAAAGATGCAGCGTGTCTGCAGTTGATATATTTCAGCTGTTCCTCGTACAAGCAGGATTCGCTCACATCCGCTTTCAACTGGCTCACATCCGTGGCCAATCAGGCGTGCATTAGCCTGCTGGCCTTCAGATGTGGCCTTGAAGGGGAATATCACCTTGTCTGGTAAATATTTCACTGGCAGAGAAGTAAATATCTCAGCTGCAGCATATGCCCATCACCACAGTAGAGAGCCAGCTTGCAGGGTTACGTTTGAGTTTGTTCAAAGAAGTAGAGGGGAACCTGCAGGGTGGTTAATTGTTATTTTCTACCCATGCGCCTGTGGCATTCTGCTGGTAAATTGCATGTCTCAAGTTATCTGAGTGTGATTTGCTCTATTCTCTGGCTTGAGGAATTCACAGATACTTCCAGCCTTGGTCGACATACATAACACTGTGCTGGTTTTACATTTGTTTTTGTCTTAAAAATAAGTCATAACAATTGCACTGAAGGTAACTAACAGATTATAAATAAGTTACGTTAGTTGCGTGTATTTTGTTTTAATATTATATCGGTTTGATTTATCGTGAATTGGTGGCTATAAGTTGTACAATTACAAATTATGTATTTAATTAAAAATTTTAATCACACTTGTACCATCTTCATCAAAACAAATCACAGTAAACCCCAACACACACATACAGTAGTTCTGTCAGAATCAAAGCAGTCCTTCGAGCTACAGTTATTTGTCGAAATATATTTACGCTTTCATATAATCGATTTAATTTAGAGAGAAAATACGAATTAATTGAAAAGTATTACAACGATTCCATTACAAATAATGAGTTATGGTCGACATTTGGTTAATTTACGATTGATTCTGTAACGTACACCAGAATGTTCATATGTATATCATTTTATATAAATTAATTTTTCAGCTGACTTTGATTTGATACTTCATAAAAAAAAATCGTTGGAGAGTGTCTTGCATGTTTGAAATAAAAGTTAATTCGTAGTTAGTCAGTACTCTTGACAGTCGATCGATGGTTCTCCTCAGGGACGGTGGCATGTCGTTAATCACCGTCGTTCATCATCACATTATACTGAGACTCTTCCTTGGCGGGATCTTTAGTCGGCACGTCAGCTCGCATTATAGTCTTTCTCGTATAGGAACTTTCACATCAGCCTTGCATTAATATTTTTCCCAAATAATAACTTCACCCTGAGTGTTATGAGTAGAGGATCCTAGTCTCGTAATAGTTATGGTGACACTACTTGATCTAATCTTTCTAAACTTTTCCATTATGCAGTAATTCATGCAGTGGAACCCGAAGGATTCTATGAATTCTCCAATAATCTCGTGTATTGGGAACTTCTATCCTACCAGGGGTACCCACTTCTTGTTACACGTTACTTAGAACTGTACATTACAGTGTGTTTTTTTTTAACCCATATCTATCTCATTGCTTTACTACTCCCTCGACCTGATCAGACGTCCTCCACTAAAACCACCGATGATATAAACTTTGTTAAAATTTTATTCATTTCCACAAATTGCCTTGGTATACTTGGAACAACCTCCACTTGTAGTGATCACCGCAGTGAGATAGTTGCCAGTGGATGCTTGTATTATCTTCCCTCAAATTTGTTTATTTTCTTCACCTTATTATCTTAACTTCCCATTATCTTCATATTATCTTATTTTATACGTAGATCTACCCTCATACTTTTCAGCTGTTCTTCGTGTGATCAAGGTTGTTCAGCAAGGAGATTCGTGTCATTACTAAAAGTAAGATTACTGATTTTCCTTAGAATTCCAACCGTAAACTCTTCTCATGATGTATTCAACGTGTATGTTGAATGAGCTTGGTGACAAAGTACAGTACATCCTTGCCTCATGCCTTCCCAACGTTATCCATTCACTTGATCTTTCACAACATTTGATAATTGCCTGTTAGGAGAAAAGAAAAATACGATGAGACTGCATTTTTTTTGGTGTTTTTTTTAGATGCATTGACTACCAGAAATAATAAGCATCGGTCCTTATATTTATCAGGCTTTTTGGAACACAACTTTTACAAATTAGTGAATCGGGAAATGAATGTGTTATTTATTGCGAGTATAAATTTATTACAGATATTTAATTTATATTAGCTAAACATGTTTCAAATCCCATAATCAAAGATGAAAACAAGTTAGTTTAACAAAATGGCATTCAAGAATCACTTTTATTGGAAATGCTCGCGGAATATTACAGTTGTTTGGGTAATATCCTCATTTGAATACGAGGACAAACTGAAAATCAGATTTTTTAATCCAGATCTTTAATGTTACTCAAGTTTGATCTTGCTGTAAATAATAATAACAATATTAGAAGTGTGACAATTTAATATGGTCATCTATTATTTCATAAATTTTTGTCTAACTTGAGTCCAAGACAATTCAGGTGGAGTTTAGCGAGAGTTTCATTAAGGGGACTGGAAGAAATTTCACAATATTTGCTTTTTTCATTTATCCGGTAAGCTTACTTTCCAGCTCAGGTTTTCGTTTACTTGACTATCAAAAGCCTCCAGTGTTCCTTTCGTGACAGTGGTTACTAGGTGGCATAAGTCATAACATTGCTGGTATATGGAAAGAACGTGTATTTTTTCACCTAATGTCCCCACCTTAATATTCCTTGGGGAGTATGATACTGAAATAATCTATCCCTAAAGCTGCTTTTCTGAATGGTGAGTAATTTGTATGAATGAGGTCCACATATTCATGTTTTCATTTCTAAGATGAAATATTTAATATGTCTAATGATGTGAAGGTCTTAGAATATGTCAGTGTAAGTCAATCGGGCTTCAAGGAGCTTTCATGGTAAAACGAACTGTTGATATTTCATCCTACACAAAACTCTAATTTGATTTCAAATACGCAATTGACAAGAACAAATTATATTGACTAAGTTTATTTTAGGAAATTTAAATATCAAGAAAACTGGTAAGTGTAGAGCTAGAGGTGGTATAAAAGACATATTGGAAAGGCAGCATATTAATTTCCCTCTAATTGCATTTAAAATTAGCATTAATGCAATCTTCCCCTCCGGACATCAGCTAGATCTTAGCCATTAAGCTATCAAAAGGTCATTATTTTAAACCCATATTAATTTTCCTCACAAACATGGTCCATACCCGCTCTGCCTCATAATTTAGAGCCAGTAAGATAAAATTGTGTTTTAGGTTTTACGTTGACTATTGTTAAATACAGCGACTCGGTAAATCGTAAAGGCAAAGCTGTGTACTCTTCATATTATAATTATATAGGTTTATGAAAGGAATTGTAAGTTCATATATATTTTTTGTGTGTTTACGGTGAACAGTTTTGGTAATCATGATCATGGTGGCAGGGTGAGGTGTTGATTATATATATATATATATATATATATATATATATATATATATATATATATATATATATATATATATATATATATATATATATATATATATATATATATATATATATATATATATATAATAGAGTGTGTAACGATAAGTGGGTATATTTAACGTAAGGAAGTGAATCCGCATTTATTTTTTTCTTTTGCAACAATCATGGATTCTGCCAAGTCCTAACAGGTTTGAGCAAGTTTATGTGAAGCCACCTACCCCGCAGTTGTAACTCTTACATAAGTTGTAGCGTGTGTTCATTGCGAGCGCAAAATTTGTTACAAATATTTCAGACTGTGCCAAGAGGAGTTGGAACTTATGTTCAATGATGTATATGTGAAGGTGGGTCCCATAGGTATGCCTGCTGTTTGGGACAATGTGGATATAGCACACTGTATACTAAGACTTCGGTACACAAGGAGGCATCATGGTCGGTACTGCACTCGACCACATTCACTACCTAAGTTGGAAACTCAGGTACCCATTTACAGCTGGGTACACACACACATACCTGTGAGAGAGAGAGAGGAGTGCGCAACATAAATTCTGTCATCCGTAGAGTTGATCAACTTCTGCATGTCCTGTGCGTCTCAAATGTTTCTTTAGCTTTTCAATTTTTGTTCGGTTTCTTCAGTGCTCACCATACAAGTTTTCTTCACAGCTCAGCCTACAGGTGCATTTCGAGCAGAACGTAGAAAGTTCCGTCTTTTGCTGTGTAACTTAATGAGGATCACTAAGTATCACATTTGTGTTTTTCACGCAGTCCATGGTGGCTTAAACTGCTGGGTTTAAGAGAGAATGATACTGGTTAACAAAGAGTCCCACTGCCTTGCCCTCTACCGCGAAGTACAGGGGAGAGACTACCATTCCTTACCTACTTACAATTTCAATCTCATTTTTGTTAACACTGGTTACTTTCCTCTGCACCTGACTGTCAATATACTTGCCCTGCTCAATAAACTGTGTGATTCTTATTATTAAGCTATTAAGGCATTGGGACCTGGGAGCTGACAGGATAGAGTGGTCACTTAAGGCCTCCTCCTTCCCTTCCTGGTTCAAACGAGTCGTCTTACCATTTTCCACAACACATCCAATAACAAGTACGAGTTTGAGCATCGATTTTTACCTCACCCAGGGTCCTGCCACCCTATCCCTCCTCCAGATTGTGGCCTACTCGATAAACTGTCCAAATTACCCTTGTCCCTGCCTCCTCGAAACTTCACCTGAAAGTTCAACCTCTCCAGATTCGCCACAATGCACACGTCACCGCCACCACCAACACCATCACCACATGTATTACCAACAAAACAGGTAACACCACCACCACAAATAACACCACTACCACAAGTAACACCACCACCACTACCACAAGTAACACCACCACCACAAATAACACCACTACCACAAGTAACACCAACACCACAAGTAACACCACCACCGCCACAAGTAACACCACCACCACAAGTAACTTCATCACCACAAGTCTCACCACCATCACAAGTAACTCGTTAGATAAATATTGGACTTTTTTCTGGTCTTCTTTTTCTTGTATATTTATCCTCAAGATCACAAACCAAAAATAATACGTGTTACAGGACTTGGTTATGGCCTTATTTGTTTCTTCTCTGAACCATTCTGTACATAGTAGTGCAAGACACACCATACAGATATGAGAAGTGGCGAGAACCATGTCTCTAGGAAGTGTCCAGATGTCATCAGCTTATTTTGCTATTACGAGGAAAAAGGTCCTGCGGTCCAATTCCCAGCTGTCGCCGCATGTTCTAAGATTATACAGATATAGTGCCGGCCGTCTCTCGCGGCTGCCCCCCCTCCCCCCCACACACACACACTTATCTACTTCCCATAAAAGTATTGAGTTGTGGATAAACAGTATACAAGTGCTCGTTAAAGGTTTAGCAGACTACTAGTATATTGTGAGTCCAGTTTTAACCTTAGAAAGTTATAATGTGTGAAACAAGCGAATGAATATTAAAGCAAGATATTAAAAAGAGAATGCATAATAACTTAAGCATATGTAACGAAAATAATGAATTATAAGAAAGGTGAATTAAAAATACTATAGTTTTGTGATGAAGGTGGAAAAGCTTGCTCAAAAGATGTCGATAAAAGAGGATTTTAATTATTTATTTAATAATATTTCCTTTGGTGAAATAATATTATTTTAGTGTTATCTTTCCAAACAATGGCTACTAAACAATGATGTTGGCGACTTATTCATGATAAGATAAATTTTCATTATAAAGTGATTGATTCATTGTCGAATAATAAAAGACCTGTGCTATGAGATGATACTTCAATACCGTATATATTTCATACAAAATCATAATTATTATCACATTTTCATTTTAATATTATAAAGAGAAATGAAGGGGCCCAAGAGGACAGAGTGTGGTTGCAACAACATAGAGTTTTGACCAGGAATTTTCTTTTGCAGACCGCTGTGCTCCGTGGTAGGTAGGCTATCGCCGTGCAATGTAGCTATTACGAGCTTGGTAATATTCATTTGAGAGGCCATCAAGGGTTCCGCTCCGGACTCTGTGTGATTACCGCGCACAAAAACACTGAATATTGTTTGGTTTTATTCTGTGAATACTGAAGTGTCTTATAAGTCTAACACTCCAACATCTCTCAGTGGCTAACTTTTTCGTCGTCCAGGTAATGATTAGTGGAAGTTCTTATTGATCAACAGGGCGCAACTAAAAACAACGATTTGCAGTTATTATGATGTGGTGTTTGTAAAGAAAGACGCTGCCTCTATTAACTGGCGTTAATGTTGTATGTGACGGCATAGACTACAGTTATGGACCGCCAGTGACAAGAAATGCGATGTCTTTTCACTAAATTCTAATCAAAGAATTTCACTGATACTCTGCTGGGTATTTAGATATACAAGTGAGAGTCTAGGGTATATTATTTTTATGTTTCCCGGGCACAGTGTGAATGTGAAGTAGGTCCCACAGGCATGACTACCCGTTAAAGCCTTCGGTATACAAGGATGCAGCGTAGCCGGTAAGCATTCGATCGCATTCACTTCCCTACAGGAGACGAGTGTTGTACCCACTCGACCCCCACACTCTTATAGGTACAAAACTTACCATAGATAAACCCAAATCACTAAAGACTCCACACTATTTACAAGGTGGAAAGTAAAAAAAGTGTACACATGTACACGTAGGTGCCTTTATCTCTCTCGTGGCTCGTGGTATAGCCGACTAAGCGAGTACTGATTACTATTAGTGTTTGATCATATCGGTGCAGGCTATTATCGCAATAAGATAACTTCCGGAGTACTTAACTTTGGAACAGATTTTGAGTGTGTTATGTAGGCGTGTCTTCACTATTATGTGATTCTATATGCTCTCTCTCTCTCTATCTCTTACATAATGAGCAAAAACATGGACCATGTTAATTGATAAAAAGGCTCTTTATATCTGTACAGGAATATTGGGGAAGATTCGTAACTAGAGTTGCGTTTGTATAACATAAAAGCCCTTACTGATGTGATTATCATTCAAAGAGACTGAAACTTTAATCGAAGTAATACAAATAATGGAAACTTATAAAGAAGGATGTATCTTAGTTTTCAATTTTTTTTTCATAAAGATCGACAATTCCATAAGTTACATATACAATATAAACATGACTTTGTGGAGAAGAAAATTGTTCTAATCTGCATGCACTGGCAGCTGCAGCTTGCCATATGGATTACAAACTAACTTGGTAGGGAGTCAGGAAAGAAAAGTGAATTCACGTTATTCATGATCGGACTCTTCAATAGTGGACATATTACATATTGAGCTTCCTTGAACAAGAGTGCAGTAGCTATAAAGGCGACGATTATTTTTTTATGAAGGTAGACTTTAACAAACTCATCTGATCAGAATTATACCATTCCCAGTAGAAATTTTGTTAGATTGGGTTTGGTTTGCTGTATTGGTTAACTGAAGTTCTTTTTCCTTGTTTTTTAAGCGATTTAGCATTATAGCCTATGTACAGTAAATGACCAGACCGTTTCAGCTCTGCCATTAAAATTAATCCGTTGATATTTTAACATGAAAATTTAAATCTACTTTATTTCATATGTTTGCGTGAAATAATTGCTTTGCAGGCAGAATTTAGTGATAGCGTCCGGGTAATAAATTATCGCCCTTAATGTTATTTTTTGCGTATTTTTTCTGCGTATATTTTAACTCGCTTTTGAACTCTCAACTGCACTACAATACTTTATAGCTAAGCACAGTACGTGGATATTTACTTACCTCTGTTGAAAATATATAATTTTTATTTATAGTTCACTGATAGTGACACATCACAAAAGAAGGTTGATCTCGATTTGCTACAGATTTGCATAAAGAAGAACTCGTACAACATGCTGGAATAGAGCGGCAGAAGGGGAAAATAGTGACTGAGAAAAAAATAATTAAAAAAAAGAAAGAACAAGAGAAACGACATAATACAAGAAGTAAATATCGATTCATTTAGGAAGGATTAATGAATACTACAGAAATCGGATGAATCAGTGAAAGTTGAAAAAAGACTTTCATAGGGAAAAGAAGAAAGATAATGTCTTACGCTAGGGTAATAAAACGAGTGTGAGAAAACTTCGTGAATGTATGAAATGTGACAATTTTCTTAAAAAAAGACTACTGGGAATAGGATGAGTGTAGGGAAGAGTCTGTATTGTTTAAATACCTGAGAGTAAAGATTTTGCTTTTGTTTAATGATATATCGGATTTAACACACAAATATACAGTACTTTATATACACACACACACACACACACACACACACACACATATTCCATTCCTCTTTACCCAGCTTTATGCCATACTCATACAACTGAACATGTGGCCCATCGGAGTCCGGTGTCTGGCATGGTAACACCAACCAATATGCAACACCTTCCATTCCACCTCCAGGCGACTTGCATGCTCAGGCCAATGTTGTAGATGTACACGGTATTGTAGGCACTGTGGATGCCGTGTATTTGTTACATCCCTAGGGACTTCTGACGCAGGGCTGAGTTTGCATACCATTGACGCTCGCTGGGCAAATGGGCGTAGTTCTGTGAGCTTGGAGACTGAGACCACCGTTTCCATAAATTCCTTTGCGAGAATGGGCGCCTTGTATGCTCCTTAGAGAATGGTGTCTGAGATAAGTAGCGGATATATCAATTAGTGAACTTGTTGGTGTCAAGAATTAGAGGCCAATAACTTCCTATGCACCTTTGTTTACACTTAAGGGGAAGGTGGTGGTGTGAGGCCGCTCCTTGTGTAAGATGGTCACCCCTATACAACCAGTTGTTATTGTATATATATATATATATATATATATATATATATATATATATATATATATATATATATATATATATATATATATATATATATATATATATATACTTTCATCGACAACCTAAACTTGACAATTACATTGTTTGTTGTGATTTATTATTTAATCTTCATCAGGATCTTATCTCAAGGTCTCTCTTAGATATATGGTCGGTATTCTGCTACGAGTTATATGAGTTGTGATCTATTGAACACACACACACACACACACACACACACACACACACACACACACACACACACTGTCACTATGTTGAAATGAACTGTAGTTTGAGCTTTTCCCCATCTAGTTATTATATGTCTTATTTGTCTTATGTTACTTGTATATTATTTGTAATTCGTAACCCATTCCCCAAATATGTAACTGTATATTTTCAGCCTTCTGGCTGCCAAGCTCTTTCAATAAACCGTGAATTATTATTACACACACACACACACACACACACACACACACACACACACACACACACACACACACACACACACACACACACACACACACACACACAGCTGTTGTTGTTGTTCCCTTTGTTTTACTTTCTTGGGGGATGACCCACATTTGACTATCCAGCTTTGTTGCAACAAATGCAATTTAATTTAATATCAAGAACCCGCCCTCCTATTTTAATGGAAGAAATCCATAATAGAAATAAGATCATCTAACACACAGGGACACACACCGAAGAGAATGCCTGACATAATGACGTCCATCAGCTGCTAGCCCAGCACAACAACAACACTAATAATAATAATGGTGAAATACAAAGGAGACACAATAACATGGACAGTTTTGAAATGTATTTAATTTCTAGATATATGTGTGTGTGTGTGTCAGGTTTCAGAAAAAAATGTAAAAGTTTCCCGACAAACAGAATGACTCAGAGATACATATAAACCACGCACAAATGCATACATGCAACTCACTTATATGCATTTGCATGCATGAATTTTATTCTCTGAGAAATATATGTGTGTGTTTGGCTGAATAACAATAATTTCCGATTAGCGATAACTTATATGTACTTTTTTGTGGAAACTTTTGAGTAGCCATAATAGGTCACGTGGGCAATCATCATACATATTAATAAAGAGCTTCATATATAACTTTACGTAGTCTTACCTAGTCTACTTAAGGTATAATTTCGGTACAATATGATAGTAAACGACGTCTTAAATGAAACAGATCATTTTACTGTATACGAATTAGTTTCTAGTAACGTGTAGCGATCTTAATTCCATTTAGACAAAAAACGGCACTATCATGTAGAATTGTAGAGCATCAAAATACATAAAACTACTGTACGTAGTTTCATTGAAAACCTAGCATAACCTTATCAATTCTAACTTAGCCTAACCTAACCTAACCTGATTTAACCTTACTTAACCTATTTTAGGTTTAATTTGGATAACTTTGGAAGGGACATGATGAGAACATGGTTTGGAAAGAAAACAAAAAGATGGACATCGTTGAAGAGAGGCTTGATGCCAGTCTATGGAAGACAACGCACGTCACTTGATGTATGGAGAAGGGCGCGAAAACCAGGAGAGGATTGAACTTCAACAGATAACAATAAAAGAGATAGGTTCTAGCTGTCACTATAAATGTATTGAACAAAATATGATGCTGCCCCCAAACAGAAATTAATATAAGAGAATATCATATGTCTTTTATCAGTTAAGGAGCAGATTTAGTGAAGATTAATATCATCTGACCACAGTAAATAACTATATTAAAATGAACCACCATAACTCTGAAATTACTAGGTGCAGTATGCCAGGTGACAGCACAAGATACCAGATATAGAAGAAATCAATGAGTAATGGGGTAGGGGACCTATGACAAGGGCGGAAACAGGTGGTGAAAATGAGGGATTACCTTGTTAGGTCCCACGGCAAGGCTCAAGTGTTGATGGATACACAATCTCAGACACTCCATCGACCATCTTCTGTATTGCTGTGAACGCCGCGATGGAGGAGTTAAGAGCATGGTCCAGCGGATACTTTCACTGATAATCGAAACTATGGAGTTGGAAAAAAATAATTGAGGGACACTGTACTGGCCACAAAAGTTACAAAGACAAGGGATGATAAAGCTGTATGTGTAAATTTAAGGACAATGCAGGGATGTCAACAAATACTCGGAGACGCTGACCAACGAACAAAGAAAAGATATTGTGGATGGTGCGCTAGAGATAGAGGAGTAATATACTGTGTAGCACAGAAATAAAATATAATGCAGCAATGAAAACGACATGGAAGGAGTCCTAAAAGGAGCTGGGAAACAGACTTGTTTCAGGCTCCTTGGAATAGGATGTGCTGAAGTCAAATAGAGGGACAGACTTGGCAAGAAGATTGGCAGAAAGGAGCAGGATGATTATAGGAAAAAGTTTTGACCACTTCTGGTGAAGCTGGGAGACGTAACTATGAGGGGTAAGATATTAGAGTAATCTTACAAACAGAGATTTTGGCGGAAATAAATGTCAAGTTAATTTTTTTAAAGATGGATCTTGGACCAAAGTAAAAAATAAGGATGGAGGATTTTGTTTTTCAAAAGAATAAGAAAATAAAGGAAAAAAACAGAACTGCTCGACAATGAAAAAAATGGCATACGATAGAAGAAAGAACGTAAAGTGCACGGAGATTAACCACAACGTCGATATAGTACAGTAAACATTCCAGGATTCAAGATTAAGATACCCGAGCTATTTTTGAAGGTATGGTTTCTTAAAAAAAATTATAGCATGTTGAAGTATGTGAGAAGACAAATGATACAACTTTTTGGAAATACTGTTTCAGCTGCTTTTATACTGATATAATTTTCAGATCTAAAAGACATTATAGAAGTGAACCCAAGAAGGTAAACTCATAAGTAAATTAAAAAAAAATTCAAGTCAGTGCTGGGGGATACAACAGACACTATGTTAGATGGAGTAATGTTGTGCTCTAGACCAGTAATGACTGACAGGTCACACACGTAGGTCTAGAAACCAAATCTCAACTGCTTTATAGCGTATATTAAAGGGTAAATACGAGACTATAAACTGGTGTCTCTTTCAACGTTCAAGTTGCAGCAAAAATGTAAACACATATTTGTCAACAAAACTTACAAGTCAGAAAAGACCACAAAGATAATATCCTAAGATAAACTGACCTCTTGTATGGCCCCAGATGAAAGTTTAGATTACAACAGATTTAGACCTCCTAGAGGAACATCTGGGGATTACTTCTTATCGGAAGTACTAGGAAAACTGTTTATGCAATTTTTATCCAAAGGCTTATATGGGTCAACCAAGAATAAACAGTACATATTAGGTTGACCAGATGAAGTGTATACGAATGATGTTGAGACACAACAGCATATTTACGAATTAAAGAATATGATTGTATGAATTAAGATAATAATACAAAAAAACATGCAACACTACTCTCTAAGGTAAAGAGACGCTTAAGGTCATCACAAAGAAACAGAAAAGTTTAAAGTGTGTCCGCGACAGAGGAACAAAGTTTGTAAGAAGATGAGGGTCAACCAGAATGATGTGGAGACAGCCATCACTAGAGGCGCTAAGAAGTCAGACCTAGAAAAAGTTCGAGATTTTTAAAAAGATAATAAGAACACCAAAACTGCCAGTGAAGGCTCTTATGATTCTTTGTTCACCGTTGCTTTTATTCTTGAACATTGTGTACAATGAACACTATTTCTTGCCACTTAAGATTATTTTTTATGTTCACAACAGTTTGAAAGTCAATGTGGATTTGGTGATGGCAGATGAGAACCCTTGTAGCGGTACTCATTTTTTTTTTAATTTCTCGTCAGAAATGAAAGAACCTAAAACGAATAATAAATCATTTAGCCATGAAACTGAGGGCGTATATATATATATATATATATATATATATATATATATATATATATATATATATATATATATATATATATATATATATATATATATATATATATATATACATTTTTTTTAATATTAAGTGAAAAATGCTGATTTAGGAGTTATAATTAGAAATCCGAGTATGATTAACTTGTTTTTCTCATGATATTACATATGTCTGATCCTCTTTTATGATTTATTTTTAAGGCATTCCATGTGTGTTAGAATATTGATCTTAGATGTACTGTACCTTTCTTTACTTTAAAGTTGATAACGTCTACTTTACTAACTTAGAATAAGGTCTCAAGACCTTTATCATTAAAGCGCAGTAATACATATTAACATCAAGGTGCTTTTCCCTGGAGATCGTTAAAGATCTTGATTTTTCCGCCATCAAATAAGTGATGTAAAAAAAAAAACGATAGATCTAGGCTGGAGAGAACACGGTATTGATAAGGAGAACTTATATTTGTCCTGCGAAAATTTAACTGAATTCAGAGTGCGATGCAAAGAATCAGATGCTAATATATTCTCGTGAAATCCTGGACTTAGTGTTGGTTGGTGCGTAGACGATGTTACCTCAAACTAGTTTCATTATCCATCGTCGACAACAGTTGTAATGTGGATCTATTTACAGGCTTGAAGAAACACTGAGGATTATATTTACCTTTGTGCCGTGCGACCACTGCAGTTAAACTAAATTTAATAGAACGATATATATTTGATCTATTACAGCAGATACTGTAATATTATAAATTAAGTTTCAAATTTAGATTTTCCGGTTTTCCAACTGAAATAAAAAAAAGCACCTTTGGAGACAACAGCATGAAACTTTTATGCCAGATGTAGATAAAAATACTATAACATATTTTAAATAATGAATATATTACTTTCCTGATAAATTCAGATTAAGAAATCTAACATGCTTGACAACCTGTATTTTTTTAGGTGACTTACAAAAGACGGATATTGGATGAGAAAGCATATAGAAGTAAGACGATTGTGTTTGAGAGCGAGGAATCTGACTGTGATATATGGATGAACGAACACAAGAGAGGAATCTTTAAATATTTAGGCAGCAAACTCTGTGAGGATGGTGGAGTAGAGGCGGAAGCAGCTGGCAGATTGTTAAAGGCGAAGTGAGTTTCTCGGGCCCTGGGTAATGAGAGGTGTGTGTGAGCAGTGTTAGGGGGAAGTGTGTGCACCAGTGCTCACCAGGCACCTGTCACTCCCACGAGAAACCCTCAGAGCTGCCCTCGCACCCGGGAGACATTGCAATCTTAAGTTTGATTGCGTGTATATTTTCTGCATGTATGCATGCATGCATGTGTGTGTGTGTGTGTGTGTGTGTGTGTGTGTGTGTGTGTGTGTGTGTGTGTGTGTGTGTTAATAGTAATAAAAATATAGAGAAGTTGGGGAGAGGTAGTTGAGCATAGCTTGTCAATGCAAATTAGTTACAGAAAAAAGAGTAGAGAAAAGAGAAGGTATTTACGAATCATTGATTTTTTCTTCACTAAAGCTCTTGTAGTTGTTTGTGAGGAGATCGTATAGATTTAATGCACTAGTATATTGTCGAACAGCTAGTCATTGGCGAGGTACTTCAGTGACAGAAAGATGATATGGCGGGAGTGGTACAGCTTTGCTCTAAATTCCCAAATAAGATCAGGATGATGGTTAGGGTGAGATGAGAGGGCCAGGGTTCTGAGTGCCTCATGAGAGGTGGAGAATAAGGTTTGGGGACAATTTTACCCATATTTTCTGCATTCTCTCTAGAAGTCATTGAGTCTAGGAATTATGAACATTGATTTAATATTTCGTGGGTTCGGATGCAAGATGTCTAATGGTCTGGAGATGACATAGGATATGGAGACGATATATACAGTATATATATATATATATATATATATATATATATATATATATATATATATATATATATATATATATATATATATATATATATATATATATATATATATATAAGATATGACGTTCTTTCCTTATGCATGAGTGCAATCACTATAATGTACTACATTTAGAAAATGTTTTTAGTCATAATTTCTTAAATATTTGTATTGCTTGCTTATATTTTAGAAGCTATGCCAGGTGGAAATTCTGTGTTGTTGCTTTTTAAAAACGTTACATGGTGTATGAAATTACTTCAATGAGATGTTATCGTCTGCATGTATATATTGTGCCCCATGAGAGACTGTCCACCTTGTCACGAGTAGTGTTCAATTAATATAGGGTATAAAATGCCCATAACATTTAGTTATAAGCAGCTTTCTCTTAACTTAGAAAGAAATACGAACACAAATATGCATGCAAAAATTCATGCATATAAGCAAAAGGATACACACAGGCAGAGATTCACATCCACACACACACACACTTATACTTTTGGTGTCCTTGCTGCACGCCTCGAATATCATACAGCGATACTTAAGTTCTCTGTCTTTCAGGTGCTACAATACACAACCAATTACCCTTGCTAAAATACAGCACACCTACCTATTTCATTTCCTTGAGAGTCTCTGTGAGCTTCGTTCTCAGAAGGAGCCAAGTCTTTGATGACTGACTTTAGGTGCGTGTGAAGAAGATAAACAGTTGAAAGTGATTAATGGTAAAATTTTGGTGCTTCAGATTGGACATCTGAATAGCATCTTAAGATAATGATGTGATAATGGTAAAACATTGAAGAGAGCATCCAGAATCCTCGGAGTTTCTTTTAATGTATCATTATAATCAGTAATGAGAAGGAGTATAAAGTTTAATACTCTATTTATAATGACGTAAAAGGCAAATATGGCGAAAATTGCAATTCATAATGTAGAAAAGACATCGTTAAGCGGAATCTTTCAGAAATGTAAAATAAACAAGGAAAGAAGACAGGGAATATAGAGACGCTTATAAGAGATGTAAATGAATGAAGATGTAAATTATAATGATAACAAATACTTCAAGAATATGGCAACTTAATTTGGTATTTTGTTTCGTTTGCCAAAGATACTCTGGGCATGACGTCACGCTCCTTGCATTTGGATGTTGCAGTAAACATTCTGTGAAAGAAATATTTATCTCTCACTAACTGGGGTACCCGACATTACCCGTGTTTGTTCTATATCCGTGAGCATTTTCTCGGCTATTTACATAAGTTGCTCCAAATTCCAACTTAGTGACACTTCAGGGATAAATGCGCATACCCAGGCCAACATATGGTTGTGAAGTAGATGGCGGCGGCGTCCCTTTCTTAGGCTTTCTGTACCATGTTTTATTTTTGTTTCTCCGTTTTCCATAGCTTTTAGGAAAATTTACCTGTTTTTAGTAGTTTTTTTATTTTTATCATGGACCTTGTAAATCATTATGTCGGGTAAGAGGGTGTTTTCCTGCGTTACACAATTGCTGGTGTAGGTGGGCTATTTTTACGTCTGGCAGATCGGTAAGGGGTGTTGATGGTGGAGGATGGATACGTTATCGTACTTTATGGACTCTCGGCACTCTGCTCCGCTCGGCCAAACCCCCAAATTCCACCTTCGGGACATTACCTGGGTGCATGGGCAACTCCATGCAAAATTTCAGCTCTCTATCTGAAAATCTGTCGCCGTGCTAATTAATACAAACAAACAAACAGACACTTCGGCTATATGTAGATACATCTTGGCCTTGTTATTTAATGCAGACAGTTTAAAGATCTCTGACAGAGGCATCAGGTTCCCTAGTTAGAAATATTTCAACTGTTATCAAACTTTAAAATGAATGTGAAATTTATAGCTCATGGGGCTATGTAATTTTTTACACCTTTGTTTACATTCTGTAAACGATATACAATTGCATAGAAGCTCTACCGCTGCCAGATTAAACCATCCTTACTCCTAAATTCGACTGACATCTTGATTTAATACAACATAATTGATTATATTTACTTTACTCGTTAAACAATAGTAATATCACTTATATAAAAATAATTACGAATATACACCACTCTAAAAGATATTGTGATGTACACACTACATACTGTGCAGAAAACTGCTGGTATCTCTAACATAAAGTTACTCACTTGTGTATTTTTGTTCTTCCCGGAAGAGGTAGTGTAATCAATCTATGCGTGTAGAAGAGTCCGCTCATAGCAGGTCAGAGGCTGGAAGTTGGGAAATGTTTAACAGGGTGCAGTGCCCAGACGACGTGATAGTAGCTTCCAGCTGTAGTAATCAGAACGATGCATATTTCTAAATCCAGGAAAACCCAAAAGTGCCTAAAACACAGTAAAATGTTTTTAAGATTTAAATTTAGTCCCATTAATCCTATGAAGGTTATCAGAAAGTTTTATATATGTCAAATAATATCAGTTAATAACCTGTGTGACTTCAAATGTAGTCATTGGGCTCTGAGGGGGTATTATTATGTTTTTGAAGGGAAGTTTTTCTTTTCTGTCAATTTATTTCATTCAAACACTTTGCATGAATCGAAAACTGAAAATCTGTCAAATTTCTACAAAACATATACAAATTTTGCCTTATGGTAACAACTGAAAATAAAACCAGACTCACCACCCCATTTATAAATATATTCTTCATGTTGTTTTTGGAGACACTTCTTTAAATACTTTGATTTTTCACTTTCTCTCATCAAATACAATCATTAATTACAGGACAGTTTACTGGGGAATGCTCGCGGTTATCTGCTTTAATAGCCCCAGGGACTGGTCTTCAGGCCGAGAATACAGTTACTTAAGTTTTTCGAAAGTCTTTTTTGTTTTACTTGGTTATTGGGACACAGTTAATACAGTCTCCAACTAAAAACAACTGCTGTAGTCAACGTTTCATCCTCCGAGTTCGCTGGGAAGACAAGAGAACAAATGCCAGTATTCTCGCTGACACCAACTGTAGGAGCATCGAGGCTACCATTATCCATGAACAAGTACGCTGGACTGGTCATGTAACCCGCATGGACACAGTACACTGCCAAAGCAACTACTTTACAGTCACCGAACGAATAGTAAACGTAAAGCCGGCGGGCAAATAGACCCCCCTCACCTGGGAGACAATTACTCCACATCGTAACGCTTGGATGAGCTTCACACGAGGTGTCAATACTTTCGAGCTAGCCCGACTGCAAGCCTAGGCAGACAAGCGCCAACACCGGAAAGACGCTGCCACTTCCACATATGCAACATCTGTGAACAACTCACCAAAGAAGGTGACATCCCCTAATAACTCGCACCATTGTATCATAGCTGGATGATCGCCATACTCGATTCTGAGTGACAGGAAAGTAGTAGTAGTAGTAGTAGTAGTAGTAATAGTAGTAGCAGTGGTAGTGTGTGTGTGTGTGTGTGTGTGTGTGTGTGTGTGTGTGTGTGTGTGTGTGTGTGTGTGTGTAAGTCGTGTATATTTTCAATAATACAAAGTTGCGTGCGGTTATTTTCATGTTAAGTTACAGGCGAACTAACATGGTAAACATATTCCTGTGTTAACCCTCCTTGAGTTAGTGTATGACGGGTGTGGTAGGTTAGGTGTGATGTGGTCTGTTAGGTTAGTGCAGGTGCAGTAAAGTTGTGTATATAAAGTTTGAATGTGAGTGTTGATACGTGTACGGGGAGTTGAGTTTGTGGAAGCGAAGTTTTAATTAAATATACCAAATTCAGGAATGTTTCCTATACAGTGCGGAATTTTTTATCCACAGAATGTTCGATTCCGTACATAGTGAGATCTTATCATAGCTAACTCCGTAGATCAGCAGTAAAGCCGAGTGAGCCACAAAAGCCATAAGCAATTTATAAGACTCGTTGAAATAAGGAGAATGAAGCCGATAATTGAGTCATAAATCTCTAGATGCAGCTGCTTCTCCCCACCCATTGCTCTTGGTCAGCGCATGACATGCACGTTGATGCAATAACATTTTAATCCGCGCGCGCGTGTGTGTGTGTCTGTGTGTTTGTGGGCGCACACTTGAGCACTCTAAATTACACAGGAAACATAGTGTATGTGATAATCAGTATGAGTATAACTGTTCTATATGTATACTGTATGTGTATGCGTTTATGTGTGTATGTGTGTTTGGATGTGTTACTGATTTGTGTATTCCTACGGACAGTACTTTTATGTGCATATTTGTGTACTTGTGTATGCATGTTTGTGCATATAGCTTTTGTTTCAGCGAGTCTTTGTGCTTGCTGATACCTCACATATGTTCGTAAAGGACACCAACAGCAGAGAGGAAGGACCAACCAGACACACGCCCTAGTGTCAGGCTGTTCTTCCTCTGTCAATCATAACATATTAGTCTGCAGGACAGCATGGAAGGGTAATGTGTAGACTGTGGTTCCTGTATGTGTGTGATGTAATATTTGTGTGCTTGTAAATTAATGTTTGTGTGCGTGTTTATATGTATTTACTTAGTTGTGTGCATATTCATGTGTTTCAAATGAAAATATCAAAGGTGTATGGAAATACTTCAATGTCAGTTTAAATGTTTGTTTTATGCTTAGCTGGGTAGGTAATGCTCAGTGGTACAAGTGAATGTTAAAATAATTGTCTTTTGGCCAAATGTTTCAAAAACGTTTGTACAGGTCAAAAAGAAACCTATTGGTCTAAAAGATTAATCTTAATGGGATTCGTTTAAGTGTTACTAACATCATGGTGAACACAAGTGCGAATCATAATCACACACATACTCACGCATTTTCATAAGTACACATATACTCATACACATATTCACACACAGTTTAACACAGGTATTCCTCCCTACACATGTATTCTCAAAATTATATGCATAAACATTCGCACACACATATCATACACACAACACATCTACAGGATTGAACACACAATATACATACTCAAGTACAAATGATACACGGAATAAATGACCCGTGAAAATTTCATATTAAAATGTTAAATTCCCAATTTGGTTTTGCTTTTATCTTTTCACACAAGAAAGATCCCAGTATAAATTTCTACACTTCATTATCCCTTTAGCCCTCAACAAGCATCGCTCCAGTGGTGTGCCTCTGTCAGTCACCACCAGATCTTGTATGCAGAGAACATTTCCAATTGTGTGGAGGAACGCATTAATCCCTATTTCATACATTATTATAAACAATAAAAAAATTCTTCTCTCTCTGTGAAGACTACGAGTGAGGGAAGTAATTGTGTCACTAGGCTGCATTGTTTTTTTGTTTTAGTTTTTTTTATCTCCCACAATCGTAATATGCGCGGCTTCTTTCTTGCTTCTGCCCCTTCAAGCTGGTGATTTGTCGTTTTGCTTCAGATATGATTGGTGACTTGTTGCGATATTATGCTTTTGTTTTTCAAAATTATACTGTCAGCGATCTTTCCAGGTCATTCTATCCTTTTAGTTTCCTTTTCATTCTTTATTACTTTCTCAATGTACACTAACGAATCAATGTTCGTAACATCGTCGTCAACGTGTTGGGTAAACGATGTCAACATTGCTGGAAAGAAAGGTGAAATAATCACAGTCCACACCAATCAGTTAATACTTATTTCTGTTGGCGACAGTGTTCCCAATACTAATGTTGCAAACTTTTTCGTGTGATTTTAGCAACGTTGTTGATAACACAGTTCCCAACAATGTTACCGACAATGTGCCTTTAATGAGGCACCACCTTTAGGGTACACAAGCATGGCCGGCATTACGCTGAACAAACTTCGCTCTCCCAACTGTAAAGTTACGCACCCGTTTACAACTGGGTGAACTTGAGTGCCCTAGGCTCGAGTCAGTGACTCTTAATACAGGAGGCGAGAACTGCATGAAATTACCGTCGCACCGATTATACCTATTTAGCATGACATACATACATACATACAAACATACATACATACATACATACATACATACATACATACAGCAGAAACATAACCCCTTTCGAGTGTTTAAAAGATAAGATTTCTCCCTGCAGGTCACTATACTCGCAACCACCCCACTCCCCAGATCTGCATACTCACGAAATCTACAGTATGCTGCCTCCAACTATCACAAATTTAATATAGTACAAAAGAAGTTGCAGGTGACTGGATGAGGACTGGCTGGTTAAGATGTGGCAAGTCTGAAGTTACTGCCAGTTGTCTATACTGACACTTTATATGAGCGATGATATATTTTGTATATAACATGATTTTTTTTCGAGTAAACTGCAGAACATAATGGTGATGCAGGCGTGGGCACCAGGTGTGGTGGTACAGACGTGGGTACCAGGTGTGGTGGTACAGACGTGGGCACCAGGTGTGGTGGTACAGACGTGGGCACCAGGTGTAGTGGTACAGACGTGGGCACCAGGTGTGGTGGTATAGACGTGGGCACCAGGTGTGGTGGTACAGACGTGGACACCAGGTGGTGGTACAGACGTGGGCACCAGGTGTGGTGGTACAGACGTGGGCACCAGGTGTGGTGGTACAGACGTGGACACCAGGTGTGGTGGTACAGACGTGGGCACCACGTGTTGTGGTACAGATGTGGGTACCAGGTGTGGTGGTACAGACGTGGGCACCAGGTGTGGTGGTACAGACGTGGGCACCAGGTGTGGTGGTACAGACGTGGGCACCAAATGTTGTGGTACAGATGTGGGCACCAGGTGTTGTGGTACAGATGTGGGTACCAGGTGTGGTGGTACAGACGTGGGCACCAAATGTTGTGGCACAGATGTGGGCACCAGGTGTGGTGGTACAGACGTGGGCACCAAATGTTGTGGTACAGATGTGGGTACCAGGTGTGGTGGTACAGACGTGGGCACCACGTGTTGGAGCAGCGCAAGAGACGGGTTTGGGTGATACCTTAAGAGTAGTGCCGTTTCACGTAGTCCCCAACAAGAAACCTCTCAAGAGATTATCAGAAAAGAATGTGCCTTTCATTCCCATGCTTAACAATCATTGTGTTTAAATAAAATTCGACATTACAGGAAAAATCGGCTAGGTACAATTTTCCATTAACTTTCCAAGACCTGAACGTGAAGTAGCTAAGTGAATCAAAATTCTTCTTAATGCTCTGCCACTTCAACATGGGCCAGAGTCTCTCCTTTCCTTAGCTCATAGAAAACGGAAGGAGTTCTCCTCCGCGTGAAGAGGCACCCACAAGCTACCAGCTCATTGACAAACCACTCGGAAAAAAGTGGTTTATTCAGGCGAGAAGCGGAAGGAAGCATCGACCCAGTTTCCTGGTGTCTCTTTTTAGCTCGTCAATTCGATTTTGGAACTCTTGGTTTAATAATAATGCTACTACTACTAATAATAATAGTGGTGGTAGTAGTAGTAGTAGTAATAGTAGTTATTAGTAAATTTAAAAAAGGTTTACAATTAGATAAAAATGGTTATGAACTGCATTTATAGCTGAACATAAATATGGACAATGTAGGTAAACAGTGCACGCACTGCACGTAGGCCGTGTTAGTATACAGTTTCCTGTGTGCCGAGACAGTGCAGGTAAACAACAATGGTAAACAGTAAGGCAGCTTGATCAAGGATAGCTGACAAAGCTGTCAGGTGCCTATTTTAAAAAGGGTCCTTTGCGTAGGTTTATGCTTGATCTTTTATAAATTATAGTATATTTACAGGAGTATTAGTGAAAGTTTATTTGATAAAGTTCAACAAGTGTTACATTGCGCTTGTACTATCCGAAGCTGGCGGATCACTACCGCAGTACTGTACTTAGTGTACTACATTCTGTGTTGTCATGACATAAGAACTCACTATACCTGGATCACGCGCACCTACAGTGATTTACTTGCACATATATATATATATATAATTTTATTTATGATTTTTTAGAAAAAAAATATTGACCAACCAGTTTATTATATTTGTGTGTTGTATCTTTAACTTCATCTAGGGTGGGAGGGGCAATCAGTGAAACGTCACTGACATTCATGGATACCAAAATTGTAAATACTTGTGGTCTCTTATCGTGCAGCAGAAAATGTTTTCCGTATTGTGAGACAACTGATTCAAATAAAGATTATAGTCTAAATTTAATTGTAAATGAATGCAAAACTTTTAATAATTTGCGACGTGAAAATTAAGGCATTAAAGTCGCAAGAGAATATCATATAAGCCCTTAATTTAACAATTTACAGAATTTCCAATTACTGTATATGTATCTATGAGTGTTTTTACAGATATGTTTGTGCACATTGACCAAAAATGCGCGACATTCTCCTCTGCCTGCTTCTGTGGACGCAGGCAAGGAAGCATTCAATGTGAGGCAACCAATGGCGAACATTCCATTGATTGAAACGTTATAATTGTTGTGTATTTGTTATTGTTTGATATTATAAACACCTACTTTTACTTTCAACATCTTTTGATGTGTTTTATTTTAAGAATTTCAATTTAGATGAGGGAACTTTATAAGTGAGCAGGATGGTTAATTTTTCATTCAGTTTGTACATGGAAATTGTTGTCTTAGTCTCCCCTATCTTATAACCTCGTAGTTTGCATTACCTCATAATAACACTGTCTTTTCGCTGTGCCGCTCAGTGAACCAAATGTGGAAGTTGAGATTTTTTTTAGCGTTTCTACAAAAAAAAAACGACCACCTCCATTGCATTAAGCATAGAATATTAAGCAAAATCAGATCAAAATTGTCTGCCAAACTAGCAGCAGTCAAGATCCAAATATTTGTTCCCCCCCTCCTACCCCATATATACATATATATATATATATATATATATATATATATATATATATATATATATATATATATATATATATATATATATATATATATATATATATATATATATATATATATATATATATATATCATGTAGATCCACAATGAAAACGTGGATAAGATAAATCTTGATAAAATCACACGGGAAAATGGAAACAACGGAGCACCTTAGCTTTCGTCTTTATTCAAGACATCTTCAGAGGCAACAGTGACTGTGTGACTGTGCTAGAAAAATAATAACATTTTATTTCTTACGTAAAGTCTCTTGAACTATGAGCCTGTATACGACGTAGGGAGAGCTATAATATACTCTAATCTCACCCTGAGTCTCAGCCTCGCACCAGTACCATTTAGGAGGAGCTTAATTCCACCATATAGCGTTTGAATAAGCTCCATTGTTGTTGTTGATCACGGTCGCCTGAGCAATCATCGTGTAATTACGTCAAGGTGAAGGAAGCGTGTCAGTACCTGTGATAGACAAGTTCTCGCTCATTGACGGCAAATTTCCCCGTTATACATCTAATTTTTCAACAATTACAAAATTTTACCAATTTGTTTTATGTTTAGTGTCTCCCTTTACCAGCGTCAAAATTTGTTGAACAAATATATTTCCTTTCTCTGGTACAGAGCAGGAACTTACGTTTTTATCCATGACATGAAAATCTTGGAAAAAAAATGGTCCGTAAATCATTTAATGCACAGTTCAATCTACCACAGATATATAGGTGATCGCTCCATGACGACAAGTGAATGTAATGGGTGGGAAGGAAACACAGGAAAGATCTAAGTTTCGTTATTTTACAAACGTTTCGAGCTACACAGAACCCATCTACAGAGAGACTACATCAAGTGGAGGAAGTCAAAAGACTTCCGAGTACACTTACAGTATGTACCCCGGGTGCGCCTCACCTCTCTGAACCCCTTATCGTGTCGGAGCCTGATTGATTGCCTTTTACCGACCCCGACCTGACTACTTTACTGCGTGCCGTCATTGCTAGGACAGTAAGCAGAGACAAGATGGTGACCCGTTAGTCATTACTGTGGAAGGTAAAGTATATAGTAGTGAGCAGTACAACAGTCATAACTATCATGCTTTACAGCTCTCATTCTTGCTTACCTTGCTCAGTGGCCGTCACCCCAAGTTGGAGAAAGGCTTCAGTACTCTTCCATTTCAAAATAAAATGTGAACTGCTAAGCTGCCACGATCATTATTTCACTAGTAATTTGTTCAGTTATAATTATATAGGTTTAATTATATATCAATGGTAGTACAGTTTATTACCTTTAGAAAACATATCAAGGAAATATTACATGAAATATAATAATTGTGTATTTTAATTTTAGAAAATAAGTACTGAATGGCACTGGGAACCATAAATTGAAGCCAAAAATAAAAAATATGAAATAATGTATCTGTCAGACATAATTCATTTGGAGAGACACTGATATTTCAATTATTGTTTCCAAAACCAGCAATTTTAAATAATATAAAATATAATATCTATTTTCACTCGCAATTTCAATCCTTTGCAACAATGTTCACAGCAATGATCAAAATAAAGAGCAGGTAGACAGCATACATATCCGAGGGATTACATTACAATTCCTATGTGTTGTACTGTACCTACTGTACTGTGACCACTGTTAAGTAATTACGTCAGCCTATAGGCAGACACCTGTACAAACATCTAAATGTAGTCCTGTTTTTATATTTAGAAGGACTAGTGTGTGCTTACAGCGAGCAAAGATTTTGCAAGTCCTAATATGAGTTTTTTTCTTTTAATATAAAAGTAAATTATTGCTATTGTCAAGGAAAGTTAGGATCGGCCTTTAATGTGATATATTTTTGTGGCTGGCATTTGATTATATACAGTGTATTTCTACTGGAAATATTTAATGTGCTTCCGTTGTTTCAAGTTACTCCACCACTAATCGTTTAGGAAATACCAACTGAGCACCAGACTCGGTTCTATCATGGAGCCAATACTGGTTTTAACACTAACTCAATTACCGGCCCCTTAATATTCCAAAAATAGTATTCCCGATTAATGGTTGTATCTGTTGCTGTCACAGAACCCAGAGGAAGACAAGAAAAGCCCTCATAACTGAAGCCGGTTATTTTTTCTCACCAATGCACACATTTTAACTTTGCATAACGAATAATATCGTGACATATTATGGCATGTTACATTCAGGAGTGTATTACTTTTTTCCCTTTTTCCAGTTACCTCGACAACTCCTGAGTGCTGAGTTATCTTTCACATTGCTCTGCTCATTTACAACTAGGACACTCACGAGTTTTTACCATCTGTATGACAAGTGTCCTGTTCCATGAATATTTTTACTCATGGCTTTTGTTCCTGTTAAGCGTTGTTAATTCGTGGAATATTCCCCAAAGTTTTAAATTCTTAATCAGCCTCGATAAATAACGAATAAGAGAACTGTTTTTAATCCGCTAGAAAATCAGAGCTCACTTTTCTCCCCTGGACGAGCTCCGAGTAGTGTTCAGGAGTTAGATTTAGATATAGAAATTGAAATCTCTTTAGTGGGTTGAAAATTATTATAGGGACTGTAAAACTAATTCTTTTAGATGGAGCTTTAAAGGTAAATATAGTCATTGTACTATAATCAATGAACGACAGAAATATTTTTTTTCCTAATGCAGTTACAACAAACGAATTAAAGGCCTAAAACGAAATCGCGGAATATTATACACTTGTGTAAACCTAACTTTTCATCAAAAACTTTCAAAGATTTTATTTGGATGAGAGTTTTGAGGTAAAAGATATCTCAAGCCTTTTTTTTCACCTCCACTTTTTATAAAGTTTTTGTGTCTCCAATTGTCATTTCTAGCAAGATCATTCGTTAGTAGTTTAGTTTCGGGAACTTTTCTAAATTTTAGAAGAAAAAAAATCATTACAGACGTGTTTCTGGTTTCTATATTTTTTGTTTACCAAATCACTTAAGAAAAAGGTTTTCTAAGATTTTTGGATATTCTCAGAGTTTACTGTCCTAATATTTATTAATAACAATTCAAAGCGTTGAATCAGGTCTTCATAAAACATACCTGTAAGTATACTTGGTAAGGTGTCAGGTTTACAAGCTTTTCGTCTTTCTCCTCGTCTTACATCACCTTCTAGGTGTCCTCAGAGGCTTACTGTTCAGGTGTCAGTCAAAAGAACAAAGGGAGTCTAAGAAGAATGGTAAATGATCTTATATGAACAACGTTGTTAGGCACTTATAGCTTTCTTTTTCTTTGCTTCATGAAAGATGAAACAAAACTTTAGTTTGTTGACTTTTGTTAATAACAAAGTTCAAATTTGAATATTCTTAACAACTGTGTTTTTAAGTTTAATTTCCGAATTTCGTGCTGCTTGATGTGAGATTCTCTATGTAGTCCCCTTATTTCATGGGAAATTTGTTAAAGAGCTTACCTTAAAATTTCGTCTTCAGGAAAACATTCGAATATAAACAGAATTGTCCTGCATTTCATACCTGGGCAATGCCACTTTTGTGAGGTGCTTGGCATTGGTATATGTCAGGTCTTTAGCTAGTCCCTTCAACCATGAAATAGGATTTCATGCTACAGTTCTCCAATTTTATGAGCTAATTATTTGGGAGAAAGCTAACAGGATCTCAACTTGGGAAATACTGATGTTGAATAACAAATGTTTATGAATCCCATCTAGAAAGGGGCGGCAGTTTTAGGATATATCGGCGTTTTATCAGTTTATTACCGACAGTGATCTTATATTTATCTGGGGTTGACTCATTTAACTGCTGTAATTAAAGGAGTGACCCATCTATATCTGCCAAAACTATCCACCTTAGATTAAAACTCAGATCATATAAGATAGCATTTAACAAGCCACAATCTAGTCCATAACGAAATACAGTAGTAATATTTTAATAAACATGTAATTTGTAAAATCAAACTAAACTTTGCCAACCTACTGTATGTAGCCAACAAACTCTGAGGGTCCCCTTTGTGGCTGCCCGCAGATTTGCGTCTTTACTTAACAGCAGGGACTCTCGGCGAAAGGGTAGGATAGGGAAGAAGCGTTGTGTACAATAATAATATCAATATACAACTACAAGATAAAGCAAACAGCGCGAGCCCAACGTGAAAATCAAGAATGGCAGTAGCAACAGTCAACAAAATTGAACGCGAGCCGGGAGCGGCGCAGCAGCACGTCCACCTGCTCGGATGGTTGGGTTCGCTCCGTATACCAGCTAAGAAACACTCAGATACATATTATCTCTGTCACACACACACACACGTGCAAGACTATTCCTTAATTCCTCTTACACCACATAGTAAGAGGCGCTCAGTACACTAACCCTACTACACCATCCTCGCTATTGTCTCCTGCTACCACGTGAAATACTGTTAGACACCATAACAACGTCCTGTCCATACGACCACGTACTAAACGCTATAAGATTACCTCTCTATTCAAACCATTGTAAAAATCAGCAACAACTAGTATGTGACTTATGTGTTAACCAATCCCACTTTTGCTCGTAACTGTGCTGAAATTCCTTGTTAAATGACCCTCACCCACCTATCATTAAATATTATATATGAACCACTTATGTCATTCGTATATTTTCAGCTTACGGATGCTGTATTTGTTAGTAAACAATTAATTGACCATACACGCACGAGATCATACTCATAAATAACATCTGACTTATTGTAAATAAGTTTCACATTAGTAACGCTCACAACATCGTATATCATCACTTCGTCGATGAGTATTGCTAAGCGTCATTTACAGTATTTTGTTTATTTATTCAATCAATACCATTGTTATTGTCACCATGAATATAATTAGTTTATGTTTTCATAAATTTAGAAAACTATTGGCACTTATTCTGATTAATGTCAAAATACAGTTAATTGTCTATTTTGGAAGTACAGTACTATGTATGACGGCTGATTACTTTCCTCTCTGTACGCTTGTCTCTGCAACAATGTAATTAACCAATATTTGTTTAAACTGGGGAAACTGGTGTCTAAAACATTTTCCATGCATCAATTTCACCAAGTGCTGTATTGTCAAACAGCTGGTTGGTGCCACGCACGTTTCTCTTTGTCCTTCCTAACAGACGGAAAATCCGTGAGTAACTGTTGTTCATTTCACGAATTTTGATGCCAAGGAGACTAATTTAGTTAAAGTTTTATCCTAACCAGGGACTCTCAAAAGACATTGGTGGAGTATAATTTTAGTTGTTCCGGATCACTTCTTCGCATAAAAGTAATATTTACCCTAGAAGTTTTTCGCCCTTTCTTTTACTTTATATCTGAGAGGACTTTCTATAAACTTGACCTTTTTTCCACTGAAAGATAAAGTTTTGAAGTTATAACTAGTGGACGGGAAATTCGCATGCTGAGATTGTAAACACCAGGCTACACGAGTGACTATACAGGTATCAACAGTGTTGCCAGCACACACACACACACACACACACACACACGAGTTACACCTTGTTAGCCAATACCTTGAATCTGCTCTGCCAACAAGTGGTCTGAGCAGCTACTATCATGCCTCAACTGAGGAGAGTTATAGTAGCTTGCTGTTTTGGTCATTCAGTTCCTCTTACAGCAAACAACCATCGAGCAAATTGGTACACAGTTTAATTAAGCTGATTACTCATAGAGCAGAGAAATTATGAGTCAGTGGATCTGTGAGCTCATTAGGACACTAAATGCTGCTCATAAACACTTGCCAGGCTACGAACAATTGTTCCGACACACACAAATTAAAATAAAATGCATTCTGTGGGATTAATAAATAGAAACATCTTTTACATCACATGAGGACCCACGTGTTACAACGCATCTGCAGTATACAATAAATTGCAGAATGTAATTATTATATTTGACAAACTAGATCTTGCTGGTGATATATGTCTTGCATTATTTTATCATCCATTGTGCATATGTTAGCTGTTCTGTGTGATCATCAGAGCAGAGCAAAATATAAAGGAAATCGATAAAATAATTTCGTTGCTACCAAATACTTATATTATTATATCGGGTAAGATTATGTATTCTATACACTTGCATAAATTTACTGTTAAGCATCATTTTCATTATTTTATTTATTGTTTACAATCAGTCACCAAATGTTGTTTAGAGTTACCAGAATAGTTAATATTTTATGTGATCATATTATTTATAGCAGACTCAAGAGTAACCTTGTGGAATTTTACATTACTAATTTCGGTTTCTTTCGTGAAATTGCAAAACAAACTATTATTAATATGCAACGAAATCCTTTTTATATAAATCCATTAATGATAAACGTTTGAATAGACACAGTAAATGGAAATAAAATAGAATTTGTCTTATTATGTATGAGAAAGTAAGTGAGTATATATCTAATCCACAAATAAATTATGAAAAAGTGATTTTTATCTTCAGTTGCTCCAATTAGTGTGTTAACCGCTTAAATCGAGAAGTATTGATCTAAGGATGAAGAGAAGGTAAAAAAAGGCTATAGTTAAAAGTTAATAACCTGAACCTAGCCCTTAGTTGAAGAGTGCTTGAGAGGCTGCAAGGAGTTGTGGTACGAATAAGAGCCCCGTCAATGGGATATAGAAAGCCCCAGAGTGTTCTTCTCCTTGATGCAGCAATTATTAATTCCAACTTTCTATTAGCGTCTTTACTTGATGACAGCAAGTCTGATATTTAATTTATTTTAATATAAGGAGTGAAAGATGAGTTTTATTACTTATAAAAAGAATAATGAGGAAGTGTTGTTATTATCACTCAATATCTTCTCTGGTGGATGGTCATCGGCTAATACTGAGATAGTTGCCACTAACAAATTTATTTTCTGAAATATTCCAATATTCTGTAGCACTACGTATAAAGTACTAATGAATAAATTAATTGAGAGATTACCATCGGTTACAGTAATTATTATGAGATTATTACAACGCAGAAGTGTATAGAGCCGTATGGTACTGCGTGACTTCTTCACCTCTACCACAACAAAGACCAAAACCTTCAACATCACTACATCCTTGACCAATATGCTTTTCAAGATTATCGTACTATTAGACTTTCACAGAACTAAATACCACGACCACCACTACACCATCAACACGAACACATTCACCACTGTTACAAATTTCATCACAAACTATCACAACTTTCACCATCACTATCATAACCTTCACCATCACTAACACAACCTCCACCATCACTATCACAACCTTCACCATCACTAACATAACTTTAATCATAACCAGCTTCCCAACATACAGTACACCACAGGTCAGTGGATCACTTGACCCTGGGTGAGTGAAGGGGGGTCAAATCTGGGATTTTATGGGTCAAAAATTTCTTGTAGAATTGTATAAAAATTGGTTAATATTTTGCGTGTGAGCAGCCTATTTCATGGGTTACAGTTAAATATTTACTGTCATGAAACTTTTTTATTACTTCCTGATACGGTCAACCTGATACGGTCAAATACCGTCCCCTTTATAACAATGTTCTCAGCACTGTAATATATTTACCAGCAACATAGAATTTTCGTAGTTTTTTTTTCATTTACTTGTATTTGGAAATATTTTTGGTTAAGCATTTTTTTTTATGTTTTGTATTAGCAGTTATTAATGTTTTATGGAAAGAAGATTTTTATTTATTTTTTAAAATAAAGATGCATTGTTATATGACGTCTGATCATCAACAGTTTTAGCATCGTTACCAAGTGAATTCTGGTCAGATCTATGTTGGTTCAGCAGGTCACGGGTCAAGTTGGCCACAGGTCAGGTGGGTCACGGGTCAAGGATGGTGACCTATTTCCAACTCTGCCATCACCACATCAATCTACACCATAATCACTTAACCCTTAACACCACAAGATCTATCTATCCCCATCATCACCATGATACTTCAATAACACCAGCATCACAAACTCCACCACCGCCACAATCATGACCACCATCACCGCATTCTTCACCACCACCACCACAACACCCACACACACTACCGCCATCACAAACTTCCACTCACGCTAATGCTATTGTGTCTCACTTTTCAATCAAAGTTTTTTTGAAACAAAGAATGAAGGTAGGACCATTTTTTTATGTGTATAAATATTTTTTTCACTGGATATGTAAATAACTTCCTGTTGATGGCAGTCCTGGGAAAAGAGCATCAGTGTTTACATTTCCCGTAAGAATTAGTCTTTAATATTAATAGAAATGTTTGATGATAGACACAGCTATATATAATTCCATCCTACATTGTAGATTGGCTAAAATAAAATTAGCATCATATAAATAGTTATTTCAGCAATGGACTTGCTACGTGGAAAGCGTAGTTTCATAACGAAGAGGAGAACCAGGGAAAACACAAACATCTTGACTAAGTTGGGTTAGTGATTAAAGAGACCCAACTTAGTCAAGATGTTTGTGTTTTCCTGGTTCTCCTCTTCTTAATAAATAGAAATAATTTACAAAGAAAAAAATTCAGTCATTAAATATTCTTATTACATTCTTGCATATATGTGAACAACTTACTTACAATACAGCTGAATGAAGTAATGCCCTAATCTTAAAATTCTTATCCACCATTTCAAAGAATGAGGAACAAAAACAGCTCCGCTTTCTATCGGGAGCTCTCCACCGGAAGACATTCTTTGCTCAAACCAAGGCGAGCGTCAGGCAGTGAAAAATTCTTCGTTTCTCCTCCACGAGCACGATGGGTCAATTGGGTCATCAGATCCTGTATTTTATTATAACATTTAATTTAATTCTTCCATCGTATTTAATGTCTCATTGTTTGACAAGAGGTTATATATTTAGGTGAAAATCTCGTTATATATAGCATGATCAGTATTCCTAGACCTAAAGGGTTGCAAAAAAAAATCTAAAATTAAAATTTTTCAATTGTTTCCACATAACTTGCGAGACCACTAAAAACTATCGGTTTGTTGATGTGAAACATGATCGGTGCCTTTATTGTATAAATTGGAACGTGAGCAAAATGCGAATATTGTATAATTTGATTATGATTTTATGGACTATACCAAACACACATACCCACATACACATACACACAACATACAATATATAGTTGACGAATGTTTGAAAGGATCATTCGGTTGCTGCTAAAAAATCTAATGGTCATTTAACCAATCATGCATCTTGTAATTACTATTCAGCTTAATTATTTAAATGTTATACTTTAAGGGGGTTCATAAGTGAAAAATTATGAGAGAGTTAAAAAGTTTGTGTCGAGTATGATGATGAGCATTGTCGTAAGTAACACCTGGGGACTCACTAGTGTACGTAACCATTTCTGGCCACGCACCTGGAAACTGTCTTTAGTTGTCATGCTTGTAATTAAACGAAGGATGAAACAATTAAAACAACTAATTAAGTAGAATTATTGGTCTACGTGGAATATGAATCGTAGTCTATTTCGTAGGCTTCTGCACATAAATATATATGAAATATATATATATATATATATATATATATATATATATATATATATATATATATATATATATATATATATATATATATATATATATATTATCGAACTTTGTTAAGAAGCATACTGTAAACATTGTAGGATAACGAAGGGATATCTGAGGCAAAATGGGGGTATATTACTACAAAATGCCCTTTGATATGTAAAGCACCCTTTTTCGGACATGCTAGGTTATATTGCCTTCCATAATACCTTTCATGTTGCAATTAGTTCTTACATTATCACCTACAGGTATATTTTTTCTTTCTGTTTCTATATATATTTCTTCTATTTGGAAAGATTTATTGGTAATCATATACCCTTAAAAGGATTTGCCATTAGGGATATTCAAAATACCTTCGTCATACTCCTCTTTTTTGTATGCTTCTTTTACAGTGAGGTCGTTGGTGTCGGTATTCTTGAGGTTTGCTGTAATAAGCCAAAGTGTGTGTATAATTTTCCTTAACAAAATACAACGATGGTAAACTGTTGTTTTTACAAAGGTACTTTTTTTTTTATTGGGCACTCCCCTACAGCCTTGTGTAAGGTGAAGCGCAGAAGCGTTTACAGTGCCCAACAGGGAAGCATGCTAAGTTCATGCTTGCCTTTATGTCTCATGAGTTAAGGGAGTAGAAGCCTGAAGAGTCAAGGTCAAGAAGCCTGAAGAGTCAATGGTTTATGTCTTCAAGTTATTGGAAGCTCCAACAACTCCCTGAATACGAATTCGCAACTTTCGACTTACACCAGGTACCTACTTTACTGCTAGGTGAACAGGGACTAATGGGGTCTAGGAAGTATGTCCAAACAACTTCCACCGGCCCCGGGAATCGAACCCGTGACATCTCGCTTGCGAAAGCAAGAGCGTTACCACTCTACCATAGGTTGGATGCTCATATGAGCAATAGGGGTTAGGTGTAAACGGGACTGCCCAGTATGGGCCAATAGGCCCGCTGCAGTTTCCTCCATTCTTATGTTCTTATGTACCACCAGCACCCCCTACAAAGGTACTTAGTGAAAATAATAATTATATATATTATATAAAGTTTAATAACCCGAGCATTAATTTTCAAAACTTATGACATATACTTATTGCAAAAGTTTTAGACTAAAAAAGATACAAAGCGAGTTTGTGCAAAATCAACTCCCGGTAAAGGACGTTGACGCAGTTGTTTCTCTCCGAATAAAATAGTCTTTTCTACAAAGAAGAAAATTACCTAAACGTTCTTGTTTAATGAGATTCATTAAGGTGATTATCGAGAAGTATTTTGCTGAGGTATTTAGCAGTATTTAGAAGAACCTATGTTTTCCTGACGCTCCCCTCAACACAGTCAGTAGCGTTATATTTACTGCTGTGAGTGCACCAAGGTCCTTTTCCTGTTCATTATTAAGTTGTAACTTGATACATTATTTTATAAACATATGCGTAGTCCGGACTCAGGACATTCACTCAGTAATTAAAGCATGATGTATAGCTTAAGCCTGATCCAGGAGTTGGTGTGGCAACAGCTCGTTTTCTTCCCAGCATTAATACTTCACAAAACACCAGGCTTAGCTGCCAGGCTGTTTATGTACGTTACTGCTGAGTACAGAAGCAGAATAATATTCTGAAGCATTATTCACGCTAAATGAACACTGTGTCCTCTTTCAATATCTGGCAAAAGCCACATAACATCTCTTTCATGAATTGCAAAAATACCAAATTAAAAAAGTTTGCATTGTATGAGGATGTGCAAAACAGTGAACGTTGCCACATTAAACTTAAATATTCTGCCGTGGCTCTCGAGCCTCCTACCCCCCGCAGCTATTCACGCTTTAGTAACTTAAGGTACCCAATTATTCCCTCAAAAGCACTTAAACTAGCGGCAAGTTATCTGACGGGGTTTACTGTTTGTGAAGGCCAAAGAGATGTTAGTCATGCTGTGGAGATATGCTTTGAGCGTTCGTTTATGGATGAAGAGAAGAGTCTATAGGGAGACAAGTGAGCAGCTGGAGATGTCAAGTGGCGTCACGGATATATGTACATCTAAATAGCGTGTGTATATATATATATATATATATATATATATATATATATATATATATATATATATATATATATATATATATATATATATATATATATATATATATATATATATATATTTGTGTGTGTGTGTGTGTGTAAAATACCGTGGTATATTTTAGGGTATATTTGCAATTTACGTTGTTATAGAAATTAACTGAGAAAAAGTTGGAAGAGTGTACCTGACGAACACGCATAAGGGAAATAAAGGATATGAGTGTCACAGCATTACGTTCAAGGCTTTTACATGCGTTGCAGACTGTATGTAGAAAGATAAGAAATGCATAAAGCAGCGGCCAAATTCATTGTAAATTACTTACTGACAGTCATTAACTTCCCCTTCGTTTTACCTTTTATCTTTAAATTATTTTGTATCTCGTTCCACATTAACTTCAGGGGATAAAGTATATTCACAGATGAATTGACTAAAGAAATATTCAATGGATCTTATAAAAGGCGTGTGCTTTATATGTAAGAGTTATCGAGATGGATCGAGTTCGTAATTGATAAATGAAGGTGATAAGGAATTGAAAGTGTACGTATTTTTTGACAAGATGTTATTGAAGTAGAAGTGTCAACAAGTATAACAACGATCGGAACGAACGATATTATACGAGCGGGAGTTTTGGCAAAGTCTTATGTATTATAATTTCTGATATTCATTTATTTCCACCGAACTTAGTATGAAGTAAAAATATATATAAAAATTCATCTTTTATGAAACTTGGACTGCCGAGTGAGAAATTGAGATGTGTAAATCAAGAAATGAGAAATATTATAAAGACAAGAGTTAAATCTTATTTTTTGTGACTTTTTCACTGCTTTCTACTGTATTGTTAAGCCTTATTAGTAGACCGTACAGATAACGCCTGGTGTCTTTTTTTTGTCACTCAACATTTCATTACAACACCTTGGAGATGGGCTTGTTTAATTGATGTATTGGTTGTTGGATTTTTCGACAATTCTATTGTTTCTTTAATTTTCAGAAATCAGATTTCTGGCATGCAATCAAATACTTATCAAATAACTACTTTGTCATGAATTTTAACTCAGTGATTTGGTTGACACAGGTAACGATTACCCACAAGAACATGTGTGGTATCCCAGACTGCATCCTGTATAAAATACTATGGGTATTATTCTTCCCGTAATATTACTAAGGAAAACTAAGTTTCCCATCATAAAAAAGAAACTTGAGAGGAAAAGATCCAGCAGAGAAGTGCACTCAACACTACCTGGCCAGTAGGCGCGACCACGGCTGTTTGTACCCTCCACACCTCCGCCAGCAACTCACGCCTCCACTAGCAACCTACGCCTCCGTCAGCAATCAATACCTTTGCTAGCAGCCCACATCTCCTCTAGCACCAATCCCTCCATCTACAACTTAAACCTCCATCATAGCTTACTCCAATATCCGTAACCCAAGCCCCCGCTAGCACCACACACACACCCCACACCTGCACCACCAACCCATGCCTCCGGAAGACTCACATATCCTTTGGCAAGCCGCGCCTCCAGCAAGCACTCGCACCTCCTCAAGCTACCCATGTCCTCACCAGTATCCTGCACCTTCGCATATAACTCCCAGTGTGAACTGCAACCCGTGCTTCTACCAGCAACCCACGGCTACTTTAGCAACCCACGGCTCAACCAACATCCCACGCTACCTCCAATACCCTATGGGCTCTACCTGCAATTCAAAGCTTCACGAGCAACTCACACCTCACTATAAACAATACAACTTTCCCAGAAATCCTAAGTTCCATCAGCACCCCACGAATGCTACTGTAACTTGTACTTCCAACAGGAACAACGTCTACACTAGCAGTCAACATCCCAGTACTTTGCCAATAAAGCCTGGGTGAAAGAACTGGATCCTGAGGTCATAGTCTATTGCCAACCTCCCGGATCCAGCAATAACAAGTAACATGGAGGACCACAACTACTCTTACAAGTTATCTTGATTCACTAGATTATGTTCTAGTTCAGTTTCGATTATCTGTTCCTAATAAGTTTATCTCTCCATTCTACCCATACAATTCCCAATATCATACTTGTCACTCATTTTAATTTCGTCATCTACAAAATAGCAAATTTTTTGGTAAGTTCGATCTTCACAACGCCAGATGAATCATACGATTCTCCGTTACTGATACTGAAACACGAAAAACACCTAACGTGTCTGTATCAACAAATCATATATCCTATTAACCTGCATCATCCCAAAATTCGGAATAATTATCTTAACTTTATTTTTTACGACTAAATCAATGTCTTAACATTATCAGTGTCTCTTCTCCTCTAGTGTAGCGACCACAGTCCTCCACTTTAAACGTTCTCGTGATGTTTTTACAAATCCTCCAAGGTTTTATATCTCTCTGCGTTCCCCTGGCTCTCGTACCGTTAACTTTTTCCATTAATATTTCTGTTATTATCTGCTCATCCCTAATTAAAAGACCAAATTATATCAGTGTGTGACTTATTCTAAGTATTCACCAATAGCATTACTATTTAAAAGGCCTCCAACCTCTTTCTGGTGTCTACTGAAAGTTTCCATGTATCTGACCCATACGAATTCTATTTATTCATTACAAAGTGATTTCGTTTTCCCAAATGGAACTTTATTTGTTGAATTGAGCATTCACTTACTCATACTTAAACACTTTATATGTCCTCTAAGCGACTGTACTACAGCATTCTTACAGATACACCATATGCTATATTGAAGGTAATTTGTACCATTACAAACTTGCACATTATTGTTTTGTTACACAATAGACGGAGACATAAAAGATATAAATAACTCATTAGCAAATTATCTTAAGATGCACAATAGAAAACATTTTGTTTCGTGTTGAGAAAATTAAGCTGCAATATCTCTTGAGTGAGCACCATCACGCCAAGTACCCAACATAAACACTAAGGTCCTTCTAGCTACTTGTTCATTATGCGAGATGTTGGGACAAGCAAGGATTTACCTTAAGGGAAGCATTCCATTAGGAGGCACCGAGAAGGTGGTGTTCCTCACGTGTTGAACCAAGTTTCCTTTAGACTGTTATACAATTTCATTGACACACTCTTTGATCAGAAAATAAGCAATAAAACGATGCTTTGAAAATGAAATATAGACACAAATATATTTATTTGCTTAGGTTTAGTAATATCTAGTCCTGAATTTCGGGTTTTCCCCGGCAGCGTTAGGTGTAACCAGATTTAATTAGTTAAAACTAAAAGCATTTATGGCGTCTAGTTTTAACTAGTTAAGTCTGGGTTTGACTTATATCGGGTTTAACTAAAATATACACACACACACACATATATATATATATATATATATATATATATATATATATATATATATATATATATATATATATATATATATATATATATATATATATATATATATGTGCAAGTAAATCACTGTAGGTGCGCGTGATCAAGGTATATACTCATCCCTGAAGATGTGAATTACACGAAAGCGCTTGGGAACTTCGTGTTTTTTTTCCTTATGGTTATCAGCATATATATATATATATATATATATATATATATATATATATATATATATATATATATATATATATATATATATATATATATATATATATATATATATATATATATATATATATATGTGTGTGTGTGTGTGTGTAATATTTTATCCTGTCACTTTCCAATCCCTGTTTTGAAATGAAAGTCATGTCATGTTCACATAAAAAATACATGCAGTAGGGAGAGATAAAAGCTAAAGTCAACCATAGTAGCTCACGCGAACATTTGTAAAACACATACTTGATGTAGTTTACCCACTAGCTATCCCCGCAGCCCACACACTCCCCGCCCCTCGCCCTGTTATTGTGTTGGGCTGTTGGGCTGCCAACACCCTGAAGTACCACCATCACACATTTACAATAATACCAAAACGACCTTCACTTATTACTAACATTTAGGCAGCTCAATTACCACTGCCATGTCACTAACCCACTGAGTACCATCATTATTAATGTCTGTCCAACACACGCACAACTACCACTGCCTAAGTTAACGTGTCTCCTTCCACCAGTCATCAACTGAGGAAAAGACAGGTAAAGTATATTTGCTAGCATTAATTATAGTTTGTAACCAACACCATAATTTAATTCATACGATAACTATTTCATTTTGTTCTCCAGCTGCATAACCCAACACACTAATGAACACCATGTCAGTTAACTAAAGAGGTATCGAGTTAGTGTATTTAATTCAGATCTAAATCGAGACAGCGTGTCTAAAAGGTAAATCGAGCAGAGTTCAGTTGAACCTAAAGAAATCCTGTTAAAAAACAGATCTTACACATGCTCATGACACTAAGAATCTTCAGTATATATATATATATATATATATATATATATATATATATATATATATATATATATATATATATATATATATATATATATATATATATATATATATATATATATATATATATATTAAAGGACGGATTTATTTCATCTACTTAAAAGCATATAGCATTTAGATTACTGTATTCCACAAAATATAGTTTAGCGTGAATTTTGTATTGTTATTGAAATAATCCTCTTACTCTCTCAGTAAGTGAAATAACACTTATTGTTTATGGCTCACCATCGTCCTGCGTCAGTATCCCCACCAAAAACAGTAGGCGGTCTAAATAAAAAGTTAATCTCTCTTATAAACGACTTATAATGCATTAAAATATTTTCAACATTGATATATGAAATGAAAGTATTATAAATTTTAATTACACTTCGTCCATTGTCTGAAGCTCAAGTGATGCAAAAATGGTAAACCTGTCAAATTTCATTGTTATTCTGTTTGAAAAGAACCACACATACTTCCCACTTTACATTTTAATAGTCTTGATGAGTTACTACTATCATTTACAGCATAAATCTCTAATATTATCAAAATTTATTAATCTTGTATATAGCGCGAGCGACCTTGCACTTCGTCTAAATTTGTTTAATATCCCAAGGCTTGCCGTTCCTACTCGTACCAACACCTTAGATTCGTTCTGGGGGTTAACAAACTAAGTTGTGACTTACGCTGTACTTCATGTTCCACCACCTTACTCATCTAATGTTCTACCATTTTACGCATCTAATGTTCTACCACCTTATTTAACTGAATTTCCACAACCTTTTTCATCTAATGTTTCACCACCTTATTCAACTTGAGTTCCACCACCTCATTCATCAGATATTTTACCACCTTAGTAGGTAGTAGGTAGTTAAGCAACTATCAAACAGGGAGGTTACTCTCGCTCCAGAAAGTATCTACAACGTAGAATCCGTTGGATGTCAAATTGACACCAGGGGTAAGGTAGGGTCAATTCCTTCTGCATGACTGTGGTGTGGCGTAGAGCCCAGGGGTGACCCCTCAGGGTTCTTTTTTACTGTTTGTGAGAAAATGTGTGTTATGTGGATGTGTGTTTTTGTACGTTTTTGTGTGTGTATATGCATATTAACGTCTTATGTTTTTGGGGGAGTCGGCAGACATTTGTGCTATCAAGTCATGAATAATATTAACATGCTAACCGCATCAATAGTATTTTTTGGGCCGAAAATAAAATGTCATAAATAACTTTAATATACTTTCTGTAACAAGCTTTACTTTGAAACAAAAAACTAAATAATATATTTATCAAATTCACCATCGCGGATTGTAAGTTACTTAGAAGCATCACATGAAATATGTATTGCACGTCTCAATTTCGTGCAGAATATATGAAACTCTAACATAACTGACGAACTTGTAACGTGGAAGGTAGATATTCACTCCCCCTCTCCTGCACCCTAAACCAATAACCCCAACGACCTGGAATCTCCGGCCTTGCTAGTTTATACACATACTGTATATAATTGAATTTGTTAAAACGCGTTTTTCTTGCACACTTCTCAAAGTAAATATTGACCTTCCAAGATCGCTCTTGTTCTTTGCAATGCTATCGGCTATCATTGATTCATTTTGGAATCATAAATATAATTAGAATGAGTCATTTTCTACGCTTTGTTGCAACTCTTTTTGTTTCATTATTCAACATTAGCCAGTCCCAGAGCATCCTTACGTTTAATAAAAAAGAGATCTACATTGACAAATCAATTTGAATGTGTTTGGTAAATGCTTTTTGTCATACTAATGTTTAAATTACTGATACAAAACACTGTCTTGTTGGCGTCATAAGATACTGAGAAAAACAATAAATAACAGAACCATATTGAACTACTTTTTTAATTTCCATCAGTTATTTGTAGTCACACTGTGTCGTTTAAAACATCCTAAAAATAACAGTATCACAAAGAAGAATTTATAATACCATTTTCATATCTTCAATATTTCTAGTAAAAGGTAAATCTTCAATGCAAAAAATAATGTTTAATGTTGATTTCTGTTGATTAAAATTAATGCTTTTACAGGTTTGTGGTGAATGCTGTTCCAAGTTTATGGTGAATGTTTTTAAAAACAAATGTTAATGTTATTGAATTTTTGTTGCCTTTGGAAATATCTGCAATTCATAAAGCACAAAAATTTAATTTTACATGCTAAAAAACTGACTCATCAGCTTATCCAAGATGTTTATTATCTTTCAAAATATATAAGATGTAGTAATACTGGTTACCTATATTCTCATTCCAAACTCTTTACGAATCAATGCTTATATGAAGGGAACTGTATTTAATAATAATCGATATTAAAAATGGCTGTCACAGCACTCATAGGGCAGATCTAAGATGGCCGTGTAGCCCAAAATGTTTAGCCTGCCCTTCTTTAACCATGTGCCAAATTTCATGCTGCTATCATTAAACCCACAATTCCTTGATATATTTCCCCAATCTGCCTGACTACACCCTAATGTGCGTTAACACATTCTACTCATAATTTATGGTTCGGCCTGCGTATTTATATCCTTGCTTAATATATCCTGAGTTGCAGCTGCACAGTTAACTCCTTAACTCTTTCCTACCCCTCTACCCCCTACACTCTGACCTTCCTCAACCCACTCACACCCACTCTCACACCGGCCCCAGTTAATCCACCCTCTCCGCGCTATGTGAACCCGGGGAGTATAGGTAATGGAATATATACCGACTGAGGGATCCCCAAACACCGCCCACTCAAATTTTGCTTGGGTGTGATTGACTCGCAGTCAGTCATACAACTCTCCAGATTCCATCCTCAGGTATAATTAGGAACATCAATTATGTTGATCCATATGTTAACCTCTGCTGTCGTTGGCCACTGTCTTAAACGCCTTATGATAATCAGTGTAATGCAAAAGACTACTTTCACATGGGCGATAATCAGTTTCATGTTCTATATAGATATACATAAGATGTTTTATAGTTAAATAAAAACTTCATGGCTCAAGAGATCATTAAGTTAAACAAGTAAAAAAAGAGAGATGATCATATTATTCCCTCAGTCACGCTGCCTTGCCCTCTTTGCCCTTGCTCTTATCAATCTACTTTCCTTTTCCCTTCCTTTCACCCACAGTTTTTAATTTTTCCCCTTAATCTATCCCTCTTTCCGCCCTTTCCCTCACTCTCATACCTCTATTCATCAGTCTCCTTCTCTCTTCCCCTCTCTCTGCATCATCTCTATCTCCCTCTCCCTCTCCCTCTGTTTACACTCTCTTTCCCCTTCTAACAACTGTCTCCCAGAACTTTCTCTCCCTTCCCTAAGTCGCATCTCTTTCTCTCTTTTCCAACTTCTGTCATTCATTCTTTCTCCTCTTATCTGTCCCCTACTTCCTTCTCCCACCTTTACCGTTCCTTCCATTCTTATTCTTCTAAATTATTTATGGTCACATAAACTGAATTACACGGCACATCTACCGATATTCGTAGTTTTAACACAAATGTCTCTTGATTATACGTAAATAGATTCAGAATCACAATAAATTATAGTTAAACAATATATTAAACCTTTGTCAACGTAAAATACTCGTTATTTTCATTCCGTAAAACTAACCCATATGTTTGAAAATATATTAGTCTTCGTTTGTGGAAATTTAGCCATACAATGATACTGTCTTGCATTTAAACGGACGACATTACTTACAGTAGAAAATTCTTACAAACACCAGACAAGTGTTGCATCATGTGTAGCCTACTCCTAACTTGCTCACACAGAACACGACATAGCTATCGCCAAGAAATATCATGCGGTATATTTTGTGATCATATTGTGATATATTTGAGCTAGTAATTTTCATAGGTTCTGGAATCCATGTGTATTTTTCGGTACGTTTTGGATAATGATATCGCTAAGTGAAAAAAAAAACTACTTACCATTCTTTCCACGGACCATTAACAAACAAAATACCCTGTTAACATTCCAGAATATGTAAATGTTCCAGAGTTTTATCATCTACGTGGAGATGTTTAAAGTCCCCTATTTCTGTTTTTTCCTTTTGGAATATTATATAATTTTTTGCCTCTTCATCTTTGTAATTTTCTCTTTAGCAGCTGTCATAGAAATTATTATAGGAAAGCGAGGAGCTGACAAAGCTGGGTAGGTTGTTTGGTGTTGAAGGCGGAGAGAGGTTATGAGGAGGGAGGGAGGGCAGGGTGGGTGAACTGGAGGGCGGTGGAGGACCTATGTATGATAAAGGGATTAAAAGGAATTGAAGTTAAAAAAGGTACAGTATATAAGACAGTCTTGATGCATGGAATGGCGGCGTAAGAAGCAAGAGTTTTGAAGAATACAGAAATGAAGGTGTTGCTATGTGTATTGGGAAGATGAAAATGTTTCTATTTGTATTGAGAATGAACTCTATTAAGTGAGCCATCCTTCCTCTTAACCCAAATTCGTGAAGATTTTTAAGGATACCATGTCTCCAAGTCGTATCATACGCCTTGTCAGGTTCGAAAAATACTGATATTTCTGCCACCAGAGGCCTTAGAAATACGCCAGTCAACATGGCAGATAGTGACAACACGACGTCAGTGCAATTAAAACAGTGCACAGTTATCGCGCTTTCTGACGGACATAATCAAGAAGGTACCAGTGATTAGATCTGGAATGTTTCCAAGATGGCTTGAACTTGGTTTTCAATTGACGCTTTCCAGGAATTATAGAACAGTGAGTTGGATATTTTACAATATCGGTAGTTATTTCGCAAACCTTCGGGGTGTTTGTTTACTGGCGCAGAACGGATTTTTTTGGGGGGTCCTGGACATGGCGCACATGCACAGCAAAGTAAAACGGTAGATATTTATTTCGCACAACACCGGCACCGACATTTACCTAAATCCCTTCAACGTGGATTCTCTCATGATAGGAATTCCTGCTCCTTTTTTCCCCCTCTGGTAAGTGGGAGGGAGAGCCTTGATGAACTTACAGCCCATTACTGCAGCGAGAGGCACCTGGGACCAGCTGGTAGGTGAGAGTCTTTGTTAACCATATACTCACTCAGGCGACCTCCACAGTCCACACATTGTGCTGCCTCTGGAAAGTTATTGGATATTGGTTATCGCTGTCGGGCGTCAGTCACTAAGGACGTGTACTGAGTGGGAGCATACACGGAAGCAGGGCAGTTAGATGTTGGCATACATCTGGGCAGTGTAAGTGGGTGTTGGATTAAAACTTAGTAGAGTAGATGGGTAGTGGTATACAAGGGACAGCAGTGATGATGAGCTTGGGGGAGTTTAAGTAAGTTAGAGCATACAGTAACCAGTGGCATACGTCGGCATACAATGAAATGGTACAGCTAGACAATACGGGTGGTCGGTGGCATTAAATACGTGGGTAGTGGTATATTATGGGCAATGGTATGTTGTAGGGTAGGACAAGTGGGTGGTGGTATGTTGTGGGGTAGAACAAGTGGGTGGTGGTATGTTGTGGGGTAGAACAAGTGGGCGGTGGTATGTTGTGGGGTAGAACAAGTGGGCGGTGGTATGTTGTGGGGTAGAACAAGTGGGCGGTGATATGTCATCAACAGCAATAAGAAAATAATAGTCAAAGCGGGATAATTCTCTACAACCTCGCCAGTAATCCTTGGAGGTTAGCGGTAGTGACATGGCAAAAAGCTGGTGAACAATGACCACAAGAAAATAAAAATATGTAGATAAACAAAATAAAAATGTAAAGTTATTTGCTTTCTGTTTCAACAAAAAGGATATTAAAATATGTATTTAATGTGAATTAGAGGAATGGGTGGTGAACAAATAAAAAATTATGTGAGTGGTTCTAATAGCACTGAGGCAGCATGAAAATTTTGCCTAATTTATGTTAGCGATTTTTATTTCACAATGAACTCCTTCCATCTAATAACATATTCCAGATCCACCAAAAATAAATCGTTGTTTTAAAATCTCGCTGCGAGTTGAAACCATTTCTTGTTACTCTACAAATGCTGGGTTAAAAATCTATTTGGTTCTAGCTCGACCACTCTACCGCAAAATAAAGAGAGACCAGAGGTTCCACTCACAGGTTCACCGTGTCGCCTGTTGTTCTTTAACTTAAATATTTTACCTTTGCGTAATTGCGAACGAAAACTTTACCTACATGAAAAAGTATAGGAATATTAAGAACACACTTCTATGAAAAAACTTCTAATTATAATAAAAACAAATCATCTAGAAACCATCAGATCCAAAAGTTTTGTCTCTAACGTTCTTTATAAGGCCTTAAGCTTCGTTGTCTGGCGAAAAAATGGAGTAGAAAGGTACGAGACTGGGTATAAGCGAGGACTAAAAAGGCTCTGACAAGGTGAGTGCAGGTAGAGGTAGTCATGGTTCCAGGTGAGTGCAGTAGAAAGGTCGTTAGGGTCCAGATGAGTGCAGGGTAAATATCATCAAGGTCCCTATTTGCACAGTACAGCTCCTTCGTTACATTAAACGCGATAAAAATTATATTTTAGCGATCCATCATTGTTTGAAGGAAGAGACTGGAGATCTTTAGCCTGCAGGGCATTAATTGTGAGACTATCATGAATGGTTGTAGGTTGAGGAAGGAATTGGAGGGTTGATTACTTCACCAAATTCTCAGGCATTCAGCAGCGCGTGCAAATTTTCATAGCTATCACTAGCAAGTCTACGTACTTGGCGCACCCACATTCAACCACAACAACAACTACTCGTGTTCCACTATATCGATTGAAGGAACGTTCTTTAAGTAGAAGCCACAAAGTATCTTCAGTTCCTCGTAATTTTTCTTCGTCGGAGTATCATTATTGTCATCAATGAAAGCTGTTGGTGTGGTGTACCTGAGAGCCTAGAGTACACTAACTGAGTCATCAATATATCTTGTTTTGAGGTCATTGATGATAGTGTCGAACACACTAATGGGTCACCATTGGCCATTTCAACAGAGAATATCTTTCAAAATATCAGGACGATTATAAAGTAAGTTACATTGATTTTTGGCTTTGGTAAGGATGGTTTCAAAGTGTTTTTCATAATGCTCATCCTCAAAAACTGCTGAATGCAAGCTTAAATATAAACCACGAAAAAGCTTTATGAACAGGCCTTGGATCTTGTCAGTGGCAGCTCTCGTAATGTTAAATGAGAAGTACTGGAAAACAAAATATAACTTTCTGACGCCCTTGTGCATATAAAAACCTTTTCCTGTCTAGTACACATATAGTTTGACAGACAACATCCCAACTGGTGAATAACTGGTGATTATGACAACATTATGTTTAGATGGGTTGATAAACTGGATAATTACGTGCAGTAGGCCTTTCAATCTCACATCAAATTCTTCGACAAAGGGAAAGCACTTGCAGTAAAATACTTCCTGAGACTTTTGTGTGTGATTGGGGGGGGGGGGGCTGAAACAATTGAAGCAGTTGGAGTAGTTACAGTGGTGGCACATAATCACATAAGCAGGTGATCATGTTGTCAGGCACAGTGAGAGGACCATAGGTCATAGGTAGTATGAATGAGAGGGGTACAAAATACGATGGGGAAGGTAGTGTGAGATCAACTAAGGTGATGATAATATGAGATAGCAGGAGGTTTGAGGACCTTAATTGATGGACAGGTTGTGGAGTAAGTTGTAATGAAGTTCGTGTGTTCGTGAGCTAGCATCACGGAACTGTGGTCATAAAATTACTAAGAATTTGTAATTGGGTAAAAGTAGAATAGCCTAGAAAATTAATCAAGTGGAAATATAATTACAAATTTAAAAGGCATAAGTTACTTGTGTTAGAAAGTAATTAAACGTATAAAGTAGAAATTAATTTTCTGGGTTGATTATTTATTACTTTTAAATTATTATATTTACTTTTGACTAAAAATATTATAACAAATGGTATTCTGATTACAGTTTTGAACATAAAATGTATTTTACATATGATTCAGTGTACTGCTAATAAGAAAATTGATGAAATACTCACTCAAAACTTGCTAGAGTTTAATTTCACCAGTACCTGATTATTCAAAGTTCTTGTTACTGATAACGTTAACGACAGGGTGTAAAAATTAGTACCATACGACAAACTAATATTCGTTTCCCATGTTCGTTGCAAGCAATGTTGTCCTCTTAAATAACTTAAGAAGGAGGAAAAAAACCTGGAGCACTGTAGAATCCCAGCTACATTTAACCTCCGACAATTAAATGCACGTTCGCACCCAGTTCCATTATTCATAGAAGTCCATCTAAAGCCTCAGAGAGATCTCAGCCGGCATAATCCCATCATGGAGAAGATTGCCTCAGCCTTGCTCGAGGAGGTATCATCCTTCTCCCTCAAAGTGAAATGCCCTTCTCGAAGGTGTGGTGCACCCATATGCTCCATCCACAGGTTTATTTTAGTCCTCTATTCATCACCCATGTACAGTATATTGACGTCAAGTCTGTCTAAGGCAGAAATCACCTTAACACAGACACTCTTAACAAAAGGTTCCCTATAACATCCCAGCACCTGACGTTGATATATAACCATTTTCTCAAGACCCAGGTAGTGGATTAATGGTCCCGGTAGTACGCAGGTGTGTGGTATCTCCAATACCTGAACCCAGATTTAACCAGTTGTCCACTCCCTCCCAGCAGACCTGACAATCAATAAGTAAATTTGTGGTCTCGAAGGGTGTCGAGCAAAAACTTAAGAGGATGTCCGAGGCCGAGACCAAGTGAAAGGGTCTCAAGACCTACTTAAATGAAGGTTGGAGCCTCGTGGGGTTATGCATCATGGATGAGAAGTAAAAATGATAGTTATTTAGTAATCATCATGTTTCCTGTTAAATAAAATGCAGATCACTTGTTACTTAAGCTCCATTTGTCAGAATGCTCTAGCTTTGATAGTAAAAGCGCGTTTTTGAGAGGCACTAGGTCAAGTAAACCTTGACTTAACTCAAGGATTCATTGGCTTAATCCTTGACTACCTTGGAGCTCAGAGGGCCACCGCTATAACCCCCCGACGAAAGCGCCACTGAAAGCATGGGAGCTCTGAGTAACGGCATCTGCTCGTGACATAATCTTCCTCAAAGTTGCAGACAATATTGTTACCATGCCTATCAACACCTTTGTGTTTAGGCTACATTTCAAAAAGACAAGTGACCGCAGCGAATGTCGGGTCTTTTAGCTTTCAGGTCTTATGGACAGCCACCAATATGATTAATTCAGGAAACTCTTGTCCTTTGGAGATGTACATTATGGACGAATTATACAGTTAATGGTATGATCCATCTCACTGACATGTTTAAATATAGTTGAATTATCTTGGGCATATCTTAAAGGAATTTTATATCGAGTTAACCAAGAGATAAGTCCTTCCCGTCCTGAATGGGTTTGCTTTCTATTTCCAATGAATCTTAAATTTCTGTTATTTCTGCTAATGGAGACATCAGGTAAAGGGAGTTTTCCCTCGAATTCCCATTCAACTTTAAATTTGATATTGGGAGCTAAGCTATTTAACCTGTTTAAGAAATGATCAAAGTGCTTCCTCTGTCATACCAAACAGCAAGCACATCTACATACATGAACCAGCACATAACAGAAGGTTTAATCTCAAAACGTTACATATGGAACGAGGCCAACACTGGCGATAAATTAGAGCCCATGTTACATTTACATTTTTGCAAGTATTTTTTTTTTTAGGGGAGAAAGCATTTGATGAAACAAAAACAACTCACATAAGCAGCTATTTTTCGATACAGGAATGAGGAAATAATTTTAGAATTCAAATACAATAGTTTTTAGAAATCGCATCACACCATCTAGAAACACACCATATGTAGAAACTTAATTATATAAGCGTCAAAATGATTTCCTCATCTCTGTATCGAAATAAGCTGCTCTTGTAAGTAATGTGTGTTTCATCTTATGCTCAAATTCACATTACAAATGGATGATTTTCGTCTTTGCTCTAAAATGCCTGACATCCCTCACTGGAACTCTTATCAACACCAAATCAACATTAAACCTCACCATCTTGCCATTATGTAAATTTGACAATTTAACTTTGTAAATAAAATCAGAAGAGTTAGTATTAATAGCACAGAATAATTTTCCCACCACTGGTACCATTTTTTGGCCAGAAACTTGAAACAACTTTTAACTAAATAAACCCGTATGAGAAATAGTTGTCTGAAGGGTCCGCGTGTTTTACGTGATTCCTGATATTAAGACAACTGGGTTTAAATTTCACTGAGCTCTAGTGTCAGTGACATGGATGAATTAAAATTCATTTATCATGTTAATGGGTTCCGACAAAAACCGATGTAATCGATGAAAAACGACGACACAGCTAGAGATGAGGGTAGGATTGGGGGAGGGAGTCGTCCTTGTATTACATACTAAATACGTCAAGAAATCCATTAAGCTATGTTAAAGTACATTTGGTATCGTTCGAAAACTTATATTCTCATTCATGCTCAAAGAGTTCTAGACGAATCAATAGTTTGTCCAATAATGAATATAAAATTGTAACCAAGGAGTAAAAGTAGAAATAAAGTAAATATTTATCATCACCTGAATAGAAAAAAAAATACAGATCACGATAATTCAATCACTAAATACTAATTTGATGAAACAAGTAAATTTGTTTTTTAAACGCGCCAGTGAAAAAAAGCCGCTAGTAAAGGAGAATTATAAAAAGTTGCAGATACAAATTGCAAAATGAGATCAATTTTTTTTAGCGTAAAACAATTTCAAGGAAAGACATATTAAGTAAGCAATCGGATTATTAGAGAAAAAAATAAATAAAAAGAAAAGGCAACAGCAGTTTACAATATATAAACTAATCTGAATGAGTAAAGTGAAATAAACTAAATTATGTATAAAGTAGTAAGGTGAGATAATGAAGGAGTATCTAGGGTACGTAATTATAATAACCAGTAAATTAATTGTATGCATAAAATATATGAAATAAAGAAATTATATCAAAATCATTTTAAACCATTCATAATGAGAAAGACTTTTAGAGGCTTTGCGGAACAGAAAATACTGAATACTGGGGAGAGTCGACTGGTGGGAAATGTTCAAATAAATAGATACTAAAACGACCCTTAAATTACAAGATACGACCTAGATTTAGGTTAGGTTAGGTTAGGTGATGTCAGTGATGTTGGTCTCAAGATCAAGTTTACAGGTCTCGGGTGCTAAAATATCGGTCTCGGGCACTTTTAGTATCGAATTTTTGTTAACGACCTTTCTTGACCATCAATCATTTTATTTGTCAACTTCTTAAGTTTAAGTTCAGGTAGGGAGAGACGTCTCACCCCATGCTACTACCTGTGACCTCGTAATCCACTGCCGAAAATAATCTTACTTGTCAGGGTCAAATTTGAAATCTGACATCTGACCCGTGGGTCACAATTAATTTACTTAGGCAACTCAAATCAATCAGACACTGAACGATTGTTTCCTTGCTCCAGTTGATCATGTATTTTAACATGAAGAGATAATAATAAGGGCCTCTGGATGTCCATTATCACCATATGTACTGAGTCTGTTGATGATTCTTAAGTGTAATGAACACTTCTTATGTGTAGAAAAAGAAAGAAAAATTACATGTTGTGGATATGACCAACGAACTTACGGTAATATATATGCCCGCCCCCCCCTAGGAAAAAAATCAATAAAGTGTGTATGTATGAACTGTATATATAAAACACAGTGTTTGTTTGTCTTTTTCATGGTCTCTGTCTACAATTTTGACACGGAGTCACGCAAACACACCAGAAGTGTTCTGAATGTGTAGAGGTAGACCCTCTCTCCGAATTTTGGAGCCCTATAATGACAACAGTCAAGATAATATGATAAAAAATACAAATTTGGGGCGGTCGGTCCCAAAGGTAGCACATTACTTTGGAAGGTACAACGAGTCAAGGTCTACTGTTATTTATTTGAATAATAAGGAAGCATGTCTCTTTTTATACACTACCTCACCAGTAGTGTCGCCCCAGGAAGAGGTAGTCACTTGAAGATTGGACTCACAGTGTATCCCGCCGGAAGATTATCAATCCAACGCTACATGGGGGAGGGGAGTGTCAGTTTCGGTCTCGATTTACCTCTCATACTCCATACAGCCAGCTGCCAATATTCACCTAAGCAGTCAGCTGCCAATAATCACCTAAACAGTCAGCTGCCACACAACCTGTTCTCATACAGTAAGTTATACAACTGACTGCCAAACAGTTACCTACACAACCAATTACCACAGTCACTCAAACAACCACTATCACACACTCACACAATTAACTACCACACGTCCATCTGTATATCCAGCTAAAACAAAGTCATGCACACAGGCAATTGCCATAAAGTCATCTGTACACTCAGCTGCCACACCGGCATTCACTTAATCAGCTCTCACACGGCTACCCACTCAGTCAGCTGACTCACGGTGACCTTTACAACCAGCTGACACATGATGACCCTTACAACCAGCTGACACATGATGACCCTTACAACCAGCTGACACATGATGACCCTTACAACCAGCTGACACATACTGACCTTCATAACCAAGTGAAACATTGTGGCCCTTATAAACAGCTGCCACACCCTGCCTCCCGACACACTAAATATGACAGAGACAGTCACAGCTTTCACCGCTGATATTTGTTTGGTAAAATGTGTGGAGTGTACCTGGCGTGGCCAACAGTAGTGTCAAATAATATTTTTGTCCGTGGAATTTTTCAGCCTTTTTTTTTCATCATGGATCACACGTTCGTCAGTGACAAATTCTTTGTTGATCTTTATTTTACCCTGTTTCTATTTTTATAATAGTTTTATTGTCATCATTTTCGTAGTAATTTGAAAATTGCTCAACGCGCCAATTACTGTAATAAGTAATTTTTTTTTTACTCTTACACTTTCGGTTCCTGAATGTCGCTTCTCGTGTTGTTTTTCACTTATTTGTTCTAGTTGGCTCTTTGATTTCAGAAAGTAACTTACCTTTTTACATAATGACCGTTAAGGCAAAATCATAATAATATTGAATATAATGATAATAGTAACATACTGTATGTCATACTATGCTGTAGTCTCTCAACAAGGGTTGTGAGACCTCACGATCCCGCTTTTTGTGACAAAAAACATTCGGACAGCAGAAAGTACTTTAAAAAATGTATCTGCCAAGAGATTATTGGAGATGTTCGGGGTACTTGGTTCTACCTACAGGAGCGAACATAAACACCTGTAGAGTTCTGTAGGTTCTTATTAACAGACATATACAGGAGTGCGCTTACAAGCGCAGGTAGCCCTTAAACTCCTATAGGGTCAACTGACCTCACTCTGACCTCTCGGGCGACATGTGGTAAGTGGTATACTAGCAGCTTCCAGATGTCGCCAGGCACATTTATCTAAGCGTGTGGTGACATGAAACGGGGGCATTGCCACACGCTACTGACTAGAGAAATAATGTGTATATATAGAGTACATACATGGTATACATACAGCATACATAATATACATACAGTTATGTCTAAGTTATACATGGACAGAGCAGACTATCCATAATATTATCCTGACGCAAAGAGTAGAGAACAATAACGGCGCCATCCCCTTTACAGTACAGATTTTATAATACAGGAGAAGTACTGCTTTTGTGGGGTAACAGGTCTCTCTGTGATGATCATTCAATCGTATGTAACTGCAGGTTCCTTGTTGTAATCCAATAGTTATAACTAGTCCGAATAAGTAGATTGACTGCCCTTGAAATATCAGCTAAACCACATTCGTAAGGAAGAAAAGTGGGCTTAATGTCGGCTATCGCCATAAAGTGTCCCTAAATCGCTTCTCACTTAAGTTACTGTGAGTCTCAGGTCGAGGTGTCCAATATCACTTCTGAATTAGGTAACAATATCGTATCTATCAATATATATCCGAGTCATGTCTACGGTGTTCAACAGAGTATTTAGGGGTTAAGTGAACCTCTCTTACATGTGAGAGAGGTACAGTATAGTAAAAACAAAAAACAAAAACAAGAAAATCTGCACTGTTACGGTTATACAATATGACATACTGGACCGAGAATCCTGAACAACATGGGTTTTTTATGTATTCCTGTTAATTTCTCTGTATTAACTGTACGTGATATACAGAATATATCGTATTGGTTACACAAGGCATCACACAATCAGAAGTACCATGGCCTCAGTCAATAATCGTTGCGAAAGCCGTCAGACCCATGGGCTATTGAGGTCACAGAGCGTATAGAGAGATGTGTGAGTTATCTCCACACGGCTGATGCTCGATACCAAAAGGACTACCTGCTGCATTTGGCGAGCTGCCTTTGAGATGTGAGGTAGATGCCTGTTGCTATTTTCTTTGATTGTCTTCCGGACATTTTCCGATGGTTAGAGGCTCGGTGTGGTGTTTGGAGAGGTTATTGGACTGATATCTCATCTGGGGGCCTCTGCACACCAAAACCGTTTCCATGTTTGTGAATGATGCCGAATTTTTCGTTGACGCCGCTTTCTTTTCCACAATTTGGCCGAGAACCAAACCACTCTTGGCTGATCAAATCTTCGCCGTTTACGTGGTCAGTCGCCACTTTGTCGCTACGAGAGGAATGAGTATGCCATGGCCTTATCGTGTGGTAAGCGTAAAGTCTCGCGGGGATATCGCGAGCCTGACGTTTGTATTATTGTGCCGAATGATTATTGCTGCTGCCTCTCGCTCTCTTCATAGCCTGGTATAGTACAATATTTTACGTGCCTAGAGAAGGGTGAGTTGGTAGTAGGGTGTTAGTGTGTGAGGTGGATCCGGGTGGGTGGCGGTATGGGGTAGAGACCAGAGGGCACTGGGAGGAGTGACAAATGGGAAGCTACAGTATAGGAGGCGATCTGGGTGTTGAATACTGGCACCAATAATATTCCCTTGAATGTAATATTTCTTAAATCTCCATTGTCTTACTGACTACTAACGAAGAATGGCTAGATCGCAACTCGACTTTGTTTTACTTTGATTTGGTTTGGTGCGCCCCTCATTTCTGACTCAGCTTCGACACATTCCCTCTCGTTCCCTTTAAAGCATTATACGAGGTTATGGGAGGAACGTGCTGCTGGACCTTGTTGTAGCGACAATGGTACTAGACACACGACCCCTCTTCCCACAGTAATCCAGCACATTTCTCCAATTTTCAAGTATTAATTGTGCATTTCTTGCAAAAAATAAACCTACCATTACTAAATTTAAACTAATCTAACCTAACCTAACCAAACCTCACTTAACCTAACCTAATAAGCCTTTCCTAACCTAACATTAAGCTCACCTAACACCAATGTATCTTCTTTTCATATTATTTTCATGTGCAAAGTAATGCTAGGTTCCTTCTCGAATTTTGAATAAATAGTGTCTGGGAACATGAAATTACCAAAAAAGACAATATAAAATACAATAAAAACTTCCCACAACCAGAACAACAGAACGACTACCATGATCAGCATCGTCATCAGATCAACAACCATTGCCATATAAATTATACTAAACAAATATCACAGTACACAGCTTCAACCATCAACACCATCACCATCACTGTTTTCATTTTCAACTGTTTATACCATATTTTAGGAAACGGGGTCAGTGCTGCTACTGGGTACAGTACCCCCCCCCCCCCGGACATGTTACCAGAAGCATCTGGCAGGAGTCTAAAATACATTAGAATTATGTAATATAAAGGGACTTACAAAAGCTTAATGAATCAAGGACATTCCTTCAAAATTGCATCAATATCATTTATGAAATATCTGGCCAGCATGCAGGTGATAAGTATCGTGCCTACGCCAGGAGGTCGCACGTTGTTTTGTGGTGAACTGTGTTGCTAATTCTGCCCGGTGGATGTCTTCGAAACCGTTGATTTTAAGAACAAAAATAAGTTTTCTTTTGTCACTTGTCACGGTATATGACGATTTATTGTAGTTTTTTTTTATCTCGTTATGTGTCTTGTTTTGTATTCAGTTAATAAACTGGGTTAAACAAAATAAGAACAAAATTGTCAAAGTTTCTTCAGAGTTGACCGATGCTTTCAGACAGTGATGAGGACAGAGTTTGAAAGTGTTGCTTCAGAGGTTCATTCCCAGCGATGATGTGTGTTCGTTACAATGAACTCATGTATGTGGGATAATAATATTTATTATTGGAAAAATAAAGGTTTGTTATATGCATAGAATAATTTAATTGTGAAATATAAACTAATTACATGGGTTCTAGAACAGCTAATCGGACACTTTGTAAATTTAGAGAGGGAAATAAAAACAATCGAATTCTCAGAGTAATGAGACGGGTTTATTCAGTCCCATGAGGCTCTGACACTTACTTTGAAATATTTGATGAATCAGTGTCATGAACCATGATCATCGTGTTGGTCAGTTTCAGCGTTGCCGTTGTCGTGTTAACTAGTGTCACCGTGAGGTCTGGAGGAATATAAAATCAAGACGTAAGTGGTGGTCAACAAGAGTTGTATTTGTTGAGGCTAATATGTTAAATATTTAGATGTCCTGTCGGTTACACGGTGATGATGTAGGATTGTCCATGGCCAAAGACGTGATGGGTGATATCCAATCTTCCTCCCCACCGGGGCAAGGTGAGCACTACCCCTAATCTTATTATGACACGACGGACAAATATATTTAATTTTGGTGTTAACTAAATAAACAATGTTAGTATCATGGTTGTTCCTGTTAATAGAATACAATTATTGGTAAAGGGTAAGGAGAGGGGCATCACATAATTTTGATTTTATTTATTTATTTATTTATTTATTTTAGAGAGGGGGGGGGGGGGCAGAATCACTTAGACATGTTTGTTTTAATGTAGGAATGTTAAATATATATTTTTTTTCAGAAAATTGACTTTGTCATCAAAATTAACTAAGAGAAATATGTAAATCATGTCTGCAAAATTCATCTTGAATGTTATAATTTGTCCAAGTCTGCTGCTCACAACCTATTTATAGACTTAATCATTGTGAATAAGATATTTTTAAACAAGAAACAAAATTCAACCCCGTTTTACGGGGAAATACAATATTCCCACTCGGCAACCAGACTCCAGTCTTGGGTAAACTGAAAACAACTCCGGGAGTTAATTCCAGGATTTATTGCTTGAGCAGGATCCTTTAGTCTCTAAACCGAGCAAAGAGTCCAGATCTTATTTCTGCAAGACAGTTCCGGAAGAGTTAAGTTATTTAGTGCTTATCCAAGTGCGTGGAGCATGTTGTGTTCTGAACTGTTAATTGCCGACTACTCTGTGCAGTGGAAAATACGAGTAGAAAATTAGGCTTTTGTAGCTCTTGGTCTTCCCAGAATGATTTTACGAAGAACACCAATGGAAATGTCGTAGTCAGCTAGTTTCAAAGTGGGACTAATAACGTGTATGACAGACCACACATTGTGGGTTTATAACCGCGTTGTCTCATTTTTTCTGCTCAACCTTGACCATTTAACTCTCAATAGGATCGACAGTGACTGGTATATTGTCTATGTTGTTTTCCTGGCTCAGAGCTGTGATTTCTGTCTGGAAGCAAGTCATGCCAATGTCATGTCCTCTGTAGAGGAGCACCGAACAACCGATGGTGCAACTTGTATGGGACACTGTGGGCCTATTGACACAGTTTATTGCATAATAACTTATAAATAATTATCTAATATAGTCTTGTTTACTATTTGGCTGGGTGTAAACGGTAACTGATCAAGTGATTCTTGCTCTTGATTTACCCGTTCTCGATCAGCTGGGCACGACAGATTTCAAAATGAGCACTATGGCTCGTGTCATCTCAGAAAGGTTAGTACGCCTGGTTGCGAAGTGACTCTCAATATTTCTTTGTAAAATATTTTGCTCGTCTTTATAGTATTTACAGGTGAAAAGAGGAATTTAATTTGAGATAAAACTTTCTCAGAGAGCAATGTACAGATTTTTCGTTCGTTTTGTCAAATTGCATGACGCTCAGAACATTCTAGAACTTTTTAGGCAAGTGTACATCATTGAGGGCGGTGGAACGTGGAAAGAGCGTTCCATTATGGTTCTGTAGCCGAGAGGTACAAGAGCGAATTTAAACTGCGTAGCATCATAGACGTAGGATGTGTAGTTCATCTAGTCCCGTAAATTCAAGCTTTTTTTGGGGGGGGGGGGGTATGTTTGTGTAAACCTTGTCCCTACTGCTATCAGACAAATGCAGATATTTCTAAACCTAGTCACAATCAACAGATGATATACAATTTGGAACAATATGTAAATTTGAATTATTCTCTGCGGGTAATTTACATCTTAAATAACTGAACTATTCGTAACAGCTAAGCTTAAGCTATGGACAAAAAGCAAATGCCACCACTTGTTTCTGTGTTCACGAGTTTTTGTATACCTTAACGTTTCTAAGGTTTCTGCCACTGCCATAGATTCGCAGCAACAAACTTAAGTACTGCAACTTAGTGGACAGTGTGATAATTGGGTCGAGTTGAGCAACACTCAGGAACGCGTTTATTGTCGTCCACCTCATCTCAACGGTAGCTGATCACACACGTGTAAGTCTTGTTCCCAAGTCAATATATCTCCTGGGAGATACCCAAGCTACGACTTCTGACCTCGTGGGCTTGGCGGATATATGTCGACGCTCTTCAGAAAGAAACAGAAGATAAATAAACAAAAATATCATTGGCACTCGAATGGTAGTAAACGAGATTTACTAGATACGCTGCATCCCCCTCTGGGACCAAATATGCTATGACATTAAAATTACTGCTGCCAGAATCACCCATCAGTCACAAGCAAGAACCTGTCACAATATACTTCACCAAAATTCAAATAAACCCATTAGTTTTTGAAAATCAAATCAAAGGAAATTACTCCAAATTACATACAAAAAGCTTTACTTTAATATCCTTAAATTTTCGGCTATGGGTATAAAACCTACTGTGATAACAAACACAATTAAGATCTTCACTGGAGTATTTAGGTATGTAAAAGTGTATATTTATTTACATAATATTTTACAGTATCTAATTTTGTTCTGTCAGTAACTTAGGGGAAGCAGTCCACTCGGTATATAGTGAAGGAACCTCTCCGGGAGTGGCAATAATGCTTATCATAGCGTTGCCTTCCTTTGTATAGGTATTCAGTTGACGAATATTATTTGATCTCAACTACAACAAATATGCACACACACACACACACACACACACACACACACACACACACACACACACACACACACAGATCTACCAGAAAGAGAAAACTCATTGTTCTTGATGGCTCACTCACCGACTTACAGCAGCCGCCGCTGGAGATAACAGGTATGACAGCAGTCTTCCCTCTCCTAGCTGTACTCCCGCCAGTAAAGAAAATACCCAATGCACAATCAATCCTTATATCTGCTTGTCTCGCTACGTGTAAAGGGCACACTGGACCGGGTAAATTAGGTGTGGTATAAAGATCACAACCACCACTGCTGTCACCATAAATGTATCCAACACTACCAGCACTACCACCACCCCTATCCCTAACTACCACCATTCAGAGGGTTAATAACATGAGCCACCTCCCTCGGGGTGCTTACCTCCCAGTCCAGGCAGAACCAATCTCACAGAGTGCTGTGTGGAAGAAGTAATAATACTTTTCACTTTATCATACCTACTGCACGCCCAAACCACATTTATGTTATGAATGGATTATCAGTAATCTCACTCGGGGGAATAAATGAAACAGTTAATGTCGGTACCTTACGCCGCTATGGGTGCTATTAATTATTTGTTTTAATTACCCTCAAAAGTTTGTGGATACAAAATAAGGAAATGGAAAAGGAATTACTGTATATGGTAAAAATGGTGGACTGTATATCCTCACTCTAGCTAAAACCTGATATTTGTTATCAGTCCACCAGAGAAAAAAAACACTATTCTGGATAGTAAATCATTAATGATATTTCTTATAATGATGATTCCACAAAGAGGAAATGCGAGAAAAATTATATATCGGTAAGAAATAACAGTACACAATACATACGTTGCTGATGACATTATACACTTCCCATAATCCTTGGAGCGTCAGTGAAATATAACTGCATAACTAGTAGACCATAATGAGTTTCTTTACCTGTAAATATAACTTGGTAACCCGACTGTCGCATGTCTACTTACAAAATGTTTTATTTCATTAAATAAAACCTATGAACGAAATACACAGCATTAAGTATTACATTTTCGTTCTCAAATATATGATCATTAATTGTATCTAGTGTCAAATAATTTTTGCCTTAGACAGAATGTCAAATTTTACTTAAATATTTAACATGTTTCCAAAGAAACTCTGACCCAAATTGATTCCTGTAATATCTCATTTAGCTCTTGTATGAATGTTTGTCATTCTGTTGTGTTTAATGGAAATGTTACCTTGGTTAGCATACCAAAGCAGATCTATGTACGCGACATTTTCGACATCTGTGTTTTGACTCCAGATGTAGCAGTCATGAATATATCTGATCACTGGTCTACAAATTTTTGAAACATTTTGTGCTTCGCAGTTAAAATGGTTTCCATTTCTGGATTTTGGGGTGTTGAAAACGAATATAACCATGAAAGCAATCGATTGGGTACAATATCCAAGACAATTTTATTTTCACATTTTGTATATACAGTATGTGTACAATATATTAGTAAAATAAAATGGTCACTTACTTCTCTTGATTAAACCATGCTCATCGCTGACTGCTCCGCAGTTGGTCGGAGAAAAATTCGGATGAGAATGGAGAAAATGTATCTTCAAAGACATATTGCAGCCCATTGTTTGATAGTACAACAGCAGGTTTTTCACCAGCTCCCTTTGTCAGCTTTGGTATTTCCGATAAAATTGGTTGCAATTAACCGGAAAGCATTCCACGCTGTCTTCTCGCCACTCAGGATACGGTCAAACTCCTCATCTCTGAGGAACTCGCTGATCTTTGGACCAAGGGAACCCCCCCTCCTTGAATTTTGTTTCACAGAGCTTTGAGAATTTACCACCGAGGTACTTAAAGGCTGCCCCCGTTTTATCCATAGCCTTAACAAAATTCTTTATGAGGCCCAGTTTGATGTGTGAGGGTGGTAACAAAATCTTGCTCGATCTGAAGTGGAGGATACTGAACATTTTTTGTTCCAGGTTCCAATGAGTGTCGGAGTGGTCAATCCCTCGTGATGTAATGGGAAGTCCTTACCCGACTTTTCCATAGAGTTCCCTGGCTATTAAAGGTTATAGAGTCCCCTGGCTATTAAAGGTTATAGAGTCCCCTGGCTATCAAAGGGTATTGAGTCCCCTGGCTATTAAAGGTTATAGAGTCCCCTGGCTATCAAAGGGTATTGAGTCCCCTGGCTATTAAAGGGTATAGAGTCCCCTGGCTATTAAAGGTTATAGAGTCCCCTGGCTATTAAAGGTTATAGAGTCGCCTGGCTATTAAAGGTTATAGAGTCGCCTGGATCCGGAAAACATTTGTAATAGACTGCGTACTTTCTGAATAGAAATCATTTTCATTTTAGAAGCATCTTAAATACATCGTCAGTTCATGTTTATTGCATCCCTGATTATTTCCTCGACAAATTGCAAATGACTAATAGCAATGCACTTACTTTATATTCTGCTTCTGTTTAAAGACTGAAAAGGAATTGAGTCTGCTTTTAATCCATTGCTAAATATTATTTGAAAAAAAAATGTGTTTGTACAGTAGATTAAGAGGCTAATTGTTTTGTTTTATATACTCTCTTCTCTTTTTAGGCAGAAGTATTGTGTGACAATATTTTTCTCCCCATTTCCTGGTGTATACAGTGTTTTAAGATAACAAATATGGTTTCATTTTCTCCATGGTTTTTTCTATATTAATTCTGACGGGACGTGACCCTATCGATGTTATGAATTGAACTAAATAATTTACAGGTATTGCACGCCAAGGAGTGTGTCTGGGACACCAAAGTATAGTTTCGTCACCATTATTTGTGTTAAATCACTTTAAATTTACACCCTAGCCTTGACGCATGTGTACAGTTTTATTCTTGCCCCAGTGAATTGGAGGTAAAATTAATGTTCGGTAGGAAATAATTTATAATATTGAAACTTTGGGAACCATTTTTTTTCTCTTCACCTCATGTATATAACTTCAGGAGTTTTTATGCACGGTAACCTGTGGAGGTCACTGTTACTTTAGATATAGATTGCAATATAAAAAATACTTTCTAGTGAGCGTTGGCCATGGCTATCAGAGTTTCGTGGAAATAATTAATCAAATCTATTTTGACACTCGTATATCAGTATAAAGATTATACAGTGTTTTCACCTTCATCAAGTAGTAGGATATGGTGCAGCTTGTAACTTGTGACATATTAACCCTACCACATTATTGACGTGTAATTTTTATAAATTTCTGAGAAAAAGACAGTTTATGATTGTGAGCTACTGAACTGAATGTCTATGTTTACTGGAGGGAGCTGAGCGTGCTGTTGGGAGTGGAGGGGAAGGAGTCGACATTTTGACCCATCGTAGCTTTTTCAGGAATTAATTTATTTAATTGATCACCAGCACAATACACTTAGAGTGCATACATTTTCTTTCTGGTAAGGTGCAAGCACTGCTTGCTTCCTCTCACTTTCGGCTACCGCCGCTGGCTAGCCCACGTGACAAACAGGAAGCAACTTACATAAGTCTTCCCCTGCCAGTACTCAGCCTCTTCACCATCAACACTCCTGCTGTGCCTTCTCGTGGCAACACACGGTAACTGGGTGCCTCGTGCGCCAAGGCTAGACCAGAAGGGGGGAACTCGGAGTAGGAGTGGTCCCCAGAGAGATGGAACATAGGCCTAAAAAAAAAAAAATTGGCATGTGGACACATCCTGGCGCCTACCAATCACTGCCCCGCTGCGTTGCGGATTAACCTTGGTAGGTATTAGGCTACGGGAGTAAACCCCGAACAAAGAATCTCCGGTGGAGCCCCGCATCAGGCAGACATTCTTACAGAGCTCCAACAAGACCCCAACGGCAGTATAGGCGGAAGAGGTGACCACCATGGGAATCCAACTGCTACACCGGCAGACGAAGGCAATGCATGATGGACAGGCTACTAAGGCGAAACCCAACACACTGGGCTATCGGCAGTCCATTCCAACTCTCCTCCCCAGTCATTGCAGTACTTGCACCAATGGATCAGGAAAAGTGAGAACCAAGATGTGTGGTTGCAGCCTGCGCTCCTGCCTCACCATATAAATCAACTCAACCATCATCCAGTTCATCATAATCCTCATCATCGTCAAAACCCCTATACCCCCAAAAGTCCTATGGCGACGGACGAGTGGCGACGGGGACAGGCAGAGATTACTGCCGGGAGTCTCCAACGCGATAATCAGTTGCAAAACTAGAATGTCAGAAAAGCAAGAAGAAAGTTTCATAAAACAATGTGCATGTACAGCCTGTAAATACAAGTCACGAGTGTTAGTCTCACGTGTTGTTTTGTGTGTGGTGGTGGCGTGCAGTCCCTTTGATCCAGAAATAGGTGAGAGACACGACAACCTTAACCGATAAGACTCACGCTTAATGAGGCATGATTGACCAAAAATCAAAGGGGTACCAACCATACGACCAAAAATTACAGATCTCGGTGTTATATGTCATTCACAACAGGTTCTTGCTGGGTAAATTAATATATATTAAACAAAAAACTATATTTTAACAACTAAACATTATCGAACATGAAGAGCCCAAATAATAAAACAAATCTCTTTCGTGAAAAATAAGTTAGGAATATCTTAAAAATTTTAGATATAGAAAAAATATCAACTAAAATTCGGAAATAAAAAATACTATATTTCCTTTCCTCTCCTCAGCTCTCCCCCCCCCCCCCTCCCCTCCCCTCCCCTCCTTCACCTGCTATTTCTTTTTCATTCTCTTTCTAACAAAAGACCATCTAGCATGGAAGCGTCTGCTCTAATATAATATTCACCCAATCATGACATGGGATAGTGCACGACTATCCCTAAGACCACACACACCTGCCTACCAAATTTCAGTTCTCTACAATACTGTGGACCAACCTGCGTGTGAGGACTGTATAGTTAGGCCCTGCTGGGCAGCATATAACATGCTGTTGGAGGTCTACTGTGTCCATTTTTGTTACAAAACGTCCGATTAAATAAAACATGGAAGATACTAGCCTATCTAAATACTTTCCACAAAGATGAAAAAATTTAAGGTACGCTGGCTTCGCCAAATGCGCATTACTCTCCAGTGAGCAAATACTGATGTTGATTCTGCAGGAATTTTCAATCCAATTTCTTTCGGCCACTTCTTTGGGAATGAGGTAGCAAGTTAGAGGAGCTGTGGAGAGCAGTAGCGACGGGGGTCGCTTTGGGTAATCTCATTTTCTAAGAAACACAAGAAACTTTTAGTGACTCGGGAAGAATATTTTTTTTTCTATAACCTTGGTGTCAGATTATGTTTTTGTTTACCGTGATGATGGAAATGAACTATATTTGTATTGCGTTATGAAATAGAAAACAGAAAAGTGGTTTCTTATGAAAAATCATTATTAGAATAAAAGAAAAAAAGAAAGGTTTTATTGATGTTTTGCAGACGCATACTGGACGTCTTGACACTTTGATTGGGATGTGCGAGTATTAGCTTAGTACAATATCTTGGTACCCGGCAGGGCTAGACTCCTCACTGTGAATAAGTGCAACGATGTGATGATGCGCTTTAGTAACAATTTGAAAATATATTAATTTACAATGCTAACTAGATGTTTTAATTAGTTGAAGGGCAAGTTGACTTTGCTATGTAAGGTATAAACAAAAAGGATCTGTTGCTGGAGGAATTGTCAGTTATCAAACAATATCCTAATAATTTCAGCCATGTTGAATAACCTGATAAATCAAGAAAGGAAGGTCTAAAGTACCACGTTTTTCAAACGCCAAGCTCAGATTTTAAACTGTAACTTTTGGAATCGAAAATTATAATCTTCAAAAAAGAAACTTTCGACTTTCTTAAACTTTAATCTTTATTAGGAATAAATTCCAGTGAGGTAGTTTTCAATGCGTTTCAACTTCAATGTTTATTACATTGGTAGCTCAAAGCTCTAAATTAAGGTTAGAATTGAATTAAGATCTGTCGCAGACTGCAACTGGCTTATTGTGTACTACTGTACCTCATATTAATCCTAAGACTGCCCGAGAGCTTTTACCATATTCACTCGGCACTCTTAAAATAAACAGACTGGTGCAGAAGTGGGTCAACATGTATTCAAAATCCACAGCTTGGAACTGGCTTGGGCAATATTTCTTCCAATTTATCTTTTGTCTCCTTCAAAGCTTGAACTATCATTTTTGTTTCCGGGAGCAGCCGGAACATCTTGCCGTTCACTTGTACCCTGTGTTCTCTTGAAACGTGCAGCCTCAAAAATGAACTCTGACAACAGCCCAGAATACTGTTTTTAGAGCATCGAGTGGAGGTTCATATGTCGTAGGTCCAGATGATGCTCACAAGTCATAAAACAATACTAACGGATCCGTATTATATTAATGTAATACTTCTCTCGTTAACAGTCAAAATTAAATACTTGCCTACATTAACATTATTCTTAACAAAACTTATTATAATATTAAAATGTATACAGGACCAGTACACTTGAATATATGAGCATAGATAAATCAAAATGTTTGGAGCTAGTACGTAACCAGGGCATGTTATGAGGTTTCAACTGTACGGTATTGTATATGTTAAAATTGGGCGATGGGCTTAATTAACAGTGAAAGTAATATAAAATACATTACTTACAGCTAAGATTAATTACTGTAGTATTTAACGATAATATTATAATATCTTTGAACAATATGTTAATAGTTCAACAATCAGAGTACTGTCTTCATATCTGAGGGTTGGCGACCACAGTCCTTCACTCTAAACACTCTCTGACAGTTTTTGCCAATTCTCCAAGATTTGTATCGCTCTGGTGACCCAGTTTTTAATTTCATTCATCTCTCCCAGTCTCTGCCTTTCCTTGGTCCTTCTACCCTCAACTTTACCCATTAATATTTCTGTTATTATCTCCTCATCGTTAATTATATGACCAAAATATCACATCTATCTTTTTCTGTACATTTCAAGTATTTCTCTTAAAGTTTTTGGTAATCATAGTACTTCATTTGTTTTCCTATCAATGTAACTTATTCTTAGCATTCGCCGATAACACCACATTTCAAAGGCCTCCAACCTCTATCTGGTGTCTGCTGAAAGTATCCACGCTTCTGAATCCTGACCCATACATCAGTCCTTGCCATATAAAGCCTTTTACAACTTTTTTTCTTTTCAAATTCAAGTTAATGACTTTCTTCATTAGGTCTTTTAAACATTATTTCCTTTCCATTTCTTACATCTACTGTTTCCTTATCATTGTATAGGTCTTTTATGTATTCTGCCCATTCCTCGTTTACTTTTTTTGCCACAAACAGGATCTTATTGTCGTTGCTTTTAAAAGTCCCACTCCATTTATTGTTTTTTATTAGGCTTCATTTGCCCAATCCTTCTGTATATTCTCTATGATTATGCCTTCTGTCATCATCTTCATACTCCTTTCATTTCCCTTCTAGATCATCTTTCTTGGCCTGTCTGCATTTCCTTTGGATTTCTTTGTTAATTTCTATGTAAGCCCAGTATTTACCATTACTTCTTTGTAATTATTAAATTGTTGACTTGGTCCTTGTTAATCAAAATCTTAAGGGTTATTTAATAATTTGAAAAAAACTATAAATTTCTAAATCATAAAACGTTTTCATCACGTTCCATTGAAATAATAATAATGAACCCCTTTAGTGGTTCATGTTAATCGCTCAGTGAAGAAAATGTATAATTATTATAAGTGATTGTCGGTATGTTATGCTTGTAGTAGTTAAAAAAATATATATATATATATATATATATATATATATATATATATCTTGATAAAATCACACGGAAAAAGGAACAACGGAGCACCTTAGCTTTGCTTTATTCAAGACATCTTCAGAGGCAACTTCCCTTTTCCCGTATGATTTTATCAAGATTTATCTTATCCACGTTTTCATGTGGATCTACATGAAATATATATATATATATATATATATATATATATATATATATATATATATATATATATATATAAACTTATTTCAATTTATCAGTAACACACCTTTGGACAGAAATTAACAGATGATAGACATTTTGACGTCACATGACAAGATCGGCTCCACTAATTGGGGGTATAAATAAGTGGATATGATATGCCGACATATCAAACTGTCCTGTGATGGTGTCAAAAGTTTCATCGAAACAGGACACAAGAGTCATATAATTATTAGGGTTGGAGCGGATGGTGACAACTACAAGGTGTGTCGAGGTGTATGGAGTGATCGGCGTTATGTGCATATGCAGGGATGGCGCTGTACGATGGATACCTAATTGCGATCTTGTCATATATATTAGGTGGCTGGTAAACCAAGTAATTAAGCCTGCTCTGCTGATGCCTAACCCTATAGTTGATGAACCCATTGCTAAAGTTCTCCTTGACTGTGTTGGTCTCCTCCCGAAAACAAAAAGTGGGAATAGATTTTTATTAAAAATTCTGTGTACATCAACTAGATTATCCTGAAGGTACACATTTCCGACGAATTGCCTAAGATCCACTATTCTTTTACTAATTCGTTTTTCGCACAGTTTGCTGTGCTACGCATTTCTTTTTTTATTGTTGTTTCCTTAGATTGTCTTAAATGAGGATATGCTATGGGAAAATACATATTTAGCTGTTCCCCATGATTTTAGATGTGCCTTTTGAAGATGAAATGAATAGAGTTTTCTTCTAATTTTAACACTATATATGTTGCCATTTCTGGTGTCTGACCTCCTTTTTTCATCGTTTATTACCCAATAAATTTATCTTAAACAAAGATAGATAACACAGACAACAATATATTATGAGTCTTCAGGATCCTTGGATGAAGGAGTAGTAGAGCTACAATGTGCATAATTTTAAGCCCTCAGTAGCCAAGGGGTTTTCCACAGTGTATGTAGCTTTCTTTTTTCTTTTTGTAGCATACATGTTTTATATTTTCTTTGTCATTCCTTTTTGTGTTGTGACGTTATTATAATTTGTTCGTACACTAATAGTAGCATGTCCAGTGGATTACTTCATACAGCCTGAAATATAAATGTCTGAAAAAAAAAGATTGCTCCTTATGGTAAAATATATATTGGAATTAATCAAAGACACATGGTAAAATATGGTAAGTCCTTACGCAAGACATATCACAGAGAGATACAGTACATCAACTCGCCAAATACAGAGCATCCTGAAAATGCCAAGTGCTTACTCAGAGCAGAAAATTTTTCAGTGTTGATAGTGGTTGTAGCTTCAGTGTCCCGCATGATAGTGTCCCCTGCGTCAACACACCTCTGCCACTCCCCTCCTCCAACAGATACCGATAAAAAATGTGAACGTTTTCTTTCCTGTAGAATATCTATCATCCAATGTATTTTTCATATATACTGTAAAGCTATTGTCTGTCGACACTTTTTCTAAATATATTGTTGGGAAAAATCCCTATAAATTAAAATACCGTGATGTTTATATACCATGTGGCAGGACTTGTAAACAAAACAGTGGTGTGGTGAGCAGTAGAGGGCCCCCTCGTTTCCAATTACGTCGGATTTTTAGGCCCCGTTGCAGTCAATTCCATCGGATATCTGGCTGGTGACGTTGGTAGTGCACACGTGCAAGTTACTGGCAGGTCAAGTATTGGGTTTTAACGACCAACACTCACATGTACCAAACGTACAGTATGTTTAGAAAATATTGATGAATTTAGTGACAATGGTTATTTGAGAGTTTTAAAATATTATTTACTTAACAGTAAAGCTGTAACTATGAAACATATAAAAGCTGATCCAAATTATGTTAATTTAGATTATTGATGATTTTTTTTAGTGTACAGTATTTTGGACTTACTTTTGTCGCCATCGGGGTGTGTCGGCCGAGTACAGTAGGTCTGACTTGATCCTCATTCGCTGTCGGCACCAGAGTTACCACTACTTGTTTGTTTTATTTGTTATGCATTATACGATACTGAATCCAACATGATGTCACACTGGTAACGTTGTCAAATAATAATCACGAGGGCTGGTAACATACACGTCCCATTCGTGAAGTCTAAAAGTTCCTTCACCAAAATCAACTCTCATGACTGACAGGCCTTGACATTTATCAGCTTAGTCATCCAGCCGGGCGTTCGGTTTCTTCACTGTTACGCATATCTGTTCTATGTTACGACTTTCATTGCCTACAGTAGTGTTAGTAGAGTCATACTGGATAGCACTCTTCTCACATTCGAATCTGGGATAGAACCCGGGACATATTGGTGAAAGCAAACATGCTACTGCTATACCACAGTTTGATATTTATCTATGTAACTGCAAATTTTGGAATGTATCACCACAACTAATAAATAAAGTTTTGCAAGCAAGGGAAACCTTCATATTTATGAGTGCAAATTAGAAAACTCATCTTGGTCTTCCATAAGTCGTTTCAAAATTCGTTAACAATTTATAATTTATCAGGACTCCTTTCTCCGTTGGCGTAAGATATTATTTGTTATAAAGGTTTGAAACTAATTGTTAACTTTCATATCAGAGACCAAAAGCAAAAAAATATCGGTTTTCACCAAATGGTTATTCAAAATGCAAATGTTTGTCTTTCTTTGATCTATCGAGAAGTTCTAAATAAGGAAAAGTTCAGTATTTCCGCCATCTGCACATGACTTTGTCAATTCCTTTCGAAGGCGACTCAGATGGTTTGTTCAATCAATGCCCAGGAAAAAAAATGAGTTGCTTGGACACCTTAGAGTCAAGAAACTTCAAATTGTTTGCCTTTCAGATAAGAGGAAGTGAATGACTGTCAATTCAGCCAGCTAAGAGAGCGGTGAAGTTGGAATTGGTCTTGACGGGCCCTGAGAACCTGAACTTTGAGAAGTAAGATTGCGTGTTATGGCTGACAGACTTACGATTGGGGTAACTGCAACTCCTATTGTAGAGGATAATATTGTTTATTCGTGGAATATAAAGTGTTTATATTTCCACGTTTATATATATATTTTAGGTACCTGACTAAATGCATCCATTTTACAAGTTTCGCCATTAACTTTCGTTGAGTTTGACCTAAGCTATTCATTTAAAGCCACAGGAGGAAATGTATTATTTCAGTTATGATTTTTTTCTAAATGCCATTATTATTCTATTTGCTGTTGTTTCGTGGTCAGTATTAGTAATTGTTTTTTTATGTTAGGTGTATATTTGCGTAATTGTTGCTTCAAATTACCGTCATTATCGTTAATACATAACAAAGGCTCTTAGCTGCTGCTACTCTTGTACATTGTCTATGTAATTTTTTACTACATATAGTAAACTATACTTTCCTCTCCATGTACATCAGAACACACTAGTATGAAGAAACCCTGTCACTACCACATATTGTCCCTCCCCTCCCTGCATGGTCTACCACCCGTTCTTTCCCCTACTCACTCAAGTACATTCTCATCAGCACTCTTCTTAAGTTCTCTGTTATATTTAGGTTGCCTCAAAACTCTAAAACTTACTGTATTCACCTCCCTTTATTTATACCTTTCAGTCACTTTAATATCCTGATTTCTTATTTTGTAAAAAAAATGACTACTCAGTTCTAGTAATATATTTTATATTGTTAACTGTTCTGGTTTTACACTCACATGATTCACTCGGCTGTTTCATTCCCTTTTATGAGAACCAGTTCTCAGATTCTACCACCCTGCTCAATTTAATAGTATCATTCTATCAACTATTCTACTAGAATCCTCGCAACAGCCTGCAACTTTTATACAAACGAATCAATGTTTTATTTTTGGATTAAAATAATCTTCTTTCGAATCCATCTGTCTCTTTTATTTTTTTTCTCTCAATTATATTTTACAATCAATTTTTTTTAATTGCATTACCTTAAAAATAACTAAATTTTCACATAAAAAATTATACATCCGTCCAACCCTCCGGGATACTGACCCCCTCTTCGTACTTTCATTAAGTTCTGTACAAACACTTATATGCCCCCACGTCCTTATCTGCTTTCTCATGCACTTCAATATTGTTTGATCCACTTCAAAGCATCTAAAACATTTCACTTTCTTATTTCCTTTGTTTTCTCTTCATGTGCCATCTCCTACCTCCCAATTTCTCAACCACTTTATTTATGTCTCATAACAGTCATTATCAAAATGTCTTCCACCCTTCACTTACTCTCTCTTGTTTTTGAAGAAATTATATTATTAACTTCATTTGCGTCAATGTATCTCCCATTGTTAATTTACACTACATAAGCAACCTTAATTTTCGTTGAACAGGATATTCATTCTTATCCTTTATCTCAACACTTTAGGTCAATTCTCACTATGATTTTTATGTCTTAACTTTTTTGTATTATTCTATCACTAACATCGTTTATTTTTTATTCTCGATAATATTTTCACATTCTCTTTTGTTTGCAGTAAAACTTCACATTTCTCATATTTATCTCTCTTGTATTCCACATTTCCTTTCTTTCACTCCATAATCATATAAAAAGAGGTTTTCTCAATATCTCATATACACTTTAGCACCTTTTATTCAAGGAAAAAAATAACTTTTACAGCTCTTGATAAAACATGTCTGACCCTGCTTACTATTGATTACATCCTCAAAACCTTATTTCTCTCTGTTGTTCTATTATGCCAGTGAGGCAGTGAGGCCAATAAGAGATATATGTAGTGGATTTCAATTGCCAGTTAAAGGCTCTTTGTTTCTTGGTATAATGGCAGTGCATTTTTCACCCGAATATCCACATTTAATGGGCAGTGTGTGCAGTATAGATGGAAAGCGAAGACAAGAAACAAATGTACAGAAACGTGTCCGGGTAAACTTCTGGCTGTCCATAAACGATCATGTAGAATTGTGGATCATAAAAAGTTTTCTTCTTTCGTGGTTGTCCATTTTCTAAGGTGCTTCTATGCAGGTAACCCTTCTTGAAATTATATGTAACAGGTAATGTGTACCCAGATTATTTTCTTAAGTAGCATGGGAGCCTGTGATTTAAAGCTGAAATGGACCATCATAATAGCAACAATACATAACAAGGTGCTTTCTAACATAACATGATGCACGACTTTCTTTTCTGAGGATTTATTGATGCGTTGTTGAGTGGCGGTGTTTCAGCCACAAAGACTGCAGTTTTCCGCCTCGGTCTCGCACCAGTATTCAAGGCACTCAAGAATGGCGAGCTTATCTTCAGTCTTGGAGCTCTTGTATTTACTCCTTACTCCAAAACTTGAAGAGGCTCTTTCATTTTTGCAGGGCGACAGGGCCTGAGGAAAAAAAAGTTAGGTTGATACACGCTCACTTACTGCCGGGGTCGATGCGCTCCTCAACAACAGTGAACTGTTTTCTACCTACACGTATGTATTTGCTCTTTCAAACAGTCTGCAGTTATTTGGGCTGCTTGGCGATCATTCAGAAAATATTAACATGATCATAAGTCCATGAGTTATCAGTAAATTAGATTAGTAAGATTTTAGTTAGGGTTGATTAATTCTTTATGGAGATATGAAGACGTCTTTGGATACCGATGTTTTTATTTTTTTAATGAAATAATACTTACTGGTATTTTTGTGTACACTCGAGAGTTATTGTTGGCAAACTTGAGTGTGTAGTTACCACGCTAAGATGAATCTCTTACTACTACACGAGAGTAAACACTGAATATAACATTAATACAACAAAGATAATATACCTGGAGCAAAAGTATTTTACTTTTGCATACGAATATACTGTAGTACTCGTTTCTGAAAGCTTTAGGTTTATTGTAACTAGAATGTTCAAGATCCAGAACAAAACAAGTAGTGGTACGCTAAATGTGTACAGATTCACACTTTCCGCGACACCTGGAGACAGAAAGTGGGAGAAGGAAAAGGGGGGGTCTGCTACAATATGATTAAAAAACGAAAACGAATTTGTTTGGTGACTATTGTTGCTAAACTGCAGCGTCATAGCTCAAAACGTACCTGATAAATCGCCGGACGAAAAAGAAAACAGACAAACTAGGACCCTGGGTGTGGAATCGGAGTGGAAGTTGGGGGTGTACACTGACTCCAAAAAGTATCTGCAAGCTTTTGTGCTAGACAATATGACACAACGGACGAAGGTTATGGTCAACTCTACAGAGACAACAGGAGTCGCTGTGTTCAATTTGACAGCCATCGGACTCATACCTTGAAGTTACTTTTTGGGGCGAGAGTACAATGAGTTAAGAACAGACGTTTGTGTGTTTAGATTGATATCATAAGAATATTTGGCCAGCACTTGTAAACACTCACGCATACTCTTACATTAGTGCATAACCTCATGTAATATGTGGAACACCTCCATTGAAATGAAGGGAGATGTTCTCAAGTATTGTGCCATAGTATGATCAAATTTCCTATTGCCAGTACTGCAGACGTAAATTTTTATACTACCACAACTTGTCAAATAAATTCAGTGTTAATGATAGTCATTTCTACTTGTATAATAACCAAGTCTAATGTACTAAAGGAATTATTAATAGTATTACCACTACCAGGTCTGCTGTCGTGACTACTCTCGGTACTTTACTAACATAAATACCACAAATAAATCCGCCGTACCCGCTGTCAGGGGAATGGTTATTTACCACTGTTTTCATTTTAGGGATTTCATAGTTGTATATATTACGATGCTTTTAAATGTAAAACATTCTTACATTGGCAATAACAACAATTGCTGAAAGCATCCAAAATAATACAGAATAATAGTTACATAATAGTAAAAAGTAGCTAGTTTCTTTACAAGGGTGGCTTTTTAATTCACTAATTATGTAAAATTTAGATAAAATATTTTTCTCTATTAAGTTATATAAATTAAGAAGTTCATGGTGGAGCATCAGCAATAGGCTGGGTGTGGTAGGTTAGTGTGTACTTGGGTAGGGCCCCAGACGTACTGTAAACACCCCGGAGGACAACTCGCATTCTCCAACTTAAATTTACTTTTTCCTCTGGTCGTCTGTTGTCGGATGTTAGCAGTCTTGTGTCTAGCTTACGCTGTGCCGCTTACTATACACGCATTCAGTAATCTAGACTGACAGTCTTAGCCTCTTACAGAAGGTTTTGTTACCCCTACAACCTACTACACAGATGCTAGACTCCCTAAACCTTACAACCAGGGTATTTAGCGGCTTTGTAGACACGTCCAGAAAGGGGGAGGGAAGCTTAGGACCTGAGTACAGGCAGACCTCCATCAACTTTTATAAATGACTGTACATGTGGCCAGGTGGTTGTTTGAATGGGTACTGTTGCCTTGCAACCCAGTTTTCGAAAAAAAGTAGAGTGAGTAGGGTACCTGGCCGCGATTGGCTGGCGTCAGTCATTCTCTCGCCACCTTTCGCTAACACGCATGTATACTATACATACGCTCACATATGCCCCTCAAGTGTGAAAGGACTGGGTTAAAAATCAAACTGAAGTACGAAATATCACTACCTGAGTTAAATAAGTCAAGTAATTTGGAAAATCAGTACAGCAGGAACAAACAAACATCGGACCAAGGAGATGTTTTCCAGGATCTCGTAAGACTGGAAGACACTAACAAAGGAACGAATTACTAAAGAGATAGATGATATTACTAGTGTGGCGGTGCTCAATGTGAAGGAGGCAGTCCAAGCATTTGGGAGTGGCCTTCATTAAGAGTCAGATTTTGTTTGAATATATGAATGTGATATTTATGCATGATCATAATTCGTGCTACATATCAACTCCAGCTCGTAAAAAAACCACAAACTCCTTATCCAATCTTTTGGCCAGTGTACTACTCTTCAGTTGACATAAATATATATATTTTTAGACGTAGTAATATCTCACTAACCCTGCAGGGGCACGACTGCCACTTCCAACGTAAATGGTAAATTGCCTCGCACAAATTCCACGACGGTGATCCGAATTTCGTTGAACTCGGAATGCAAAAGGGATTCTTCCTGAGGGTCACTGGAAAAGCGAAATTTTTCGTGATTAGTCACAACTTTTTATTTGGTGAAAATAAATTATAAGGCAAACTATCGTAACTAATAAATTATATTAGAGGAAGTTATGTACAATCAAAGACAAAAGTCGTGTCGAGGTTTTGTCAGAAGATTAAATATGAGAGCCCTACCACAAGGCACAGCCAACCAAAAGTTTTACGCCCGTATTATTAAAGAACATCTTCCCTTGAAGAGGGTCGTCGTGTTTCAACCCGAGTTTTAAACTAAATGAGTCCTGAGGGACACCGCAGTACTGTACTTAATGGGGTGGTGTGGCGGTAAAATTAACTAAATCTAATACTCTTAATTAATTTTATTAGAACTAGTTAATCTAGCATCGAACATAAGAGGTTGTATAGTTTGCTTTTGTTTGGATCTGTGATATTGATTGTGTTTTCGACCGCATAAGAATGAACTTGCTGGGTGCGGTTACCCAGTCAGGTTGGTTTTTTAGGAGGCTATGTTTAGGGCACTTTTTCTAACCCCCTCCCCATGTGGGGTGAGCAGAGTGGTTCCTCGAAAGGGCTACTCAGTCGCACAGACAGGACCAGATTGCACTGCTGCCTAGATCCCAGTGCATAAACGATCATCTTATCTGTGCTGTCCATGTGCAGAGTAGTGACTAAAGACTCCTGGCAGTCATCTCTGCCTGTCTGGGCCCATCGCTACTCGTCCGTCGCCAAAGGACTTTTGGGGGTATATGAGTTTTGATGATGATGAGAGGTATGGTGGTCTGGATGATGGCTGCGTGTGAGCTGATTTATGTGGTGAGGCAGAAGCTGCAACCACACATATTGGCTAACCCTTTTCCTGATCCAGTGGTGCAAGTGTTGTAGCGCCTGGGGAGAGGGAGAGTTACAATGGACACACACACACACACACACACACACACACACACACACATATATATATATATATCTATATATATATATATATATATATATATATATATATATATAGAGAGAGAGAGAGAGAGAGAGAGAGAGAGAGAGAGGTTTGTGAAGTTGATGGGGGTCATGAGGGAACTGCTCGCTGATCGTTAGCACCTTTTTTTATATTTTTTTTTTGCACTGACTATCGTGCACACCGCTGGTGGTGACTATTAATTTAATTCACTTGGTGACTAATCAAATTTCAGTTCGAGGGTAAAATGAAAACGAAAAATGTTGTCACTTGTTTTTACAATAAAAAATAAATAAATCATAGCAAGGATATTTTACCTCCGTTACCATGGTAACCTTTCTTGTTGAGTTCGATATCTGATATCCTAAGTTACAAGGTGAAAGATAATGATTTTATGCGGCATTTAATAAAGGTTAACCTGCACTGGAGGTGTTCACGAGGACAAAAAACGAGTTGCTGGGAATATTGAAAGGACAGACATACACATTATTGATTGGGAAGACCAAGTTTACGAACTGATGGATGATATGGATACCTACAGTATGACAAGAGCAGACAGACAGAGTAAGAGATTTCAAAGTAATCCATCACAGCGGTCATTTATGACTAATTATACTAATTGTTATGTATGTCAAGCCGAAATATCAAGGAAGCAAATCTGGGGGTATGTGATAAAAAGAGTGTACAGTAGCCAGTCACAATATATAATTTCAGCGGGAAATATATTAATTAGTTACACAACCAATTCTGAGGAAATTCATTTAATATATTTTTTCAAAATATCAAAATAACAAATACCAGTGATTTAAGTGACATCTCAACCCTTTTGCGAGGTAACCTTGTGTTCTATCTCGTTTTATTATTATTAACAAGAGCTAAGTCGTTTTACTTTTAAAACTTGATTCTGTACCCGTATACCACTTTTTTAGATGAAATATTCTTTAAGCCTCTGTTTATATGTCGCCGTTCTTTTAGCGGTGTCTTATGCCTTGGTACAGTCTTTTGTCAACACAATGGCAAACGTTCTCCTACCTTATCTGATATGCCATCGGGCAATCTGCTGATTAAGCTTCTCTCACATGGCATCATTCATCTCTTAACCTTCTCGTTCATGTTTCTCTAACCTGAGCTTTATGCATGTGTTTGTGTTGAGAGTTGGAGTTTATTCATATTCTATTCTGGTACTACAAACCTACCAGATGTGCAAGATATATATATATATATATATATATATATATATATATATATATATATATATATATATATATATATATATATATATATATATATATATATATATATATATATATATGTGTGTGTGTGTGTGTATTATATATGAGTAATGAATTATTTTAAGTGTTTTTTCTTCTTAGAATGGAATCATTTGAATAAATTTTACTATAAATATCTTACCAAATAATTTAAATCAGTACTCTACTAATAAATGAGTCTAGTGTCATTCAGAGGGAAATACGCACGTGAACTTTGGGTTTGTGTGTGTATCGTTTATGGTGGTATAATATGTGCATGTACTTTCTCCTATGTACAGTAATGCAGTGAGATTTTCTTTATGCAATATTAAAAACTTGTTCCAGGAAAGTGCGGTTGTAGTACATTTACTTGCTGCACACGTTTAAGAGCTCTCAACCAGTGTGGTGCTCATGAAATTTCTAAAGCTAATTAGAGCAAAAGCATTATTTCACAATAGGTCTTCTTCTCATCAGAAATTGTCATTTAACTTCAGGGAAGTTTATCTGTGCACTATACAGTACAGAAATTTCTAAATATTTAATACCACAATCTAATGTACGTCGACTAATAAACCGAATAATTTAGAATACCTATTTTTTTTTAATCGCCTGGAACCTAACCCTTCTACTAAGTTTGTTTTAGGTACTTCTGCATATGAAAATATGATTTCTGATTCATTCTATTCGATCTAGACTAAATCACATGTACAGTATAGCAGTTATAATGCCTTCACTCTGCTTCTTTGCGAGACGAGAATAAATCAAGAGGAAGTATGTCACCCTCTCTCTTCCCCATATGTCATCCCCATGTATTTGGCTGCCAGATGTGTATTGCTTTGGAATATGTCACAGACAAAATTTAGAGCATTTTCTGAGAGGCGGTGGGTGGAGGCGGTGGGTGAGTTTAATTATGACATACGCTGGAGGAGTGGCAATTATGCCTAAGCTGTAGCCTCGTGAGCGTCCTTTGTGGCCAAACTTTTCGTCTGCACAGTGACTTTATGGCCGTTTGTGCTTCTCCTCCCCCTCTTTTGTGGTAATTGGACGATCATGCAAATGTGCTCGTAAATTACAGAAAAGTCTCATACATACATAGTAAAAGAGCAGAGAAGATGCTATCAAACAATAGTTTACTTTCTCTAGAAAAACATACTGCCTCTATTTCCCATGACTCCTAAGGAAACTAAAAATAATATATGAACAAAGATCATAGTTCTCGCCCCTTAGAGACAAGAACAGTGAAAATGGGATCAATGCCGTGTGTGTGTGTGTGTGTGTGTGTGTGTGTGTGTGTGTGTGTGTGTGTGCGTGTGCGTGTGTGTGTGTGTGTGTGTGCTAATCTCAAAATCAAAACTAATAAATTCATTAATCTTGAGTAACGTTTACTAGTTTGTAAAGACTCCAGACATTTAACTCTCTGAGTCCTGGCCGCTCACCCCGGCATCCTGCAGTTGCATACTGGGATCTTGTCGTTCACCTGGGGAGCTTGAAAAAGTTTTCCAGTTGGGAGTATGAGGGTTTGTAATATATATAAATAAATAAGACTGTAAAATTATTAAGGAAATATATTTAAAAAGGGGGTTACAGGCGAAAACAATATCTACCCAATATCGCCATCGAACAATGGGTTTACTGGCAGCAAAGTGTGAGCTAAAATGTTATTCGCTGTTAATCCTCTGTGTTTAGCAATATCTATGGTTTTTGTGAATGGGCAATATGCTTTGGTGTCACCCATTTAGTAAAAGTCAGTGGTGAAGCAGTGCTTGAGTAATCGAAGCGCACTACTTTCAATCTTTGAATCGTTTCACAGTTTTTCCTTTTCAATCTGAACCATTCCATACGAAGTAATTTGTAAGCTTCCATGCTCAATGACGTTTAATAGGCTGACTGATGGATTCATCTAGGTACTGTTCGAGATAAATATTGTGGACATAGACATGTTCAGTAGGTTGGTATGGATTATCTTTCCTCTCTATGAACTGGAGAAGTTTGTTGACGTTGTTATCGAGAATATGTCACTTGCATCCTGACAGTTCATGAGTAGATGTCTCCTTGTGGTCCATCACTTTTACATTATTGACATATTATCTCAAAGCACATTGTTGATATCAAGATCTTCGTGATAGAAAAATCCGGTTCAGCTTCTGTACATACTAACTATTTCTTGTCTTACCAACGATACCGTTTGGACTTTTCTGTGATCTTCGTTTTGTCTACTCCAGCTTCAAGTTTGCGTAACGGGGTTGTATTTTCTGTGCTGTGTTATATCGCTAAGTGGTATAGGGTGAATTTTTGATAGAGGAAAGGATTTTCAACTTCGATGATTTTATGCTCTGAGAAGACCAGGAACCACACATCTGGTTGTTGATAGTCAAATCCACGAAATATACTCCATAGTGATTCAGCAGTTTGCACGTGAAGCATCCAGTTTCCTTTGCGGTCAGATGCTATGAGAATTTTGAGAATACTCGTACATATGATGCACAAGAAAATTTTCCTGATTCTGCAGTTCTGATTTCGTAGAGCATTGCTCATTGAATTCTCATTTTTTGTTTAAAGAAATTAGTTCAGGTTCATTACGCAGTCATTTTCTTACTTTGATTATGGTGTTTTCTCTGGTCAGTGATATCTAGTATGGCCCACTGAAATCAAATTGATTGTCACAGAACATCTTGCACATCATTGTTTCGACCACATCAGCAATAATAAACATACCCTTCAGTGATCAGTCTTAATGCATTCCATTCAACACATCCAGAACAGTGTTCAAATCCAAATCCTGTCTCCATAAATGCCTCCTCCAATCGGTTACCGCAAATACGCCTGTCTGTACAACCAATAATATTTTCTATCAACTGGATCTTACCCAACAATGTAGACTTATTCTTTTTTTTGCGATATCAGGAAGTGTTAAAAAAAATCACCACAAAATATTGATATAACAAATTGTGACAATTGAGAGCTAAAATTTATATTTTTTTTAGATCTTCATCAGTAATTTATAAAACAGATAAATACAAATCCAATACGAAATATAGTCATATTTGAGTGATTGGACCTAATGGAGAAAAAAATAAATATTTTGATACCACAATGACCATTTTACGAACAATGGATCCCGAGATACGTGGTATACACCTCAAGATATTCCCCATTTTGAAAATGGCGTCTAGCAAATTATGGGCTCAGAGTTTAAATATCTGTCAAAAGTTTTTAATGTTGTGGTTTAGTTAGGTTATCAATACATGGATAAAAATTCTATTTACAAACATTTGTCAACATTGTATTAGTGTGGCGCTAGGACTGCTATTCTAAACAAGGTAACTCCGTCTCTCTTTCTCATCAGTTACAGTCAGCAGTTGTTGAAAATGAATTCTCCCTCTCCCCTTTACTCCTTCGTTTTCCATAATATATCCCCTAGTTTTCTCTAAAAGTGTCATTCCCATTTTCTTATATTTTTCACACCGTATTCAGTTCCCCTAGGAATAATTATATAATCAAATAATAGGCAATACCGAAAATAAGTTAATATCCTACACATTCAATTGATATTGAGTGGGAATGTATTAGTCACTATGGAGAAAAAGATTCTTACTTTCTGTATTAATATAATTAGTGACCTCTCAAGTCAGACGCCATTCATCACTTATAATACTGACGTTTAACACAGGTTAATCCACTTTGATGTTTGATGTAATGAGAATGAACAACACTGTTTTCTGTTAATTTACATGAGATTATATTTGATAAAAACGTTCACTGCGGATTATAGATTATGAAAATTGTAGGAAATCCTATGAAAGGGATATGTTATGTGCGGGATTCATTTATTTTATTCAGGTGAGGAATAAACAAAAATCAAATTAGTGTTCATTTTTTTAGAATTGATATTTTTTAAAATATAATCTGTTGTTAATTGCGACCTTAAATTTTGAAGAGTGTGTCAGCGAGTAGTTAATCAGAGGATAATATAAACTTTTTCTTCAGTAGCCCCATCTTTTATATGTGACTTGCTTATTGAACACTCTGTGCTGCTCTAATTATATATATGTCATTTCTAACTAGAATATGATCAATTGCTCATAATTTCCGTCAAACAGTGTTTAGCTACAATTTAAGTATAATGTAAAGAGTGCAGTGACCAAGTACTGTAGGTAAAGAACTTGCTTCCTGCCCTAAGGGTCATTGATGGGCCCCAAACACCCCTATTTGACTTCACTTTACAGCGGAAGAAGTGAAAGCGGTCGACTGACTTGCCGGCTACACTGCCTCCTTGTCCAACGGTGGTTTAGTGTACAATGTGCTACATTCATACTGGACCTATCCTAAACGAGTCGTCTAAGCTATACAACCCGTAGAAATATTTTTAGAAAAAGTAGTGTATGTGTGTGTGTGTGTGCGTGCGTGCGTATAATTTTCTGCAGAACGTAACGTTACAGAAAAAAACCCGTCAATTTTTGAACTTTCAATGACTATGATCCTGACCTTTTGAGCTTATCCTCCCCCAAAAAAGACTTCAATGCTTACTGTGTACCAAACATGATTTAAAAACGAAGTTTGGTTATATTTGGTGAACATATGACTGAGATATTCTTCATTACATCATTATTGGCGATAATACCTAGCGAATCTTCTACTATAAAGATGCACATAGTAAAGTTGTCATCAGTACCCCCCTATAGATAGGTACATAATGAATGATGTGTTTAATTAAAAGGGAAGGAAATCGAAGTTTCAACTAACCAGTACACTTACTTCAGCTAATGAATTTAAGTCCTATTGACTATTGACTGCTGATCATGTACTGTAAGCCTATAGGAATTCTTTTATATAGCTCGCTTTCTTAGGCTATGCGCATGCTTAGCCTTCATATGATGCACGATTTCATATTAGATTAAATACGTTAATACAATGATTAGGGAGTCGGTTGCTTCCAAGACTTAACATGATGTCTGGCGGGCACAAGTTCTACATACGAAACACTGGGTTAGACGTCAAGTGTTATACACAAATGAGAAACAAATACCATAAAAAAAGTTTAACCTAACTAAGCAAACAAAACATACCTGGGTAGTAAACAATCTACATGTGATTAATATTTGCTGAAAAATATATTGAAGAAATTAGACTTAATTGACAGGATCCTTAAAAAACCTCATGATGCCCTTTGAAATATTCTTTGGCAATTTCTTCATTCTCCTTTGTGATAAAACTCATTATCGACAGGTATAAATGTACAGTACCACAACAAACATCATCAAAAGTGGTCCACTTGCTGTTGAAATTCAGAAGCTGCCCGGGGAAGCCACTACATAGCCATTATTTCTCTTCGTAGCGGATAATATAATCTTGAACTCCTCATAAATAGAGTTCAAGATTTTTTATTAAACTTTAAAGATGTTCCGTGTTATCCTGAGAAGTAAACGAAACACAGGGTGCATCCAGCTGATATTTTGAAACTAACGTAAAAGGGTATACTGAAGGGAGCATTATAGAGCTTTGAAAAAATAAAAGCATATTATGTGCAATCCTCCATAATGAGTGTCTCCAGGTATAATATTACGCCACCCTATGTCAGGTAAAGTTGGATGATAGTGTTGTATATCAGAGCACCCAGCTACTAATTAAAAAGGGTGATGGGGTTGGTAACTTCTCTCCATCACTCATTTTCTCTTCTTAACAGTTTGCCTTTTTTCACTCAGAGAGCTTGAAACCGTCACTCTTTTGGACGTTTTGGCAGAAACGTTTACAAGTATTATATGAAAATGTTATCATCTGGGTAATAACTTAACAGCATTTTTCTAAGTCATTCTGTTCTCTCTTCGATTACATAATTTCAAAAATTAACAAAAATGTTAACGCTTCCAGGTGAGTAAAATGGAGGTTTAGCTCAGTGTATAAAGGTCAATGCCAAACAAATTTATTTGTAAATTTTTCGTTTGGTTTATTTATAAATATATATATATAAATAAATATATATATATATATATATATATATATATATATATATATATATATATATATATATATATATATATATATATATATATATATATATATATATATATACTGTGTATACAGTATTTTGGAGGTAGATTTAGAATAAAGCTCATTTATAAATGCGCGAAAGATAAAATTCCCTTAATTGGACCTCAGGGATAATACCACTCGCGGTATTTACATGTCAATAACGAGAGGCCAACCAGATTCAAACATCCATTTATGATAGCAGACTCTGATGTTGGACACATTTAAATAAGGAATACCTGGGCAGTGTTAGTAAAGAGTTACAGCTGAAGTGAAGAAAAACAAATGATAGAAAATGTAATTTATGTTCTTAAGTATATAGTAACAGCAGCCATGTTGGACCAGGCTTAAAGGTTGTAGATCTGCAGGCCACAATGGTAGAGGGCCAGGCGTAAAGGTGGTAGACCTGCAGGTCACAATGGTTGCCATGTAATTTATAAGACGTTTCCTGCCGTTTGTCATTAACGTGTTTCTTTTGAGATTGTCGATGCTTGCTCTTGAATTTCGAACCTGTTTGTATTAGGAAATAAAAACTAATGAAAACGAGTCGTTTGAACAATGAAAGTCCATTGAACAACATATTACTGATGATCGGGTGAAATTGGAACGATTTGAAGCCTGAGTCCTTCTCCCTCGGTAATGTACAGCAACAGGAGTATAATGTACTTGATTTACATAAGCTTGTTGACTGAAAGGATATTGATATGAGTAAATACACTGACTCAACTTAGTCAAGTTTTTTCTCGGGGCTTATGAACACTAAGTAGGTTTTATCTGGACTCGTTTTGCACTTATCATTTTTGCTACCACTTCTTAACTTGAGCTCATTCTTCTTGGACTAATTAGAAGATGTCAGTATGAGGAGAGTAATTGTACACAGTAGAGTACTGAGTGAAGTTGTGTATTTAGTTTATAGAAAACCCATTTATAATTCTATAAATAGGGATCGTATAATATCACAATGTTGACACCGCCCCTTTTATTGTTATTGGTTTAGAAATTATATCTATGCCTTAAAGAAAATGTGTGTGTTATCTTAGAAACTGTAAGAAGTGTTTACGCATATTCATTGCAAGGTTGAGCGTTTTTTTCATCCATTTTAGTCACAATTGCACTTTTATTATTTTTATGTTCGTTTGGCACTGAACAGGTAGAGTTAAAAGTGCATCCTGTGTTGAGCTGTAGGGTGTGATACCAAACTTATTGAAGGATAAGAGGTCCTTTTTACTAAAATATTTATATTCTTTTCTAGAGTTTGACCACGAGTTTCTAAGAGGCTAATTACTGTTTACTTTAAGAATCTATTAAGTCTTGTAAGACGTATATATTACTGCTATTGGTGCTACTTAATGTGTTTTGGAAAATATCCTCAAAGGTTCTATTATTTAAAGAAGTGTTTAGACTACTACACAGAATGTTATGATTTGTTTCTGATAACCTTGGAGATTTGCATGGATCATATTTTCTCTGTATTATTTATACTGTAAATGTGATTTGATTGAGCAATGTGTAGTGATATAATTAATGCGATTATTTTCTTGGGATCGAGAAACTGAGGTGAGTTTCAGGGTGATGAGGAACATTGGATAACCTCTTGTTGCACCATTTCTTGTACCATTTGTTCGACTACTGCTCCCAGGCTGTAGGGCGTCGGGTGTTTGGTGAGTGTCCGACTTGAGTGGAATGTAATGCAGTTTCAGCATCGTTTTACCTAGCGGTTTTCCATGTAACTACACGCATACAAATCCCTATTACTCCTCTTTTATCACATTTACCTTTTAATAACAATCAGAAAAATTAGCAATTAAATTGATCCTACAATCTGAAATAAAGTGAAAATACACAAAACAACTTTACTTGATGAATTGATTGTACTACTAACAGAAGCAACACATCAAAGACAGTATGTTTAAAATTTTGTTTAATTTGATTTAATTTATCTGCGAAGTGTGTGTTTAAGCAGAATAATAAATATATATTTAATGTGGCTCGCGGCTGACTGATGGATTTTCCCTTTTGAACATGTTCAAGGTAGTTAAGTTGGTGATTCACTTTTACTTATAATTCTTTTTATATTAACTTTGTTGTAGTATTTCCCTTTCTTTGGATTACTGTTTATAAACCTTTTTTTTTTCATGGATAAAGTTGCGATGTCGAGCTGAAATTAATATAAACTATCAAAACATTTCTGATTGAATGGAGCCGGTCAGTGACTTTTAATTATGCAAATATGAATTGCTTTTCTGGTAACGCTAATCATAGAATTTAGTTATTAATGATTATTTGAAGAGAACAAGCTGGGTTAAGCCCTGGTTCTTTTTATTTTAACTAAATTAACTTCCTCATAATGCAACATCTAATGTTTAAAGTCTTTTGTTTCTTTCCCCCCCAAGATAATCTCAAGTATTGTTCCTTTGTCTGCAAGTGCAGTGAATGAAGGATAACACAACATTTCTTTTCTCGAGGTTTCTTCTTTTTGATACTCGGCATAGGGTTATATATATACATATATATATATATATATATATATATATATATATATATATATATATATATATATATATATATATATATATATATACATATATATATATATATAAGTAAATAAAGGCCACTGCCGTAGCAAGGGCACACGTGGAGGAGTAATGTTTGCAAAAAGGCTTCGTAATGAAGGCAAGGCATACAGTACACCAGTCGTATGACCAAAAATTACTACCAGCAAGACACGTAGCCCCCATGTGCTGATAGGTGTCTCACGAAAGTCGCCTTTTTCAATTTTTTTATAAAAATGACACTTGTGCCTTTATTACTACGACATACGACGTGAATACTAAGAATATCTATCTGGACGTATACTGTATATAGTTATTAGCATACTATTATATCTTCACAATAAATATGGGGAAAAAATATCTTAGATCGCGAACTTTTATCTTTTTTTTTTTTAACATAAGACACGAAAACGCATTAACATACTGACAGAAGCACGTACACACGCCCACACACATCAACACACATATTCACATCACATCGCATCACATATACTTCTTTCCATTTCAACAAAAACTCAAACACAGTTACAGTACGTCCACATTTCGCTATAGACATACATCCAACAGGTATATATGCATAATACATACTGCATGTTCACATAAATACATTTTGTAGTCTATATATAGGCGCACATGTACTCATACTTCCCTGCACATACACCATCCAATGTTAGGTACACAAAAAACTAAAAAGGAAAAATGAATAGACAGGTTTTCTATAAACGTACCAAAAACAGCGAATAACAATCATATGGTTACATTTTGAAAAACTGTATTTTACATCAAAGAAAATAATCTCGAAAGGGGAAACTAGTATTTGTGTTGAGTTGCACATTGCAAAGCTTAAGGGAGAGGGGGTGATAGGGGAGGCCACAGTGTCTCCAACCCAACAAGTGTTCCAGCAAATTTTGTTTTTTGTAGTTTTACTAAATGTAGCATAAGTTACTCACAATTCTAACCCACCGTCATGTTTGTAGATGCACGCATAATTTTAAATCGTTATCAAAGTAATCATTGGACTTAGATCCTCGTCCAGCTGCACAGTGGCCATCATCAACCTGTGTGTGTTACAAACATAGTACTTGCTCTAATATTAAGATTATCATTTCACATGAATATTAACTTAAAATTGAAAATTAGCTGGAAGCATCAGGCAACTCGTTGTAGGGGTGCGCATTCCCTCACACTTGCAGTAATTTGAGATTCAAATTTCAAGAGCATAAATGTCTGTCAATTCCGTAGTACAGTTATTTACCGGCAAAATGACAGTTGTCTTACCCGATACTAAGGTGAAAATCCATAAACTTAACCATACATATTCTAATGTTGGAATATTTTCGAGACCATGAGATTTATACCTTTCATATCTCTTGCTCTTATATGAAGGTATTTAAGTCTGAAATAAGAAGTCAGAATTTTTCTGTTCAACACTTCAACAGTGATAATGTTATCTTTTCCAGGTTATAAACTCAAGTTTAATCCCGGGCGACAGTAGAAGTCAACATAATAATAGCTTAATACTTATCGTGAGGTGAAAAAAAAAGTGCGATTGAAAATTCCTCCCCGTATTATTTGTGTCATCTTTTCTTTTCCTTGAGAATTTGTGTACTACCTGCACAGTAGCTATGACCACCCCCACTTCTTTGTGACAGTCTTGGTTATAGTTTACCACTTACTACAAGATGGCTTCCCTGTTTCCTTACTCTGGTTGCAATATTATTATTACAGCTAGGTGGCATTTTCCTTGTTTGATACATTTTGGTGGCAGTTGTGAAGAACATTTTGTTGACGGTAAATCTTCTCTTTGTGGGTTTTATGGCATGACCCTCCTCTTGTGGAACATCTCTCTTTCCTTAGCTACTTTGATCACATTTATCATATAAATTTTTTACTTGGCAAATTTCCAGGAGCGACTAGATATCGTTTTTTTTTTTTTTTACAATGTCGAACGTAATTTTTAGGATAGCTTACATATTTATTTTATCATATTTTTTATTTGTGCATGGCAGTATTAAATGTTACGTTACCTTCATACATGTTAGCCTTCGTGGGACTGAGATGTCAAACTGCATGATTTGTATCGTATCGTAATTCCTATTCCTCATTTACTACACTACACTAAAAGTAATTCCATTACAAATCTAATACCATTAGGATTTTACAAATTTATTTTCATTTTAGCTCTTCATTTATTCCCTTGTGTACGGTGTCGCCTCTGACCTGAATAAAATCGTCTGGCGTTACAAATGTGGCGTCCCCGTAGTGAAGGGGTAAAAACAGAATTGTTAATAAGTTTTTGAGGTCTGCATATTCAGTGAGAAGGACGCCCCCTCATGTTTTGTTCACCCACATAAAATACTCCACAAATGTGTCACCAAATTTTGTTTTGCTAATTTTGTCTAACATAATGATATTGAAATAACGTTTTCCTGTGTCATGTAGTGCCCTCTTCCCCCCAGATCTCTAGATTTCTTCTTCTTTATCTATATAATTTCATGTTTGGGCACGCAATTGACTTACCTGAAATCATACTCATTGGATATCTTAAACACCATTCTTGATACTTAAGCTAAGTAGCTTCTAACTTCCAGTACTGAACCTGTTATTAATTTAAAATTTTAATCATATTACCCTGACCAGTGTGCCGCACATTACCTCACATTCCTAGTACTTTCTTAGAGGTACAGTACGTCACCCTACACCCAATCTCTTTAGTTAAAGCTGTGTTTTCCGTAGCAATTTCACTCAAGCTCCACTTGACCTACGACCACACGTTCACCCTAATAATCTGTTTAGGTCACATTGTCGCCATCTCTGGCTGGTGTTGGAATGATTTCCTGCAGACTAATCAGCTCACAGGAAGCTGTGTGCTGACGGGTGTGAATCTACAGGATGTGGATCGCGTCATTCTAATGAAAGCTTTTATCATAATGTGACGGACGGGAGTTGATATGATTGAGAGACAGGGAATGTAATACATACTGTATGTATGTATTACATACGTAATTTCTGTAAATATAAAGTAACATATTATTATTTTTTTTTTTTAGGATTGCTTGTTAGTTTCAATTACTATAAGGTATAATGGATATTAAAAAAGTGGAGAGCTTAAGAACAAACGTGAATGCATTCAAAACAGGAGCCAGTAAATGTAACAGTAGGACATTCTAGGAGCAACTGAAGTTTGAAAAACAAGTTAAAAACCATTAGTAGAGAATAATGACACTTCACATTGTCAGGTAACTAGAGGTAGGAGAAAGTATTAGACATTCTTATAAAGTTGAAGTAGAGAAAATAAGAACATGACCTAAAGAGTTTAAAGGGGGACACAACAAACATAAGCAGTAACAGATTAAGGAGTAAAATATCAACGAGGAAAACTAAAATAACTCTTCAATTACATCGTTGTTTATCCCCAAGAATATATTTCAATTCTACGTCATGTGTAGGTAAGAATTGCATCAGCTGCAAATTATCTGTATTGAAATGTAAATGATATATTCTAAAATCAGATTTATGATAATTATAATCGTACATCAGTAAGTGCTCCGTGTGTCCCGTACCCAAAGTAATCAGGAAGCCTTTGTCCCCCTTCAACACGGTATGTTATAATATACTATAGATATTTGTATTTATTTATTGCATTGATTTTATCCTTAGATTATATGTTTCTGTATTAATACCACACACACACACACACACACACACACACACACACACACACACACACACACACACACACACACACACAGTGTCTTCAGTATATTAAATAACTTTTTTATGGTAGCCTCTTATTATTTACATAGATTCTCCTATTAAAGCTTTAGTATATCAATGTTTGATTAAGCTTGGGATGTAAATGGTTGGTGCATTTTCTTTGTATCCATTTCCCTATGTGCTGTATCGTTGAACAGTCGAGTAGTGTCGCGAAAGATACGGTTATCCTGTTTTACAGACGGCAATCGTACAGCTGTACTGATGTTGACTTCCAAATACTTACCTTAAATGTTTAACTTTGATAAAAATATGCGGGAAGGTCCTAAAACTATTAAAAATATCAACAAATTAACAAACACACTTTAAATGCTAATTATGCACGTCCTTGAGTTTTTATTTTTTGTCTTCATACTTTGCATAATTTTTCGTAAATAAGTTGTATTCTGACTGTCTTATAGAACAGAAAACATAATAGTGCAAGCCATATATCCTCACTTCACTGAAAATCATAGCAGGTAGTATTATAACGCACTGGCAGAGAAATTCGGTTGTTGAGAGAGTAAACATCAGACTACACGGGTGACCCTCCAGGCTTTAGCAGTATTGCCAGCACACACAAATGAGACGCACTTTGTTATTCAATACCTCGACTCTACTCTGCTAACAAGCAAGTGGTCAGAGCAGCTCCTCTCATACCTCGACTCTACTCTGCTAACAAGCAAGTGGTCAGAGCAGCTCCTCTTATACCTCACCTTAGCTGAGTTACAAGGCACTCTGATCTAGTCATTCAGTTCCTCTTACAACAAACAACCATCGAGCTAATTGGTACACAGTTTAATTAAACTGATTATGCATGAGTGGGTTTGTGAAGTCATTAGGACACTACCCGCTGCAGGTGAATACGTACACACCTTCAGGAAACTGTTTAACACACTGAAGATGAGACGGACAGATATACGGTCGGAGGAACCATCTTAAAAAACGGAAATTACTCATAATCGTAAACTAATTGTAACAAGTGGCTTGAAAGTCTGTCAAACAATTCGAGTTTAAAAGATTAAGACTACAAACACGCAAACAAACACACTGTTCTGCATCTAGGCTGAAAGCTTTTATTAAAAGAGTAATAAGAGTAATAACACGACTTCAGCGCTGAAGCATTGATGGGAAATAGTCTGAGGGTTAACTGTCACTACTGCAGAGGAGTGATGATTGGAAAGAAAAGAGCAGACTCAGAAAATTAACGAGTCACAGACTAAATAGATGGACGTTCGTTCGGCAAAGAGATGTCGCTACCATACCTTTTCAAAAGGTCTGAGAATAGAATATTAAAGGCAACAATATTAATATTCACCAGAGCTGTCAGGAGCAAAGCAGGGCTATGATTTAGGAGAACGAGCAAGGTGTTTGTTTATTACAAATTCCATGACTTTAAGAGATGATAGAGGGGAGCTTCTGATCGATGGCTGAAAAGAGATGGATCACCTTCTTGGAAAATAGGTTAATATCCAAGACAGAGGAACTATACGAGAGGAGTAAGAAAGGTCAAAACGGTTAAATACAACGAAGGTAGCAAGGAAGTTCATGTGCACATCATGAGGATTGGAGGTAAGATGCAATCATGTCCTGGCGACTTGTTTTGGTCTATACTCCTTTGGGAAGAGGTGGATTATGAAGACACACTTTTAATTTGAACTTGCTATCTTAAAAAACTATCTTCGTTTAATTTTTTAACGTAAATAATTTATATATATGATATATATATATATATATATATATATATATATATATATATATATATATATATATATATATATAAACACATACATATACCTAAACTAACCAACACTCTCCCACCCCCTCAACCAACGCTCTCCCGAACTTGTGGCCATCAATCCTAATCGCAGACACTAATCTCCATTAAACTATTGTATGTTTTTGGCCTCCACTATCTCAAACTAGAGCACATACATTAACCCTGACCTCCAGCCTGGAACCCCGACCCACTTTCCTCAACCCTTCATCACCATCTTATGCTGCTGATCGCCATCCTCCACTGCTGTTGGTGGTTACCTATGCAGGCCAATATATAACATTTTGCAATCTGAATTGACAGTTGTAAAATATGAACTGACTAATATAGCAACAAATGACACGGGAAATATATACTTTGTGTTCGAGTATTCACTGTGTTGACCTCAAAGTATGTCTCCTGCGTCATGTGCTGCTATATACTGTATGTCAGTTCATGTTTTGCAACTGTCGACTTAGATTGTAAAATGTCATTTATTGGCCTTCGTACGTCACCACCAACTGAAAAACTGTCCATTTGGGCCGCAACGATCATTAGTGTAATATGGCAATGGAGTAGAACGGTAGATAAAAAACTTTCTTTGATAAGAATGAAGAAAAATATAGATAGATGTGTCCTCTTGTAGTCCTGGACATGAGGAATGTGTCATTGGAATTAGGTTCACCTTTCAAAAGTTTCTGACAGTAAAGACCAGAGGGAACATATGGGTATAATCATTGAAACTTGGTAAATGTTTGTCATTCAATTGTCAAGAAGTTTATACACTGTGTATCAGAAAACACAATATCTCAATAACGTGGGGAGCACTGCTCAACTCATTCCTGTGGGAAAATGTGACTGACGCAAGTTGACGGTTTGACAGCAGCCAATTTCCTGAAGTTGAAATCATATTTAGTAGGCAGCCAAAACTCGAGCTGCTGGCAAATGAAGAAAAATTGTGTCTGATTATATATATATATATATATATATATATATATATATATATATATATATATATATATATATATATATATATATATATATATATATATATATATATATATATATATATATATATATATATATATATATATATATGTGTGTGTGTGTGTGTGTGTGTGTGTGTTTGAGTTTGAGTTTGTATATGTTGGTAAGTTACGGAGTAAGTGAGCTCCACAGTTCTACTCGATGTTAACGATTATCAACGAGACCAATCGAGGCAAGATTTGACTAAGTTGTGTGTGAACACCAGAAAATATAAGGATGAAAAAAAAAATCAGTATACCACAGAAAAACTGAGGTTACCGTAACTTTGAATGCTGAAGGGGCACTCACGGGAGATGTGGAGGGCAATGCTGAGGATAATGAAACAAAAGTACCGGGAATGGAAGGAATACGTGAAGTATGACTTTTATTTATCCAAAAGGGAATCCTTTGCCTTCTGGGCAGTGCATGTTTTGCCCTGTCAGATACAATAATGCCTGCTTTACTCACTCGATGTTGAGGTCTCACTTTAGCACTAAGCATCCTCAACATAAACACTTTCACCTTGCCCTTCTCATCTGTTTGAGCGAGACTTCTTGCTGAATTATTGCAAAATCAAATTGCAGCTCTAGCCTGCGTTTTCCCACCACCATACGCCACTCATTTGTCAGTATGGAAAATTATTTCCCTGTATTTATAATCATACATACAAGCCTGTTGGAATAGAGATGGTCCTTTTAAAATAACTGGAGGGTTTTCTCGTCATTTTACAAGGTTTTTATTAAAATTTATCATTTCGTGCTCTATTTGAATATACACATAGGCCTACTGTACATATCACCTTAAAATAGAAATACGGTTGTGATAATTGTCACGCTTTGAATTATATTTATTAGGTTTTTTCTTTCCAAGACAAAGATAACAATAAATTATAATTATTGATACTCATTCACTTTAATTACTGATTAAATCATAGGAGAAAGAATCTATAATTATTTTGTTTTATGTAGCTTACTGTAGATGTGCATACAGTAGTAGAATGTGAGCTTCCGTTATTCATAAAAAAACTCGTACATATTTTTCATCACTTCGATTAATCATTATACAAACTTCAATAAACGACATCCCAAAACTCTGTGTAGAAGAATACAATTTAATATATTTGGAATGTCAGAAACATCTGTTATTCAAACAAAAGTAAAAGCGATTTTTATTAAAGTGCTTTAATTAAAATGTAATTAAAAAGTTGTAATAGTGATGTTATTACATGGACCACATAAAAAACCTTTAAACGTCAGTGGGTGGCTCAAACTATCTGAAATTTGTTTTTCAAGTGTATAATTTTGAGTATGTGAATATATAATCTCAACGATTGGGGAGGGGGGTGGGTGTCGAATAAGGAGAGATAGGGTTATCCGAAGCCCTGAACAACAGATGTGTGAGCTGCTGGAGCATTAGGAGTGTGAGCTGATGGAGCATTAGGAGTGTGAGCTGATGGAGCAGTAGGAGTGTGAGCTGCTGGAGCATTAGGAGTGTGAGCTGATGGAGCATTAGGAGTGTGAGTTGCTGGAGCATTAGGAGTGTGAGCTGCTGGAGCATTAGGAGTGTGAGCCGCTGGAGCATTAGGAGTGTGAGCTGCTGGAGCATTAGAGGTGTGAGTTCCAGGTACCCCCACACTCAGCGGGTTATCTCTCGTGATTTATACTTGCCGTTATAGCTGAAAGGCTCCCTGGTGGCCGATAGCAACTGTCAGAAGTGCCATAAAGAAATAGAATGTTCACTTTAAATCTAAATTGAATGTCTCTTTGCTTCATAAAAAACATAATGCTTTGTTTTTATCATTTATTGCTTCCTGGTAAGATATTGGTACTTTCTCTGAAGGTACCAAGTACCAGCTCGGAGTAATAATTTGAAATTCAGATATTACCAGTCTATGATAGTAAATGGTACATAATGATATAAAATAACCCAAAATAGCGGATGATATATCTAGTGATTATTTAAAAATTTCTGTCACAATGAAAAATCTACATCAAACCATCGATGGACATTTTTAATATAACTTCATCCACACGATAATATTTTGTAATTCAAAATAGATGCATACTGATGGATGTAACACACACACACACACACACACACACACACACACACACACGCGCACACACACACATACACACACACGCACACACACACACATACACATGCACGCACACATATGCACAAAATATTTTGCTGTCACTCGGATTCGAGTATAACGATCATCCAGCTATGATAAAATTATATGAGTTGTTAAAGATGTCACCTTCGTTGGTGAGCTCTGAAGTTACTGCAGAGATCGATATGGGACCGGCAGGGTTGTTCACAGGTGTTGCACATAAGGGGGAGGGGCAGTGACATCTGTGAGGGAATTACTACATCACGTCAGGTCCCTCATAACACGCACAAAGCTTGTTTTCGAGATGTCCACTCCCTCACTTTTAGTCCGCCCTTCACCTTATTTTTCATACACCAGCCATGGTTCTCCAGTATCACTATAACTATCCACCACTGAGTAAATCATTATGTCTACCAATGTTTCAATTCCCCTTTTCTCAATGTGCTCCTACCATATGAGGAGAAACTGATCCCATCTGCCTATCAATTATTTTACTTTCGTATTTCTTTATTTCTTGTATGTTATTATCTGCATCTTATACACCGAGCATATTGTCTCAGATATCATTTAATTTTCTTTCGCCTCGTATTTGGTCCTTCCTCTTTCGTTCAGAGTTCATGTTTTCCACCCATATTAATAAAGGGTAAATGTTTCCCCGCATATACTCATCTTTATCTCTTTTAGTGTGGTTCTATCTCTCTAAACGTATCTTGTCACACCATTACGCTCTTTCCCTCCAATATTTTGTCCTTCAATTCAACATATATTGTTCCATTTACTGTTATCATAACTGAGAGACATCAGAAACACTCCATTTCCTTCATTCTATATCTATTTTTACTTTTTCCTGTCTCCTTTCTCTGTTTTTTTTATTTTTTTTTATTTTTGGGACATTCAGGTCTTTTGATATTCACTTCACACCTTCCTCTTTACACACATTCTTTTAAACTCATTTACTAACATTTGTAATTCTCTTTCTGAACCTCTAACTTATGCAGTCTCATCTGCAACAGTATCTAATTTACCTCCTATTTACAGTCCATATCATCATTCACAAACCGTACAATGCGCACTATCATTATTAAACACATACGCCAACATCACACACCCGTAACTCAATCCGAATTAAAATGAGACTTAGTGTATAATAAATGTTTCCCCTACTTCCCCTGAAAAAGTGCCAAATTGATCCTCTCACCTTGGAGACGATTACACCACACACTTGGAGGAGCATCACACGAGAAGGTGTCAATACTTTCGAGTTAGCCCGACTACAAACCGAGGCAGACAAGCGCCACTGCCGGAAAGACTCCACTGCACTCAATGTAGCCCTCCACATGTGCAACATCTGTGAACAACTCTGCCGGTCCCGTATCGGCCTCCTTAGTCACCTCAAAACTCACCAATGAAGGTGACATCCCTAACAACTCATATTATTGTAACATAGCTGGATGATCGTCATACTCGATTCTGAGTGACAGCAAAGTATTAAGTAGTAGTGTGTGTGTGTGTGTAACGAGATACACTTGGTCTGATAGCTAAAAGCACTTTCAAACTAAAATACGGATTAAGTACAAAAGAAAACGGGATTGCACCACCAGTAAAACTACATTAACTCTAATATAAAATAATTTTTCACGTAAAAATTCCGTGTTTGCTCTTTCCAACGCAAAGATTTTACCTTGTGCACTAAAAAAGCTTTTCCACATGAGCACCAGCCGTAATGGTGGCTATGTGCTCGATGAAGAAACGCTTCAAGAATTTAAAATCGAGTATAACTCCATCTAATATATTGCTAATGGCCTTCTTTTGCATTTAGAACAAGAGGCATACGCAAATGACATATCACTATTCTTCTCTACAAAAGGGTGGGAGGACGTACGGACTGATAAACTCGTATGTAGTAATGGAAGCAAGCTGGAACATTCTCCTTACCTTCCATATAACACAACTTGTGCTGAATTGTGTTAAACTCAGTACAAAACTGGAGGACGGGTCGATTTACTGTAACTACAGACAGAGATAGAGGTGTTAACAGGTCAATTTATCCCCTCCTCCCTCAGCCGGGGATTAAACAAAAAGTAATTAAATTCATTAGACAAGGTATTCCATTTTTAATTCATCATTTCAAGATAATTTCCATTTAGAAATTTGTTCACGGAGTACACCACCACACTCAACTGTTTGCTGGACTTTTACTTGATGGAAATATTGGAAATTTTTAATCCACTGTTGCTCAAGCAGTGGCTGATTCCAGCTTCAGTTTTCAATTTTGTCTTTTTAACTGTGAACTAAAATAGTATCATATATTATTGAAATACAAAATCATTTGGTAGTAATATGGTAACATCCAGGCCTAGAGATGAGTCCATTCACATTTCTGTTACTGAAAACTGAATATATAATTCTCGGTAATGGTCGCCCAAATACAGCTAAGTACCCATCGTTAGGAAGAAAAACAACACATTAGTGTAATAGCTTTACCCAGTGTGCATTATGTGTGTGTGTGTGTGTGTGTGTGTGTGTGCGTGTTCGTGTGTGTGTGTGTGTGTGTTCGTGTGTTCGTATATTTCTTGTATCGACACATGTGTGATTTTCACCTTCTGCAGGCAGTTGTGATCGCCATTAAAACTTTTAAAAAATGAAGCAAATGTGCATTTACAACCTAATGCTGAGCTGTTGATGTGGCCGCCGAGCGAGTGTTTGTTGTAAGTGGGTACACAGGCAAGCTTACGCCACCAAGAGCTACAGCAAGAAAAAGTATATTCAGCCCCAAAGCCATTGGAAGCTGGACAAAGCCAGATGATACTGATGAAGGTAATAGGATATTTTGGCTGTGGTGCTCAGTGGTGTTAGTGGCACTTGTGTTGGCGGTGTTGCTCGGTGGTGCTAGTGGTACTTGTGTTGCCTGCAGTACAGAAATTGCTTGTCTTGCTTGTGACACATGCGTTGACTGTGATGCTTGTGGTACATGTGTTGGTTTTAATATTTGTGGTACATTTGTTGGCTGTGGTGCAGTCGCGGGCAAAAATGTCGTCCCCCGTAGTGAGAATGAGTCACAAGAATGAGTTTACGAACTGACTTACCTGTGGGGTTTAGGCCATCATTAGCTCTGGTAAGAAACTTTAGGTAGAGGTGTAATTCTTGAGGATAAAACATAGTAAAGCAGCTACACATCTTGCGCACACCATTAAGCTGTTACCTCGCTTCCGAAGGGGTTTGCGAGATATCGGTACGACCGACCCAGCATATTGCCTGTTTCTACACTATCTTCAATAATGTAAATAAGGCATACCTCAGCCTTGGCTGCACTAAATCTGTTCATACGTCACGGATGAACTATGTTGGATATACAATAAGCACTAAATTGGGGACTTTTTTTCTGTGAGTTCACATTTCTCTAGAAAGGGACGTCAAAGATGACGATTTTTACACAAATGTCATGGATGTTAAACAAACGCCTTTTTTCATATCACAAATCAAATTTGCTATAAGCTTTAGCTTAGAAGAATCCTTAGAATACTACATGTAATATTAACCTCGAACACCAAATGTCATGATAACAACGACCAAAACAATTGTAAACTGTTCAAATTATCATATGTCATAAACTGCGGGATAAACACATCACATTTGCAGAACCCTACACCGGATCTTTAGATAAAACACTTACACACAGTGAAATGACATCACGAGCTTGTTTATTCGAGATTTTCAATAACTTTATTAGATGCACGCGGGTCTTATGAACAATCGCTTGGAGCATTGGAACATACCCACCGATTTTCGCCATTACACCAATCGAATTATACTAAGCAGCTAAAACAGGTAGTAAAATGTCCATAACTATCTGGGATTTGTATTGGGTTATGGACTCATAGCATTCACAGGCGCGACGCTCTACTAGAGATTGAACTCCTCCAGGTGGCCTTTCCAGATTTGGACTGTGATATTATTGACATGTTAACACCACCTAATCGTTAAAGATACATAAACGTTTTGATTCCTACACATACCTTCCAGCCATGGTGAATAGGATTAAGTTTATTGTCACTATTGTTTGATTTGACTATAAAGCTTCTAGATTTTCAATTATCCTATTTAATTAACCATAATAGTTATGTGCACAGTTTTACACTCGAATATGTTATCATTTTCAATTTCTATCCATATAGATAGTCTATCTTTTCTCCCTTCATTCAGTATGATTCCTGATTTCGTTGGAGGCACATTGCCCGGACACCGTAAAGAGATGGAATGTGTTTTGGACTTTGTATAAAGTACGAGCCGGAAGGTACGAGACGAGACAGAAACTTTAATATAATGAATTAAAACTGGATTTCTTTTTCATGGCAATTTTAGCATGAAAAATGAAAGCGAGTCCCGATGGCCTTTCTGCCTGTTACGAGGAAAGTGAATATATAGTACATACAGTTGTGGACTAAGCCTTTCATCGGTACAAAAGAAGGCATCATGGTCGGTACTGCACTCGACCACTTTCAATTTCCTAAATGTTAAATTAAGTACAAATCCACGTTCACGTATGTTTCAACGTCGTTTTCTAGTAATTTGATACCTGCTCTTCACCGGTCTAGTACAGTTTTTACATTACGCAAGAAAAATTTCCTAAAACTGAATTTTGTTAAAACTTGACCAAATCCATCTGTAATTCCAGATTTGCTTTGGGGTTTAGGCGGCTTTTAAACCTTATGCCATAACCGCTTCGTCGCTTTACAGCTTACGCAAGTCACTGTCCTTAGAGCAGAACCCCAATTCCGAAATCCTAAGTCCGCCCCAAAACCAATCAGAAGACAGAGTGTCTATGCACTGACTAAATCCCTCTGTAATATTCTGGAATGTCCACAGTCATCGGGCCCTGACGTATCGCTCTCCCCAGACAGCCCGAGTGTGGGAGTAGTAACTTGACGTCTCTGAATTAATTTACAGAAGATAAATGAGAGGTGTTTGTTCTTAATTCCTATTTCTACATTTTAGTGGAAAAAAATCGTTATATTCACGTCAGCCCCAATGCACAGAACATATTCTCGTACACTGGTATAGAGCATGTAAGACGGAGGTTTGAAAGACAGAAAATAGCTTTGCAGAGACAATCAAAAGACCGTGGTGAAAGAGAACTAAGGAGAAAGAGAAAAATCGTGTGGAAAGAGAGAAAGAACGAGAGGAAAGGAGAGAACGAAGAGCACTAGCCGAGGAAAGAGAGAAAGTTTGTAAACACGACAATAAAGGGCTGATGAAAAATATTCATTGTGTATCATCTTTATTGTTACCAGCAACCAACATAAACCAAAGACAAACCGCATATTCAAAATTAGTTTATTATTATACATAAATAAGGTAGACATGCAGATCGGAGAGCACCTTGAAGCACATATAATTTCATAAAAGAAGCAAGCTGTTCGCCTGAAGAGCTGACACAAGGATGGATGGGTGGCGAGAGCATGGATGTCCTTCCGGGCAACACGGAAGGACATCCAGGGGCTGGAAGACTCGAAATAAGGGGTACGTCATCACGGGTGATAACTTAGCAGTGTGTAAGCATTTTGATAAGACGAGAAGGCACCTCAGTGTATAAATACAGGCGGGCACTAAGCCGGGTCGTAAGTAGTCACTCAACCAGGGCGACACCTCCACTCGCCTTATGCCACTCGTCAAATTTGTAACAGCAGACAACAAACAGACGACACGCTTGCGACAGTGCACCATCTAGTGATTGAGTAGCCAATTAAATTAGATGCCAAATATCCATTGTAACACCATGGCCAATTCTAGGGAGTGCTACTTCCTAAATAGGTATTCTTTGACGTTTACAGACATGCAGTGCAGACAGCCAGTGTTGTTTCTGCTTTAGTCCCGAAAGGAAGTGTACGAAGGTTTACAGAAAAACTCCATAACCGGTGAGGATACTAAAATTGACGGGGATTGCACATATCATAAGGTGTTCGTCAGTATAATAAAGAGCTTGTAAGTGTCATTAATTAAGTGCATCAAGTGTTTCTAATTGCCTTAGAGTAGTTATACTGTAAGTGTCTCAAAGTGGTCTCAAGTTTAAAAAAGTGATTTTAAGTGTAATAACATTTTCATAAGTATTGTGAAGTGATCACATGTATCATAAGGTGTTCATAAGTAACGTAAAGGCCTTATAAGTGTTGGGTGTTTGTGTCATGAAGACTTTATAAGTGTCAAAGTAGTTGTTGGCGCCAGAAACTTCCATACGTTTCATAAAGGTGGTATAAAGTGTTGGAAAGTGGCATAAAGTGTCATGACGTTCTAAAGTGTTAAGGTTTCTTAAAGTATCCGTGGCCTAAAGTGTCATGAAGTGTCCTACAGTGTCAGTATTCTAAAGAGCCATAAAACATATAGTTTAATAGTGTCATAAAGTCTCGAATAGTTAGTATCCGCGCAACATACAATAGTGTCATATGGTCTGAAAAAGTGCCATAAGGTGCTGTGAAGTCTCTCAGGGTGTCGTAGTGTCAGTAAAGTGCCTTTAACGCTTTAAGTTGTCGTGAAGTGTCATTAATGTCGTACAATGTTGTAAAGTGTCTGAACTATCGCAAAGACTAAAGTGTGTCCTAGAGTACGGCAAGGTGTCGTCAAGTGCCATGAGGTGTCATAAAAGTGTCAAGATGGTACCAGGAGGTGACCCTGTAATGCGCCAGGGCTTCCGCGACCACCAGCACAAAGTAACTACTATTAATACTACTGTTGTGTTCTTTACTTAATGAACAAATTATCTTAGTCATCCATTTGACATAAACTATTGCTTAAGATCATTGGCTCTGCCCAAGTTGTTCCCGTAAGTTAGGTGTGAATAATCATAAAGGTGTGTTAGGTGGGGTGTACACTGCAGGTAATCTCAACTGGATTTTTCATTTTCTTTTTCCAGGTAAATGAGTTAAAAACTTCTCTTCGAGGCACAGCAACACACCATATCTCAGGTACGTCCAAGTTATCATATTCGTTGATAATCGTTTTATTTATCTGTTAAGTCTGGGGTCATTCGCATCCCACAACAATTTTCACGTATCGTTTCGCTTTTCCTCTCCGTCTTTGAGGACGTCGGTGTCCCTCCCTTATCAATGAGTCAACGTGATGCCTCCACTCGTTCAAGTGGTCGTCGGTCCACTCCTTATCCCTATTTATTTGAAATAGCAAAAATCGTTAAATGACGCTGAAACTTTGCGTGAGTGTAGCTAGTGTTGACGTATTTTCTGAGATTTTTTCCTTACATTTCGAATTTTAATTTTATATTTCGACTCCAAAGCTTCCCTGCGTCCTTAATCTTCATATGTTTCGGCCAGCCATGAAAGCTTCGTTTGTCAATTTTGTTCACACCTGTCATGCTTGTCAGGTAGCAGGTAAACCTAATCAAACAATACCATCAGCTCCTCTCTGTCCAATACCTGTTATAGGCGAACCCTAAGAAAAAATTATTATTGCTTGCTTATAACCGTTAACTAACACCTATTAAAACCTCTAGTTAACAGTATGGTGACTTACTTTATTACTTTTAATGATTACTTGATATATTAAATTAGATATCAAGCAGAAGTTTCAACCGCAGATAAGGTATAGATTATTCAAGTTAATGGTAGTTAATTAAGTTAAGTATGGTAGAGGATACTTAAAACGAACATTGACAATTTTAGTATTATACTTAAAATTACTTATATGCAAAAAAGAATAATCCAATGATCTAGATGCAGGTCAGAACTTAACACAGGCGAGGTAGTTTCTGCATTTTAGCACCAAAATCATTACGATTAACATAATGATTTACTTCAGTTATATTAAGATTCTCACGTATTGGCGACAGTATCATATATATATATATATATATATATATATATATATATATATATATATATGTTTGTCTCGTCATTGGTATTCACTTCACTCACTAAGATTGGCGTTTCCACAGTAGTTAAGGAACTTTTAGATTACCCGGTAAAACTAAGGCTTAACAAGACCCTAAGAAGAAATAAGAAAAGCATTAAGATGACTTAGTGTGACATGTTGAACTCACAGATACGAACAGCACCTGGAGAAATGTGGCGGGCGTCAAGGGGGATATTTATAGCAAGTTATGAGGGTAAGGAGGTAAATGTCGCTCCTGAGGGTATGCAGGACATTTTATCAACTTGTATTGGGGCTTGGTCGTGACAAGGATCCTACGAACACTTTCATCACACTCTTAAATCCAAGTGTGCTTACGCCGATCGATGGGTTTCAAATATCGATGGTTGTTTCGTGTGCACAACCAATGGGTTTGTGGAGAATATTTGTACAGTATCTAGTTTTAATGATGGTGTTTTTCCTATTTGCTGTTTCAATTTTACTAAAAAATAATCAAAAGAAAAGATAAATATACAAATATAAAACTAAAATATATTACAGATTAAAATGACAGGTGACCCGTAGTCAGGTCATGCCAGTGACCATAAATTTATTCTACTGGTTACAAAATCGCTTTGCCGATCCTTCATAAAGTACGCCGCGCTAGGTCGGCTGAGTAGCATGCTGCTTCCAAGAACAATGTGGTTTAAAGTGAAGTGAAGTGCAACACTATTGTGGGTCATTTAAAAAATCCGTGGGCGATGGTGGATCCACATTTTAAACACGGAGTGAAAATAAAAGTGTTCAAGCGAACACATCATCCCAGATTTGGACTACGTGACACTTTAGTAAACCAAAACATTGAAAAAACAAACAAACATAACTGATGGTGATTCTACGTTTTCAAGTGTTGTTGATGCGGGCCAGATTTACAAAGTACATGACATACCAATTAAAATCAGAGTAAAACAGTAAAGGAGTACGCAAAGCGGAAAAGAACAATAGCTGTCGCTTATAAAAATAGTGCAATACTGTTAAATGTCCAAATGAATTGTAGAATAAATAAACTTGGTGCTGGTGAGGAGCGTTAACAAATTATAAAGCGTTCATATTAATTTATCAACAGGATTACTCGTGGGTAAAATTGGGTAAATGTTTAAACACTGTATTAGACTCTGAGGGAACTCTAGTAGAATATTCATGTTGTTGTCTCTGTTTTACAAGCTTCTTAATCTGAACAATATCATGTTTAATTGAACTACTTATGAAGAACCAAGTATAACCTGGCTAGTGTGTACGAGTTAACTATTGTTCATTTATTAATTATGACCGAGTTAAATTATATATATATATATATATATATATATATATATATATATATATATATATATATATATATATATATATATATATATATATATATATATATATATATATATATATTCCACATTCTTTTGTGTAATTCACATCTTCAGGGGTGAGTACAGTCTGTACTCACCCCTGAAGATGTGAATTACATGAAAGCGCTTGGGAACTTCGTGTTTTCTTCTTTCCTTGTGGTTATCAGCATATACCTAGATCACGCGCACCTACAGTGATTTACTTGCATATATACATATATATGGGGAGCTCCTGACGCTGTGTGTGTGTGTGTATATAGTGCCCAGTGTAAGTTTGGGGAGTCCCAGCCATGTTGTGTGGGTGTATTGAGTCCCCGTCGTGTTGTGTGACTGTTTGGAGTGCCTGCCATAGTGAGTGGGAATATGGGGTCCAGGGGCCGATGAGCAAGGCTTGTGTGTATAAGGCTCGCGCACTGACACCGAACCTCCCTAAGATGAAATGGTTCACTCAAGTTTGAGGTATTAATTGTGTTTAAACTTCTGCTGGGACAGTGTGTACAATGAAGGGGGCCATTTATGATAGATGGATGGGCGGTTGCTGAGAGATTTGTTTATTATGATTTTGGTAGCGTTGTGTTGTGGTACAAGAGGAGGCAGGTGCCAGTAAGTCTGATGTTTTGAGGATGCACAAGGAATTGTATAGACTGAAGATGATTGTGTGAAAAGTTGTTTCGTCTTTGTATCCACACTTGGAAGCAGGAGTGGTAAGATTTGGGGAGATTACAGGGATTTAAAGGCAGAACTGGTCTTCTCGTATTCTGGGACAGACGAGCGGGAATGTCTGGGAGACCACATACTGACGAGGGTTGATGGTGTTTAGGGGTGCAGAGCACTGTTGTATTTTATTCCATGTTCGCTGGGATCCCAGTTACAATTTGTTCTCTTTGTTTCCCCGGGCCATTTCCTGAGTTTCTGTATTTATGTATAAATCCGACATTTTTGGAGGACGTAGCTGAAAACAGAAAACTCTCTCTCTCTCTCTCTCTCTCTCTCTCTCTCTCTCTCTCTCTCTCTCTCTCTATATATATATATATATATATATATATATATATATATATATATATATATATATATATATATATATATATATATACACGGGGTGTTCCGTAAATACCTTTCATAAATCAGAGGGTGTATTCCTGAGACGTAAATAAAGATAAATAACTATATGACCAAATTGTCAGTTCTCAATAGTTTCAGAGTTAAGCACATGGCAGGTTTGGTAGGAATGTGACGCTCCTGAAAATGAGTAGAACAGGACATCATGTTGTTGTTTATACTGTGCTATGTTTATGCTTGCAGGATTAACACTTTCTTACTTCCGCTTCAATATATTAAGAATCTACCTAAAAATGCAAAGCAAAAAAGTTCAGCAGGCCAAAACAAACGGGTGCACTTAAGTAAAGTCGGAGCAAAATTGAATCTTGCTAAAAGACAAACACGCTTGATGAAGTCTAAAGGAGTAAAGGAAGATGAATAGTGACTTCTTCCCCGTCTCTTCGGTGAAGATTTTCTTATTTAACATCACTAAGGTTTATAGAATTTAATTCCCTAATCAAACTAGCTTCAACCAGAAGTCTTTCTGTGACACATGATGATTTGTACACTGCTTTCAGATGCTATTTTGATAGTGTACTTGTACTGTTTAATTCAGAGTTGCGATGCTTTACCAGTCTGAAACACATTCAGTCCATAGCACAAAAACTTGGGTACCCCTCATTGTTTGTTGATCATTGTTTTAAAGGGGCTAAAAAATCCTTTCATTCTACTCAAACGAGGCAAATTCCTACACTTAAGAATATTTTGACTCTGCCTTTTCGCAATGAATTTGTCCCGTTAGTTCAGTCCCTTAAATAATTAAATATTAATGTTGTTTTTAAGTATGACTCTACTATTACCAATATATTAATCAAGAATAGCCCAACCTTGAATGTAAATGGAAGTGTTTAGTGCATTCCATTGTATAACCTGTCTGCTTGCCACGAGTGAAAAGCTATGTGTCCAGCGCACTCCTCCAGTCCAGGGACGACTTAGTTTTAAAATCGTAAACTATCCCCTGATTATCCTCTTTCTTTTTAGGGAAAGATTAGCACTATTTTAATATTTATTTCCGTTCGTTAATTCCGGACACGAACTCCTCTACGGCTTTCCGGTAATTATGTTATTAATTCGTGACCGCATGACGCCATTCACTCTCGTATTTTAATTGTTTCCTATGGACACACGTAACATATTTTGAAATAGAAAACTATCCAAAATAACTTTTGTTAATCTTATACCTGGCTTTTAACTTCGTCAATAGTGTATGCATTAATTTGATAAAGTGCATACAATTTTCGTAGGCCTGTGAGATGCGCGGTAGTTCCTGACTCCTCTGCTTGGGGGTGCTGCACGAAGGCGTTGCCTAAACTTGCCATGTGGTATGAGTGCTAATAACTGCCCTACTTATGGTTCCCCTTTCGTCAGATCAGTAACTTTATAAAACAATGTGCATTTTCGCTTGTCATTATTATGAAAAAATAGGGGATGAGATGTGACAGCCTTCCCTCTCTCTGTTGCCAAATGACAGTCAATATCACACGGCCAGCTCGTAGCTAAGTTGATGAGTAATCAGAATATCAAAGCCTTAGCAATCAGCATGCAAATATCTAAGGTCTTGCAGTCCCCCGCGGCGATGTGCTATGTAGACCCCACGACACCTGTAGAAGTGGCATTCCGAGTAAATATATTTGTATAAAACACATTATTTCCATATATAAACAGGAACACAGTGTGATCAAATGTTTCCTACCTGTTTGGGGAAAGTTTTACCCTTATAAGGAATTTTTGGCGTTTCTCTTCTTCCCAGTAGTACGGCATATACCTGCTTCGACTTTGCTATTTAGCAACCTTATCTTGATGACAAATAAAGGATTATTTTTTTTTCATACTTCTCCAGGGATTCAAATAATCATCGTCAGTTTTGTTATCAACGACATGAATAAAAATTCTGCTCAATGGCAAAATCATAATGTGATTACTATTTTTCAGTTGAGTGCAAACTGTCATGAAATAAGTGATCTACTGTAAGTCTCACACATAGTCTCGGATGCTTAGGTTTTGGTCTTACTGGCGGTCTACAATATCCTTGGTCTCGGAATATTGCAGGAGACTATAGTCATGATGTCAGAAGGGTCTATTGACAAGCTTCTATGAATGTATCAGAATTATATATGTAATTATTTTTTCTAAAATGAAGGAAAAATTTAATTACACCAGACTAAAAAAAAAAATTCATCCATCGGAACCAGACATGAAAAATTGGCTGGATCAGCTTTGTGCACTTCAAGGACCACACGAGTTCAGGTCATCTTTTGGTGTCATTCCTGAGCGCTGAGGTTTCGGGGAACCAATCTTGATGAGGCCTTAGATTTCACCAAGTATTCAGTTGTGATGGTCCAAACATTTTATTTGCTTTTATGCGCTGATCCACCAGAACCAATTAATTGACATGGACTACAGTTGCTTCGTTAGTAACATCTGCAGGCCGTCCTGACCTGTGGTTATCCTCAAGGCTTTCCTTCCCACGCCTGAACCTGGTCACCGTGTTACGGTGGCATATGTATTCATATGAGGGGGTATTTGTGCTGACACTCCCACAGTACGCCAATGACTTTCCTTTACTGTGGAACCTTCTTTTGTAATAGAATTTCATGGCAAGTCGATTCTTCATTTTGCGAAAATATGCAATTTCTCCAGACGCTAGAACTTAAATTATCACTCAAAAACACTAAATTTCACCATATTAGTTAAATTAGTTAAAATAAATTCCTAAGCATGTACCTTTATGTTAGCAGAAATATGAACCTGTTGCATTGTCCTAACTCCGAATTGTAAAACCCTTAAACAACCCCTTAGATATGGATTTCCCCTTTGAAGAGCTTCCCAAAGAATGGCTCCAGACAAACTAGTCAGGTTACCGTGAAGGGAAGGACGTCCTACTGATGTAACGGGAATTTAACTTTTTTTTTCTTCCTCCAGGATCTTTTCGCTAATCTTTAGAGTTTACCTTGTACTCCTTCGCACAAAGTATCATGATGGGTCTTTACCATGATGTAGTTTATATATGGTATTTCAGTCTGTTCTATTCCACCGCATCTACTCTTAATGCTTATCTTGTAGAAAAATCCTCAAATATTTACCGTACTGGCGCTGGAATCTCAGCATTGGAGTTCATTTGGACTGGCATTAGTTCCTGATAGAATTCATCCTGTTATACTGTTTTTGTCCAGTAAACTTAGATGCGCTAACTCATCAGTTTATATAAATTATTCAATGTAACGACATCTACAGACTGCAATTTATCGAAAACAAAAATTTCAAAGTTTCTATTGTTATTCTTAATTTTCCATGCTAGTGGACTAATTAAATTAGGTATTCTGGGCCAGAAGACCATTTGCTATGTTTTGTTAATATATTGACTGTAATTCTTCTAATTAGTAAATCAGCTGAGCTATTATCATCGTTGATATATTTTAAGTTTCTCCTTAGAATCTACTCGTATACATTGTATTATGGATACCAAACACGATTACAGACGTTAACCAACATACTACTATTGTTTACTTTACATTATAACTCAACTCCGCCAAGGTTATGTTGGTTTATGTGTATTTGACAATGTGCCCACTTTTATTTCTACAGAGGGATGCTTCGGAACAGTGAATAATACAGCGCTGACCTCTCATCTTTAATTCGTTAGCTTGCGCTGAGAACACCCTTAGTTCATCAATCAGTAAATGGGTACTAAACCTTTCAGTTGGAAAATATATGGTAGGTGAGGGTACTGTTATCCACACTACCTCCTTTTGTACCGAAGGCCAAGTATAACGAATGTTGTATTCTCACAGCCCTTAACAGTCCATCACACCTGTGGGACCCCCCCTTCACTTACCTTTCTTCATAAACTGCCATTAATTCCAGTTGGGACACAGTTCTCTGTTTTGATGGGGCTAGGCTGGGCCAAAATGTGCGCAGCCTGGCGTAACCCTCACCTTTCATGAATGAGACTCAACTTTATACGGCTGACATCTCAGAGTATGAAATATTTATCTGAAGCCTGTACAGATAGATTTGGAGAAGGCAATTAACTGAGAACTATCCATCCATACTTTTCCAACTGCTCTGTATCTCTGTTGGGGATGAATTTTCCCAATTTAAATTACGTTTCCAGACTTCTTGCATTAGTATGCTAGTCCGGATAAGTATGCGAGTAATTAATTGCACAGGTTCATATAATTACATTCCCGACGTTATTAAGTTTATGCCTCGTTAAGGATTAGGGCCCGTTTACTCATTCAAATGAATCATATCAAAGGTGTGTTTGTACCATACTAAACTATAGGAAAATATAGCAGTAGGGAGAGTCTCACGTGGAAAATTCTTTGCTGCCGATTATCAGCTTTGGAGAAATTAGTAGCCGATAATCACAGAGGCATATTAATACGTGTTTGGAGATCAGAGTCCACTACACATTGTCCAAATACAGGGGCTCCTTCAATCATTTTAAATCATCTAAATAGTATAAAGAAGACCACAGTATAAATGGTGAGATAGTTGTACCTCACAGCACTAACTTGAATCTACAGTACTGGTGTTGCTATGAGGATCAGTAGTTATGATAGCCCAATGCCTAGAAACGCTTTACTAATGGTAGCATCGAATATTAAATGGTTACTTTAAAATCTAGAAATACGTCTCTCAATTATTCCACCAGAGATGAGCTTGAGGGCAAGCAATCATTCAGATAAGCTGAGAATCTTCAGCTGCATTAAAAAAAAAAGCTCAGTGGGGTAGTTTTAAATTGATCTACTAATGGCATGTGCTTCAGATGGCGAGTGTTTGATGATACTTCTGTTATATCATTCTTTTTTTATGAAAGCCCGATTTAGGGGTCTGGGGATCTCTTATTATGCTCTCATACTTTTCTGATCCTTTCAAATATAAAATATGTGGCAAAATGAGATACAATGAATTAACAGGGAAGGTGAAAAAAAATGACCACAGAAAACGTCTTCAGCAGGAGAATAATGTTCCACAAATCACGACGTCATTTATTTGTTTGTCGTCGATTCTCTGTCATTACAGCACAGTTATCTCTTATCTTAAAATATAATCTGCCCAGTTTTACAGTACTAATGTTTATATCATAGTTCTACACTTTTGTTGCTCATATGAACTCTACTGTTGTCAAGTTATCATTTCAATAGGAGCCACCTTAATTAAACACTGCACTGTCTTACGAGCATCAAAACATTGCCTACATCGTCCTACATACTGCTGTCGTTACGCGCTAAGACTCTTTGCTATTGAAGGGCAGTAATGTCTGCATTATAGCACCAACTTCAAGGTAATAACTGTGATTCTGTTTCTCAACACCATGGGTAATTTGATGTCAATTGAAGTGCCTTTGGCACCTGATCCTCTACTGCGAACAGAAAATTATTACCTCAGGCTGTAGGTGACGGTATTAGAAGGCTCCACAGTTGTTGCCAAGTTTCCCTTGCAAACATGATCAAATCATGACAATATAGCTTTTAATTTTTTGTTATAATCATCTCCAATAGAAAACAGATCGAGATGAGGGAGATGGGGCTTGTATCTATGTTTATATTTTGGACTAAAAATCAGCATATATTGTTCATAATTCACAAAAAGGGCCTTCAATCGTGGGGTGAACTATTTATTTATTTATTTTGTTTTTTTCGGGGAAAACAAAATCATCAAAAATTTCTAACTTCTCCCCTTTTAAGTGGCGTAGAAAGGGAAGTATACCAGAGTAAGACTGAACTAGTGAGGTAGTGTGAGAACTGGAAGTAAATAGACACTTCAGAGAATCTACAGTCATGGTTCTACAGATTCACGCAATAAAAGCGTGGGTTATCAGAGACGTCTGACGCAAACACGGAGAGAAGAAATTGGAAGCCTGAGGGCAAGGGAGAAGCTCTGTTTGAAGCGAGACACGAATATTTCTTGGAATTTTGAGAGTTGCCCTCAGTGAGGATTACAATTTCCATGATCTTCATGTTCTAAGAGTTTTGTTGGGTATTTATATAGAACACCACACCAGTCGTATACATAACATCCAGGGTTATGAATATCTAAAAAAAAAAAATGCGCTCTTATATGGCTTGTGTGACCATTTGCTCTACAAAATAGATTACAGGTTGTTTAAAGAAGGTTTGTGGAGAAAGACAAAATTACATATATTAGATTTGAAGTTTTATCGAGATCTATATATACAGGGTGTAGTGTAAGTACCTTTCATAAATCAGAGAGTGTATTACTGAGACATAACTAAAGATAAATGACTAAATGACCAATTTGTCATTCTCAATAGTTTCAGAGTTACAGCACATGACAGGTTTGGTAGGAATGTGATGAAACCTACGGTCACCAGAGATAAATCTCCTTGATTTCAACCTGTGGGATCACATAAAAAGCAAGGTGTATGTTACAGAGGTTCCAAATCGCAAGGAATTGTGGCGCCGTGTGCAGGAAAGTGTGACAAACATTCGTCGTACCCTTGGGGTCTTTGAACGTGTGCGACACTCATTTGTGCGACTGGCTGAAGCCTACATTGACCAAGAGGGGCGGAACTTTGAACATTTGCTATAAATGTTAATCCCAGTGCAAATCGAATGGCATATGGCATAATTATTGTTAATAAGCGATACTAACAGCAGTGGATGTTTCATTTACACACTATATACTGTAGGTTTTATCACATTACTACCAAACCTGTCATGTGCTCTAACTCTCAAACTATTGAGAACTGACAATTTGCTCATTTAGTCATTTATTTTTAGTTACGTCTCAGGAATACACCCCCTGATTTATGATAGGTATTTACGGAACACCCTGGTATATATATCTCGATAAAACCACACAGGAAAAGAGAAACAATGGAGCACCTTAGCTTTCGTCTTTATTCAAGACTTCTTCAGAAGCAGTTGTCTCTGGAGATGTCTTGAATAAAGACAAAAGCTAAGGTGCTCCATTGTTTTCCTTTTCCTGTGTGGTTTTATCGAGATTTATCCTGTCCACGTTTCCATTGTGGATCTACATGATTATATATATATATATATATATATATATATATATATATATATATATATATATATATATATATATATATATATATATATATATATATATATATATATATATATATAAATATATAAATATATAAATATAAACTGAGATTACCAAAATCCTTATGTCAAGCGCTTTTACCTGATAAAAAAAATAGTATACTAAGTTTTATTTCAGCGTTTTTAGGGGGTTAGTTGTACTCCTTCCTTGTGCCAGCCCTCCTGTGGGTAAATACCAAGTTTGAACTTCCTGACATTGTACCATTAATTAAGGTGCCAACAATCGAAGGGGAAAGATGAAAGACGTGATCTAAGGCGGATGAGGGGTAAAGCTTGGTCACTGCCAGGTAATTACAACACTTTCATACAAGGTCTTGTTTTTGATGTACAGTCAAAGGAAAAAAGTCGTGGTACACTCTCCTAGCGTTATGTTCCGTAACCCATGACGAAGAATTTTGGTTAAAGTTGCTTGTTCAGACTCGAACCTCGAATCTTCGGTGTCACTTTGCCCAAATCCTTCGTCATGGGTCTCGGAACAAAACGCAGGGGAGTGTAACACGACTCTTTTCCTTGAATGTACAGTACCTTTGCGAGATGAGTTTACGTTTATGACTAATTGTAATAAAAGCAAAACCTAAACTGAAGTGAAATTAGAAGCAGTAGACTGGGAGACGTGTACACAAAGTTAACATTTCGGGGAGTCGAAAGTTGAAAAGTTGCATAATAGCAGAGAAGTACGTTAACGGAAACTCTAATCCTGAGAGTTAAAATAAAAATAGAATTAGAACTGCTAAAGGAAGTAAAAATTTAAGAAAACAACGAAAGGAAAGTTGGGAACTACTTTAAAGCCTTGTATATTAAAAAAAAAATGAAACGGACTTCTAACTTCAGAACGTGGACTCTCGGGACACATAAGAATTCAGTGGAATGCATTAAAATTTCTACCCAGGGATACCCGACTTATTGCGAGTTTTGTTGTAAGACTAAAATCCTTAGTTTAGAAGTATGATCCAATTTGTTTGAGCACTGGCAACAGATTTGAATTTTACTTTTGGTTAATGAAAGTGAAGTTGTTTAAACAATTACATTCTAACGACGTTACTTACGGTTTAATGCAAGGACTATCCTCTCATAATATTACTGGTTGAGTATGTGGAAAAATTGTGTTAAGGAAAATAATTCTTATTGTTTATGTTTTATATACTGGAAGAGGATAATTATTGTTAAAAGAATATTTTTTCTCTCGGTCTAAACATAAGAGTCAATGAAAGATATATAAGCCAATAGCTGGCCGTAAGCATATGTAAGTATTCGCCGGCACTTTTGGACGCCTGCAATTTAATTAGGTTTAATATTTCTACGAACCTCAAAAGGGTGTCTCTAACATATATTTTGTAAATGAGAGGTTGAAAGAGTAGATGGTGTATAGGTATACTTCAGTTTATTTAACTTGAGGGAGTGAAACCCACAGCTTCATCAAATTTTACTTACAGACGGTTATTGAAAAGATAAGTTTAGGTCTTAGCCGCTTACTGTTATAAATTTTGTAGTTCACTTTAAAATAAAACTTCTACTAAGTCTGTATCGTGGAATATATGTTTATTCAAATACCCGTGTTTTCAATTTTGTGAAATGTTGCTGAACAGTGATTCACCCCAACAAGTCAGTGATGAATTAGTCATATTTGGTAATACCACTTACATAATTAAACCAGTGCTTTTATATACCTCATTTTTATCTGTGGATAATGGACGCAGACGAGCAATATTGTGAACTTAAAATTAGAGGCTCCAATCGACCAATTTCTGGTTGGGGCTATATAGTGGATGAAGCATGGTAATGGAGACCCCAAGAGTGTAAAATTTTATGAGTCGTATTACAAACGGGCCGATTTTTTATACTTGTGCTATGTCAGGGTTTTGAACAATACAACATTTTTGCTACCTCAGGTCATTGATAACACTCAACAATGAAGTGGCCACATAAATAAAGCAACGGTTAAGAACTGAAAGTCATGTTGTAGATGCTCTAAGACCTCTACTAAGATCAAGATGTTTGTCTAGAAAGGCAGAGTTATGCATTTATAGTTAAGTAATTTTGTCTGAAACTATATATTCATGGCTGAAGAATTTGAAGCATCGCACAAACTCTCGATACAAAACTGAAAAGCTTTGATATTAACATCTTAAAAAGCATATATGGACCTGATATTGGTGAAGAACTAAACAAGTGATGAAAGAGGTACACAAGGGTGCTTAGCCTCACAACCTCTGATGACAAACATCATCTTAGTAGGACGCCTGGCAGCTGTCCGGGACACGTGGTGAGAGCAGCGAATGATCAAGCTGTGAAAGATAATTGGGATGACTTCCACAAAAACAAAGACCCCCAAGAAAACCCCAAAACTAGATGGAGAGATAAGGTGTTGGAAGACTTGGAAAATCCTTAGTTGGACCGTTAAACTCAAGGATTCGGCAGTGGCGAGGGGAGTTACTAGACCTGTAACACCGAATAATTAATTGAGAAAGTAATCTTGAAATATGGGAGATTATAATATCGTTTCCTAGACGTTTTGTCGCGTCAGTTTACTCCAATTCAGAGACGATGCAAATTATCTAACGCCGCTGATATATACACATATCATGGGGTCTGAGATGTTCGTGTGAAATGCTTCTTATTTGAAGTAAAAGTTAAAGCAGCCATGATTTTAGAGGTCAGTCGTGGCCGATTTAAAGCGAGTCATTAAGTAGTAATATACTGAATGATGAAGGTGGGTGGGCCAAGACTAATACCATCTCGAGGTGGACCAAGGCTAACACCATCTCGAGGTGGACCAGGGTTAATACCATCTCGAGGTGGACCAGGGTTAACACCATCTCGAGGTGGACCAAGGCTAACACCATCTCGAGGTAGGCCAAGGCTAACACCATCTCGAGGTGGACCAGGGTTAATACCATCTCGAGGTGGACCAAGGCTAACACCATCTCGAGGTGGACCAGGGTTAACACCACCTCTTGATGGATTAGGGCTACTAACACCTTTCCAGGCTACGAGAGAAGAGAACTGCCTCATTGTTAGTGAAAGGGAGAACTACTGAGCGGCTCCGGCATTTTTGTCTCCTATATTTTGCTCTTGTCAATTTAAACTGAAACAGTGTGAGGCAGAACTGCTGTTCCACCACGCTAATACACCCAGTGTGTGCAGTAAATTAATGTTGTTGCAGCTAACAAATGTGACTATACAGGTTTATTTGTAGATTTTCTCACATGATTAAATACTTCATTAATATAAGAAATGATGAATTTAACTGTGTGTGTGTGTGTGTGTGTGTGTTTCTTAAAGGTATATAACATATGCCAAATTTATGAGAGAGAGGCACTTCATTCCATGTAGTGTAAACCGTGAACATTTTACCAGGTTGTGAGCAAAACACCTGCCTTGCTCCATCCTTCATAATCTCTGATAATTAACTTTCCTCTCGCACGACCAGAAATTATGCCAGACATCGGCTGCCTCGTAAATCCTCTCGCACTCCGCGTTTCCGTCCGCTTGCCATTTTCTTAACCCTCTCCATCAGCGGCGGGCGGTTCTTGCCAGCAGGGCTCAGCTACTCGCTTCCTCCTCCTTTTCTCTAACATTTTCTTTTGTTTTTAGGATCCTCGTCTTACGTACCCCTACTCTTGTAAGTGTTCACGGAAGACCTTAAATATATTCAAAGGCTTTTTTTTCAGTTTAACACTCTGTCTTTGTATCTTTTTGCCTCTGTTTCTCGCTTTTATCCCCGATTTGTTCCGTCTCTGTCTGTGTGTGTGTCTAACTGTTCTCTCTGACTGTCTTGCGGTCTGTGTGTCTCGGTTTCTCTCCTCCTATTCCTGGCGCCCTTTTCTCTCTCTTTCTCTATGTATATTAATGAGGCACCCCCCCCCCCACACCTCTCTCTCACGCTAATAAAGGATAATCGTCGAACTTACGGTTTCTGACAATTAGGAATAACATTTCATTTAATTGCTATAATTTACTGAAAAAAATCACACTTGGGAAAATTTCTTGTCATTCAAGACTTCGTTTACTATCATAACTTAAGTCAGGTTATGATAGTTAAATTAGAAATGCTGCAAATCATGTATAGTTTGCATTACTAGTATCTGTATAGTCGTTTCTATGTCAGAACCAGTTTAAATTATCGAAAAAGGGAAATGTATAGAACTTTTACTATATAACAATCATTTGTATCCAGCGTGATTGCCTTACAAAAAAATAAAAATAAATAACATAAAACATTGAATTTATTATTCCTAAAATTCACTGTTTTTTATGTTCAGTGTAAGGCACTTAATGTACCCAATGCAATATATTTTTTTTTATCTTTTTGTCATATCGAGTTTCCATATTGAAGATATTTTATGTTATTTTAGGTCTGATGATGACAAAAGATATTGTCGAAATATTACCGAATAAGTATGTTCAGGTTATCTATACATTGATACTGTTATTCATTCTACATTTACGCTTCCCCAAGGAGAGTATTATAGAGTGCAAGGAAAAGTCTGCATGCCCAAATTACCGCATTAGAAACAACTGTGGGACTCAGGTGTTGAAGTGCGTGACTGATCAATGGATCACAATACTTTTGACAAGACCTTAATCGATTTAATGAAAGGTGTGTAATATGCCAAAAAGGGAGGGACAAGGGTGGGCCCCTACACCAGTTTAATAATCTTGTGCATCACCAACAAAAGTTGTACACATCTTGGCATCCATACAGTCATGGGCAAAGTTAACGAGACTCGAATGAATTGACAAACAGGAAAACTGAGCTGCAGCAGAACTAAGAGCAAACTTGAATTTGTTTTTATTAAATACTCTTTTAGTCGTGGATTGCTTACAAGAGCGTCTCCTGGAGGGTAGAGTTATTGTACGCACTTACCCTTGAGGACCAGAACCACAGACAACGCACGAGATATACTTTGTTATTTTACATTAATATCTTGTTGAAAATCGAATCAATTTTAAATTTTAAATAGTAACTCTCAAGTTGAGTATCTAATAAACATGCCTCACCATTCGTTCAATTTACTTTACACCTGATACACTGATAAATTATTGAATATATGAATCGCTTTTGAACAAACGGGCCGGAAAAGGGAAGATTTTTTAGAATTTCTGTGCAAACAATCTGTGCGGTAGGGAATGATGCAATAGAAGAGAGAAATTGGTTTATTTCATATTTATTTCTAGTCTCTCTCTATTAATTATATGAAGGTAATTTCATGTACTGTAGAATGTGATTGGCTTGATTTTTCTTTCAGTAGCACAAGTTGATGACATCATTTAAGTTGCCATCATGTTTCGCTATAACAAGGGAAAATATTTGTAAATCTGTACAACAATTTTAAACAGTAACCAATAGACTGATACACAACCCGTAGGATAAGTAGAAAGGGTGCAGCAGAGAAGACTATAATAATACTGTAGGTGTCACAACGCAAAGTGAAGACATTCTATAACGAAACAATGAAAGAATATAGAACAAATTATTGAAATTTTTAGTAACTTCTTAATAAGAGAGAGAGAGAGAGAGAGAGAGAGAGAGAGAGAGAGAGAGAGATCCTGTTTAGGACTGAGAGCAATAAAGAGTATAGAGGTGAAAGTTGTATGAGAAAAAAATATTGACGTTTAAGTGTGATTAAAGTCACAGTAGAAATGTTAATAAAGCGAAGTTAAAGAGTGATAGGATGGAAGAGGGAACAACACCAGCAATATGACATGTATGGGTAGTGTGTGTGTGTGTGTGTGTGTGTGTGTGTGTGTGTGTGTGTGTGTGTGTGTGTATTTGCAGGTTTTCCGTAAAAGTGAATCATAATCCACACCTCAAAGGTACTTGTATCTCATAGAGGATTGTACACCTTACTTTTAAGGTCCTACACCTGGCTCTACATTGACATCTTAAGATAAAGTTTTAATATTCGTCTGTGTTCTTGGCAGCAAATTTAACCTGTGATAAACATATGTATACACACAACATGGCAAAGCACATTTACGTATACAAACCTACATACACACACACACACACATACATACATACGAAGATGCACACAAATTAGAAAAGCAGCCAATGAAACTTAATAAAACTCATCTAAATTTACTGTGTGAAAAAAAAGAGTCTACAAAATTATAGAGATGGAGCTACAGTCCAAGATAAGAGCACTAGGGCAGGAGAATGAAAAGCTGTGTTGAATAGGATAGAGATGAGGGGGAAATCTGATGATATGTGAGGGACTGCAAAGAAGGATCCGAACACATTATATATTAAAGGTGAACAAGAGACTGGAAAATGCATTAAAAAGGGTGGAAACAAAGAGAGGCTGCATGGTTGTGAAGGGAGGAAGCCCTAACACTGTGTAGCAGGGGTGGTGGGAGAGTGGAAAGGTTGGGAGCCTGAGGCAGTGTGAGAGAGAGAGTAGTGTTTGTGTTATGCTAACTCAATAGAGCCCTTGTTCCGAGCAGCAGGAGGCGAGACCAGTGGCGTAAGACTATGTGGGACATAACCTACGCCGCCCTGGGGATAAACACTGCAGAGAAGAAAGTTTCTTCCCCACAACTACAGGAACCGTAGTGGAATGGTGCTGGTGTCTGTGACTAGATAATTCAGTCTATATGTGGCTTTACTAAAGGGTAAGGGAACGCAGCCTTAGGTTCGTACACGAGCCTATGGGGTAGGGCAGGTGACCACGAATCGGGGGGCCGAGTACCGGAAATACAGTATATTGTCACGAGGTGGATGTGTTAACATAAAGATTCACAGCGTGTGTCTAACACGTACAGGCAGCTCATAGTTAAACTTTAAGTTGTCGTTTCAATTAACTCCCTTTCTCGACGTCTATTTACTTTAACCAGTGTATAACTTACGTACATCATTTCATAATATAGAAGGGTGGCGGATTTTGTTGTAGAAAAAAAAAGACGTGGTTGTAAAAAGGATGACTATATAGTAAAAACTGAGCAAATGTCGTAAAATAACAGATCTCCTCGTAAACAAGAAATATATCCTAGAGTAAGAGCACTCAGGCCTGTGTGTTGACGAGGCGGAGATATTGATCTGAAGGAGAGTATGTTAACAGGGCGGTGAGCCTGGAGCACTGAAGGTGGAGACGGGGATTCAAAACTACAGTATATACAATATTGTATAACTATTTTTTTGTCATCGTTATGAAATATATTTCAATTATAATTCTACCTTTAGATTGATATTAATAAAACTGAAAAAATATATATAAAACACTGTTTCGTTCTTTCTAATTTTACATTCAATTATACCAGCTATGAATTTCGTGTATTTTCCGAATTATTAGAGCAGTAATTTGACAAACTATTATTATTATTGCACAAGTGTTTTGACCTCAATAACAAGATTATCTTCTGAGTGACGCTAAAGTTTATTGTAAAGTATATTATGTCCTGGTTTTTCCAACACCCAACACCAATCACAGCAGACACTTTTTTTTTATCAATGTCTTTCTCAGTCTTTTACTATCATTTGTACGTAGGTGTCTATAAAATAAATAATAATTACCAAAATACGTAGTGAAACCTGGAGATGAACAAAAACTTCTTAAATCTATATGAATAATGATGAACTAAATTAGATAAAAGTTAAGAGCAATGTAGTGAAGTTCATTGCCGCTAGCTGCCGAATTTTAAGTGAAGAAACAAACTACTGTGTTTCTGCAGAGTTACAGTAACTCTTGAACAATGTGCTGACGGAAATCACGTAAAATCACCAGTGTGCAATTCTGTACCAACCTGTCCTTAACTTTAAGAATATGGAATGGCCAATCCGGATATCAGATTCAACGTGGCTCTCTGCCGAAATTCGCTGGTTTTTTTCTTTTTTTTCTTTTTTTCAGGGATTAGCCCACTCTGGCACAGGTCACTGACCCACGTCGGGGCCTGGGGGGGCGAAAATAATAATAATAATAATAATAATAATAATAATAATAATAATAATTCTCAGTAAAAGTTTATAATAAAAAATGCACAATTAAAAATAACAATACAATAATAATAATAATAATAAAGAACCATAAATAAAAAATAAAAAAATAAAATAAGAAGTGAGAAACAATATATGTATGTTGTGTTGCCAATTGTAAGAGAAACAATTGAGACCCTGCAGTTGTGTGTAAATGAGGCAGAAAGTCAGATGAGCAACCCGGGACTTGGTCACAATCTTTGTGATGCCATATGGCAGCAGGGTCCACCAATAGACCACACATTATGCTTCCAATATCTTCCCAGGCGGTAGTACCTCCCTGTTTGGTAGCTGCCTACTACCTGGTATGTGCGGGTCTTTATGGTGTTGGAGGAACTCGACCTAGGGCGTTTTTGTGAGTTTTATTTCCGGATCACAGAGGAAATACTTTATACCCCGATTATCGTGATATTCAAGATCGCTATGGCTAATTAATGTTTCCGTCCATCTATCATTGTTTCATTTCCAATCTTAACAGAAATGTCTTTCTCCGTACAAAGCTTAAATTACATATATTTACAATTCCAGCATCATGCATCCTCTTAGACCTGACATTTTTTCGATTTTTTTCTTGTGATTACCAACGACCGGGTGTAGATTCAATCAAAATAGGCAAAAGTTATTTTTCATTGCACTTTTCTCAATACAACGATTTTTTATTGAATTTTAGAAGAACATGGCTGTTTCCTCTAAAATCTGTCAATTTTGTTTTCCGCCTTTGAGCAGAAAACATATAAACTGCTGGTGAAAAATTATAGTTACCACTCCTAGGATGTTTACAATAAAGAAGGAGTTTTGGGGTAGGTCGGTTGTTTACTCTCGAGGCACCACCTCGTTAAAAAAAATCATCAAGTGTTAACAAAAAATATTAAAAAAAATCTCAGAACATGATACAGAATGAGGGGTCTTGGGAGTTTGTACTTAGGCCTACTCTGTACTTTGTAAATTTATTTTCTAGTGCAGTAGAAAATCGTAATAGAAATTAGTGGAGAGAACCTTTTTAATGAATCAAACTTATTATGAAAATTTTTAAAATCATCGATCATGAAAAAAGATTCTATTAAATTGCTTTTGAATGTGTGTTTGGCTCACAGCGTGGTAACAGAATGAAAGTGAATAGACGTGTTTCTCTCAGTTCCATGCGTACTACAAGTTACTTTTGTTTTTTCTTCCGGTAGAAAACCTTTTTTTTTTTTTTTTTTAATCTGAACTTCCAACAAAACATACGAGTTTGTTTTTGTCTGGCAAAAGCTTCTTTCATTCCCGGTACCGGTTCGGGGGACACGACTCCTGCAGACGCTTTATATTTACATAAAAATATCTCGAATCTTTTTGGTAAAGGAAAATGTTATATATCACGATTTTAAAGAGATTTGGTTCCTCTATCTCTCTCTCTCTCTCGCTCTCTCTCTGCGTGTGTGTGTGTGTGACACTAAATAGAGATAAATGCCGAGGAAGCCTTAAAAAGTAATCGGGACATATATTAGCTTTTATTGCTATAACTCAATGGAAATTAATTCGCATCTAGTAAAAAAATATATATTTCATATAAAGCGTCGGTTATTATCATGTGATAGCATACTTATACCTAAAGTAGATTAGGTAAGGTTAGATCAGGTTAGGTTAGGTTAGGTTAGATCAGGTTAGGTTAGGTTAGGTTAGATCAGGTTAGGTTAGGTTAGATCAGGTTAGGTTAGGTTAGGTTAGATCAGGTTAGGTTAGGTTAGGTTAGGTTAGATCAGATCAGGTTAGGTTAGGTTTCATGTGAAACATTTCATTTTCATATATTATTATAATCTACATGACAATTTATGGCCATCAGAACCAAAAAAAAAATATCGCTGATCAGCGATTACACTTCAACATATTACACAATGATAATTTAAACATTACGCTAATATACATAACACATTACCTCTTTACAAATTAACCATTACTGCGCTAGTCTCTAACACACTAAGCATTTGTACATAATACATTAACACAGTGCTGTACTCATTAATATGCTATGTATAAAATCACTTATACACTACACACCAACGACGAACTTCAGGTTGACACACTACATACTAACAAACTTCAGGTTATTTGACTACACACTAACAAATTCTACAAAACATATAACACATCAACAAACTTCACATCAGAGCAATACGCATTAACACAGTGCGTTTTAACACTGCACCTTAACAAACTAAGAGTTATTACACTAAAGTTTAACACACTTACAAATTAACAGACTTGTAACCCTACACATTAACATACCAAACATCAGAATAATGCATAACAACTCATTAAACATTAACATACTACACATCAATACACTACACACAAACACTTCAACACTACACATACGATACATCTTCTCTTTACCTCGTTACTTTACTTTGGAGTTCCTGTTAAAGGGATTTTTTTTTTGGGGGGGGGGGGGTTACGTATGAGGTGTCTTTGAACTCCACACATTGAGGATAACTCGAATTCTAAGAAACAGCAGCAAATGGCAGCCAAAGCCACATTTTTTTTTCCGATTTTAATGTCAGAAGTTTGTGAACACTGTTGAACCATTTGGTTATTTAGTATCATTAGTAACGTAGTAAAAATAACTAAAATAGAAAGCCATAAAGAATGACTATACAGTATATAGTTACACCATTCAATAGGTAGCTGAGAAAGATTCTGTAAATGTAATTATTCGCGTTGACTAAATTACCCTGCTTTACACATGTAAGTAAAGAGACGTGATGATTAAATAAAATAGGAAGGATTCCTAACTATTTTGACTAAAGCTAATAACAAAATGATCACAAATCCCGATTGTAGGTTAATAATAAAAAAGGTATTTTCATGGGATTCATAAACCCGGGGCAATTGGTGTTCAGCTAACGAAAATATATTAGACGATAGAAGGGAATGGGGGTGGATGTGCTTTGGAACGATAAGCCTAATATTCAAAAGCAACAAGCTCCTTTGTGTCTTAAGAAAATTACCAGGTATATTACGAGTTTCGCTTTATCGATTTAAAATATGGAGATAAACAATAAAATAACAAGGTCACTCTAAGCTTTTGAAAGAAGTATAAAAAGATGCATTTTAGGCATAAATTACAGTGACAGGAAAATATAAAGCTGGTGGGATGCCAAACCGTTGTGCGAAATATAAGGGGTTGGGAATTTCATTAAAATGTTTTGTGGTTAGTTCCAAAGCGTTGTTATGACCATTTGGAGTGACGGCTTGTTGGGTACTGTACACATTCAAACACACACTCCTCATCTCTCGTCTTGTAATGTATCCTAATATTCTTTTTTTTTAACCATTATTTATACAGGTTGTGTGTTATATTTTTTACCTACGTGAGGATAAAATACTTGTCAATACTTTATGATTCCTTTTGGTGTTAATGAATTATTAGTATTTCTTCATCCTAACTTAACGTATGAGGATGAACTTCACACAACTGCTGTATTTTATATTATATTTTTTCTCCATAATATTGTACTTTAGTTTATCTCTCTATAACATATATTATGTATCTTATATCAGATACCATATATTTCACACTGAATGATTGATAAAATATGGAATTAAATGAACAAACGACTAAAAAAGGACAAAAAATACATAAATTCATAGACGCAAAACATCCACAAGTCATATACGAGCATGGTTAAGCATGCGCACACAATAATATGTACAATAAAGTTACTATTACTTATGTTAGCTGTACATGCAAGAACAAAGTTTCATACTCTTGCCTCTCAATTGTTAGGCAGGGTATGCCCCAAGTCTGACTGGTCCCACTGGCCCGGGTGTACTAGCAGGTGTCCGTGAATATGAAATTACTTGGTTCATTTTACTGTTTCTCCGACCCTGGATTTATCTTGACTTGATAAATGGTATGACGACACTGTTGCTGCCATACCAAATAGGAGTTTCACATAGTCCAAAGCTTCGTACGAAAATCACTCTACCCCTTCTCTAATTCCGAGAAGAAAAAAAAATCGCCGTCAACTATGGTTCGGGAATGACTAAAGTAGCTGGTGAATTGAGTGAAAAGATCAAGTATTTTAATATTTGAAGTTAGAGAATCAGGATGACATTTGTAGTAAATCAATCACGATTACTTTATTTTGCTGAATATATTTATAGAGCATTTGGCTTCAAAACATCGTTTATATAGTTATTTATTTGTGTAAAAGACATTTTTGTGTATCCACAGTCAATGAGTTTGTAACAAACCAAAGATGCATTATCTCCTGTAGTGGTATCCATATTGCCTCCCAACCCGTCTTTGGACTGGCAATCTTCAGCTGAGGCAAAAGGACTTGTCGCAAAAAGATTTACTTTTATACACAGCTCATTTCGCGCGCTGTAAGGAATAGTTATCATTACTTTCAATTTTGTGTGAAAATCTGTTTCCTGGCGTAGTTTATGGTTGAAAGGTCACTTGTTCCAACGTACAGAAAATCAATGAATCTTTTTAGCAATAAAAGAGTATTATATAATATTTCCTGAGGTTCATTTTTCAGCTAAGGGAAAAGCTCCAGTCACATCTGAGAAGCATGTACATACATCCCATATTTTTGTGTAAAGACATCGACGAAAGACACTTGATCACAGCTAGTACAGGCGTAGAACATAAGACAAAGAGCGTTTGCTGGGTTCCGCGGTGCCAAAAATCCCTTGAACAGCAATATAGCGAAGTGTTTTTCATTTCCGATTGCAATCCACAGGTCACATTTTTCAATCTACCAAATGGACAAAAGCTAACACCCTCACGTCAGTATTTACCGCCCGGTTAAAAACATTTTAACAGACTCTATTGGCTGCATTTTGTGTATTGCATAAGAGGGAGGGTGTGACCTGCCCACCAGGTGGCACTGTTTCGTTGTCCATTTATCTGAAAATAAAAAGCATACTGTGAAGGAAATACCTCGCCAATTAATATTTTAATTTCCATTGAGTCTTTAGCTTAATGAATCTCGAGGTGGTTCATTGTTTCGGATCAGAGTTGAGATGCGGCTGGCCAGGCATGTTCTGTCACTTAGCCGAGACCTGCCTTGCCAAGAGCAACTCTCCTACCCTACTCTTTAAGTTTTTGTGTTTTAGTTTTAATGTAATTCTTTAGGTAATGATCTGAGCAGTGTTATCAGATGTAATATTAGGTTAGTATTTTGTTTCTTATATCATACAAATAAGTTCGATAAGGTCATTTTGGCTCGACAGTTCTTTTTGGCCAAGTGATTTGTGTCTGTGTGTGTGTGTGTGTGGCGGCCACCTGTGTGATGCGGTCATCCGTGTGTGGTGGTAAGCTATGTGAGGCGGTGAACTGTGTGTGGTGTGAACTGTGTGTGGTGGAGGTGAGCTGTGTGTGTGAAATACCGTTCCCGTGTGGCTTTTGTGTCGCCCAGCCTCACCGTTGTTACCTCAATGCCGGCTTGTAAATAGGCTCATGAATTGTGTTGATGAGTCATTGTAGTCTATTCGTTATAAGTTACTTAATATATGTATGCAGATTTTAATGGTTTTATCAATATCTTCCTTTTTATGTGTCATAATAAAAGTTGAACCTAATGATACAGAGTAAATCAGTGGAAACTATTTAACAGAGGTAACCAAAGAAGTTAAACTCCTGACACATATCACTGGCTATTTTTACGAACATTTTCACGCTTCTTTAGCTAAGTGAACAAGTTTGAGCAAAAATTTAGGACTATCATGTAAAATGGAAAACATATTCATGAATTGTAGTTTTCTTTTTAAATACTGTTCTTGTTTACATTTTAACCCCATTTGAATTGACAAATAAATACTTTTACTGTGTATTATATAAATGTGATTACCCCACGAAAGTGTAGTCATACCATAAATCGTCAAGATAATTCTAGGGTCTGAGAAACATTAAAATGAACCAAGTAATTTCATCTACACGAAAACTTGATAGTACACCCGGGCACAGACTGGACCTTGGGACCAGCCAGATTTGGGGCGTATCTTGCCTGACGATGTTGAGGTTAATAATGTGAAACTTTGTTCTTGCATGTATAGCTAACATACTTATATATACAAATAGTATTTTTATTGTACACATTTATTTCATGCACATGCTTAATGCCTTTCCTTCCATCACTCTGTAGTTTGGGTCATTATCCATCATTCATTTACTGAACACATCCACTTTCCTTTCCTCCATTCTATATCAATTTAAACTATTCTTCAGTTTTCCCTGTCTCTCGTTATTCTTATTTTCATCTCTATACTTGTGTTTTCATTCACCGAGATTATCATTGTTCACCTCCCATCCAAATTCCTTCACTAATATTCATAACTTTTCCCTAAATCGGCCACTAGAGTTGTGTTATATCTCCTAGCAACAAGTGACTCGCTTCCCCAATAATTCCTCATCATTATTCACCGAATTTGCATCTCCCTCCAGTACTCTTACTACCCCATCCATGAAACTATTAAACAACCAGTGGTGACACTCCACATCTTCGAAGCGTTTTAGTTTTACATGTAACCAATTTCCCTGTGCCCAATAAGTTCTTGGCAAATAGTTCACTGTCCATATAAATAATTTTGACAGAATTCATCAGTTTCCCATTTAATCCTTATATTTTTAATTCTTTCAAAATAGCTTTTCTCTTTTGTTTCTGTCATTGGCTTTTGCTAAATTCAGGAATGCCACGAATAAGTTCTCCCCTCTCCAGGATCGTTCTATTCATACTCCTCAGAACATTTTTTTCTTCCGAACAGCTTCTCCCTTTTCTTAACCCACCCTGTTCATTTATGGCATCGTTGCATTTTTTGTTTCATCAATAATAGCCACCATACAACTTTGATGATACACTAACCAGAATTATTTATCAATCATTTTCTACATACATTATCACGTGTTCTTTTATATAGGGAACTGAACTTTGTATCCGGTCACTTAATACACCTCCCTCTATCAAACAACATACAGTCATTCTTGCCTTCTGTTCTATTTCAATTTCATCCTTAACATTTCAGAAGTGATTCCATCAAAGTGGTGATTTACCATTTTCTAGCTGACAGTCAATCTCACCCCTTTTATATTACTCTTTACTAATAATTCATCTCCACTAACACCGCTCAGCCCATCTTGTACTACGATGTTGCATTTAGCAGTTTACAAAAAATCTCCATCTCACATTTGCTTCCTCTTTATTCTGACATTTTGTCCATTTCTCTTATCTGCCACAATTTGACACCCAGGTACATTTCTTTTCCCATAACGGGCACTGCCAGCCTTCCTTCATATTGTTTATTCTTCCTAGTTTTGTGCATTTACTCCTCTCTGAAATGATACATAATTTCTTCCTCAACTCTTAAGTAGTTACTCATTAGGTTCATAAGCCAAGATTATCCTTTAAGCCGTGGCTCATAAACACTTAATTGAATAAATCACCGCTACTGCTGCCAGACGAAGTTCTGAGAAAATAATCTTACTTTTGACTCACTATAGGATTAACTGCTGAGTGTTGTCTTAACAAAGTTTACCTCCGTGTATCAAGATGTTCGAGCACTTCATTCAGCCACTAGAATAAACATCATATCAAATTCATTAACAGATATTACTTAAGAGTCAAAACGTTCAACTGTATATATGATACAGTGTGTGTGTGTGTGTGTGTGTGTGTGTGTGTGTGTGTGTGTGTGTGTGTTTTCCTTATGTATTTCCACAGTTTTGAAGATAGAGAGCTGAAATTTGGTAGAACTGCGGGTGGACTGGGGAATGGTGTTTCATTATCTTTTGTCCTTCCAGGAGGGCGAAGCCGGATAAGTCAAGCAATACGTTGTGTTGCTCATATTCAACAATGTAAAATATATTTTCTCTTTATATCTATCATATAGCTCCACACCTAGCTCTTCACCTCTTTGCTGAACGCCATGTAATTAATTACAAAGATCTTCTTAGGAAAGATCACATTCCCTAAGTTAGCCATAGTGTAAAACATCAACAGGACGAAGTAATGAATTATTTTATTTATTCTCCTTTATCACCTCATCTGTCTTGCCCCATTCTTCATTTTGCTAATTACTCGGCTATTAAGCTTATTGGAAACTTCACGCAAGTAAAAGTATTCACAACTTTTGCAGTATTTGTGGCAACGATGTCTTCCTTGTAATAAGTGACAGTCGACTAAGAGCGTCTGTATAAATAATGGCTATAGTGCGACGCAATTTTTATAAGGTTGTTTAATAGGAAGAAGTGTGTAATATCACTGTATATCTTATATCATTTGGCAGTGAATGTAGGATCCCTTGTGATTCTGTATAAAGTTATTATAAATCACAAAATATCCTGTATGGGAAACTTCCTTGATAGTAGTAGCGACACAGCCTTGTATTTACTGTACAGTGACTCTCGCCCTGTTGAGATTCGTCATACGCTTTCCAATATTTTGTTCATAAACCTTTCGACTGAAATATTCATAGTTGTGTGAGATTCCCAAATTCATTATACTAATTGATGCTAGAGCCTGTAAACAGTTCTTGAGGATTGATTTAATTATAACACGTGTTGTTTCTCTCTCGTGATATACTCGTAGGTATTTTTATTGCACTGAGTTGTAGGTGAATATGAGGAGGGCCACCGTCTAGCAGAAAGTAGAGACGACCTGGATGTGACAGGTATTGTGTGAGGTGTACCCTGGCAGGGTGAGTGGCACCACCGCTGCGTAATTTAGCTAATAAACTCTGGTGGAAATGACTCCACACAGGCAGTCAAGTAGAAGGTGAACATGCGAGCTGACCATCTGGGACGCAAGGCGTTTGTGCAGTTGAGCTAAAAAAATATGTTGCGATATATTTTTTAATGGAAATGGTGGGTTCTAAGGGTAGCTTGACTGTACAGAATATGAGGCACAGGAGGTGGACGGCAGCAATTAAATTTCTTGTTGTTTTGTGAAATAAATTAATAAAATTTCCTTTATATATCGATGTGACGAAATTAAACTGGTTATTAATAATACAATTAGGTTATAGTGAGATTTTGATGAAAGTTGGACTTGAAAAAAGAAAATACATGTTGAAAATTTGTTTAAAAGTAAGGAAGAATAAGAGGCAGGGTATTGATATCTGTGTGCTAGTGTATTCCTTCTCGGGGGAAATGAAAGATGTAAACGTGACGCTGGTGGACTCAATTTCACAGAAAGCGAAGAGTGTAAAACATAAATGGAAACACAAGAAAATGGATGAAATATGTTAATAAAAGTTAGGTAATAAGGAACACAAAGAAAGGTTGAATCCCTTCTTGAATAACAGCAAAGTAATAAAGATGGAAACGTGAGCGAAATATAGAAATGCTGTGATGAAAACATGAAAATAAATAGTACAAAAGACAATGAGAAAACAGTATATAACGACACTTTCAGAGGAATGGTTTGAATGCGGAAATAATTATTTACTTTATACTTCATAAATTGCGCTTAAATTTTTAATCTCTACGGCAAGTCATGTAAATCTCGCTATGTATTTTGTCTCCTCTCAGTTGGAACCTACTGTACCTTCCCGGTTGTCCTTCTCTTTTATTTAGTATTAAGTGTCCTTTCCTTCTATTTGGTTTATGTAACATGCAAACCATAGATCTGACTGACCTGAAGCCACATTAGTTTAACATATTTTCTTGGTTTTAGTTCGACATAACCAATTGAGAAAATGAACGTGTTTTTGTTTACATCCACTATCACTGATATTTATACCAGTGTCATAATCTCATTAACTCCTCTTTGCACAAAATATTAAAATACAAGATAATAAAATTGACAACTACATAAATAAAACTATGCTAGTGTTTAGTATTAAGTAACACAGCCAGACATAAAGCTTTGTGGGAGTAAGGAGAACCTATAGAAGTGCTCGAGGGTCTTTATAGTGATATAAAAAAACGGAGGATAACGAGGAGGTGAGAGTGAAGAGTTTAACTCTTAGATGAGAAAAGGCAGGTTGGCTGATAGGGGGAGACCATAAATGATGAGGCAGTCAATCTGAAGAGTTTAAGAACACTTCAGTCTGATGTAAAGTTGGTGGGTAATACCTGTATATATTTATTATTAAAAAGTAAGTGAATAATACTAATCTTAATGATCATAAACATGTTTATCCTGTTTAGAATTTATTATAAAATTTCATCATTAAAACTAGTAAAGCAGAAGTCTTGTGTTAGGCCCCATTTCTCTTGTTAACGAGGTATTCATCCTTCATGCCTCTTATAATCCACTATACTGGCCCTCCCGTGCACCTTCTCCTTGTACTGCATCTTGCATTATCCGAGCCAGTTCTCCAATATGCTGGGTGCCTTGGCTATGAAAAGTTAGTTATATTGACAGAGTGTACAGGCTAGGTGTTATTTAATTTTTGAAAGGGGATCTGGAATTCACCGTACAGTAGCACATCGGAAATTTCTTCAACCAGTAGGCGTGGGCTCGAATCCCACCGCTGCCACCAGTCAAGGTCAAGCAAATGGCAAGTTCTAGTTGGCTTTACAAGTGATCCTCTCTCGATGGCAGTCAGGGTAAAACTTCTCACAGGATAAGAGCAATGTCAGTTTTCAATATGATGGGTTCTTGCTGCTCTTTCTGGGTGATACAAATATGATATATAATATCTAGGTGGGGAGAAGCTCAAACTACAGGGCATTTCAACATAGTGATAGTGCAAAAAGTAAGATTGACTGGGAGTGAATACACTGGTTGATTACAAGTTATTGATAATATTTACAATGGTTGGGACTGGGCTGTTCTTATAGCGATCAGTTCGTGCTCGTATGGGCTAGATGCGGTTGTGGTGTCGAACAGCAATTCTCGGGCGAGGGATCTCAGGTGGTAGTAGGTGCCGGTGTCGAGGATGGTGCAGAAACTTCTCACCAAATTTGCAGATGAGGTCGTGGTGATGGTCAGTGAGAGCCGAGAGGGTCAGTGTGTTGAGCGCTTCTTGATAATTATGTGGAGTAGGAAGGGGAGAGAATAATCTTGCATGCCCTCTTTTGCACTTTTTCTATGTGTTTACGTTGTGTGGCATTTAGGGAGGAAGACCAGGTAGGGGAGGCATAGGTGAGCTTGGGAAGTGTGTGCGTGTGTGTGTGTGTGTGTGATACTTTCCCTCTGATTACTTGTCTTCACTGAATACCATTAAACACAAATATATAAAAATCCGCGGTGTCCCAGGGTCATTTACATATAGATTACCAGGTAATAAACAGTATTCTGATGGGAGGTAGTCACATGCATTTAACTAATAATCCTTAATATCGTGGCTAGTCTAGTTACTTGAACTCATGTTAGAAGAGTTTGCCGATTTATAATGGGTCAGAAAATTAACATTTCATTGTACAGTTGTCCACAGGTATAGTGTTCCACCCGTCTGTGGTCTTTCCATACAATATATTGTTTTCGGTAATATTGTACTCGAGATTTCTACTCAGTGATGTGATAGACGTAATATCTGTAAAGAAGGTTCGATTATGATTCCAACGGTGCCACATGTTCTGAAAGGCCAGCGAGGGGTGGAACGTTATACCTGTGGACATCTGCACATGCATAGATGATAATTCCCTTATTAATATTCCTAATCTGAAGTTCCTATTCGTTCCATGAATGTATAAAGGTCTAGTGGATGCTTCAAATAAAATTAGATAAGACTAAAAGGCGCCGAAGAATGAATTTGTTTTCGATTATGTTGTGCTCCACGTATAAGGATCACATTTGTTGTGTGTTCTGGAATGTGAGTCGTTCCAGTCCTTCTTGAACCTTCTGAACGTACTTTCATTAATTCCCCCCGTTGCTCTGCCTCAGGGTACAGGAGTTGTTTCGTCAGGAATAACATTTAAATGTTCTTGAAACAATTGTCGCGTGCAAAACTGCAAGTTAAATAGTGGAAGACGGCCTTGGGTAAAAGTTGGCAACATAAATCGGATATTTATATTATTATAATGATGCAAAGAGAAAGCAACTCAACTTTTATCCTCTTGTTTAACGCCACGACATACAAACAAAAGTAAACATCGTTAAAGAAACTCGGTCTACAGCAATGGGAGTTAAGGTGGGAAGAGGTGGTGGCGAGGCTGCTTCGTAAAAAAAAAAAAGAAAAAAAAAACAAAAAAAACACGCAATGACGCAACGAAACAAATGTGGAAGATTAGTACTCAGAATGTGAGAACACTGTTGAGACAAGGAGAATTATCGGATAAGGTCATGGAAGAGTAAAAACTAATATTTCATGGTTATGTCGAGTAAGATGAGAAGGATCTGGATCACAGCTTTGAACTGGAGACGGTTTCTTTCCTTCGTTTTTTGTAGCTGTCATGGCAAAAAAAAAGGCTTCCTCAAGAAGATTCTGAAAGCGCCACAAAACTTTACTATCTGACAACAATTTTTTAGTCATGTAGTCGATTTCCTCCCTCTTCATTAAAAGCAATAACCGGGTATATCAAATAATGAAACCCCTTCAAAGTTGTATTATCCAACCTTGTGTCACAGCCTGCGATCCATGTTAAAATAATATAATGTTTTATTGTTCATTTGACGATGACCTTCGCCGGGAATCTTGTCACATCCACCACTCACACACTCAGTTTGCATTTAACCTGTGCCAGAAAAAGAGAGTAACACAATTGACCACTCTTCGATTTTTCGTTAGTACATTGCATATCATTAATAAACAATATATAAATTCAAATTGAAAAGTTAAAGGAAATTTTTAAATAGCATCTTTAGACATATTTGCTTCAAAAGAAAGTTATTAAATATTACTGGTATAGGCCGTTGCTTTAATAGTCTAACTTTCTCACTAAGAATATTAGAAATCAATAGTGCTAAAATATTTATTTAATAATGCTAATATTAATAATTTTATAAAGTAACGTAAGGCCTCTTGATTTTTGGGGTGAATTATTAGATATCTATATAACAAGCTCTTGCAATTGTCGTAAGCATAAACAAAATACTGAGAAGAGAGAATGCTATGAAAAATGTTCACCTCTTCCACTCATTTCACTTCCTGAAGATATTCATTAAGTTAAGCTCCCCTATCGCGGTCATTTAACTTTTAACATTAAGAGAGAACTTCAGAATAATTTAAGAACTCGTTTCCGCAGATTAATTTTCGTGGGATTTTAAAACCAAACTTATCATCGCTCTGACAGAAAGTTTTTAAAGATGTAGGAGTCTTGAGATACGGCGTGAGGTGTAGCAATATACAGTGGATATAGTAGGGCCATACCCAGACCGCCGCTCTCCACTTCTACTGCCAGCAAGTAAACACGTGCCATGCTATATATCGAAAACATTTACAACGCGCTACACCCAGGAGCACCCTGTTTTAGCTACATTTATTATGATATAATATGAGCAATGAAAAATTAAATGCAGATATAGTCGTTCTTTATATATATATATATATATATATATATATATATATATATATATATATATATATATATATATATATATATATATATATATATATATATATATATATATATAAAGTGTGAATAACAGGGGCTCCCACTACTGGTTGGTTGATGAGTTCGGGAGACGTAACGCCAAAGAAAAGAAAAGAAGAATCGTTCGCAAAAAAAAAAAATAAATAAATAGAAATAAAAAGGATTACATTTCTTAAACTGTGGGTAGATATTGTCTTTTCCTCCCAACCCTCACCCTTTTTTTTATTAATTTTACAGTTTTTATTTACTTTTATTTACAAAAACCCTTACTCATCCCATTTCGAAGACTACTTCGAGCTCCTCAAGAAAGATACGAGATACCAGTATGCAGCGAGCTTCCCTGTCTGGAATGCTAAGCTGAGGTATTGGAACTAGTAACTCAGTGCTCTGTGTCTCCGGTGGTTTCGGTGAGTCTGCAACCCAGCCCTTCCAGGAACTTTAGGACCTTGGTAACCCCAAGCTCGGAGAGTCTTTGCTGCCCTCCCTGCTCCTGCTGTATGTGGATACCAAGGTCAAAGCACACCAGCTGCTTTCCATCCTCCCAGAGGATGGATAGCCTCGCATGCCAATCCCCGGATTTTCCACATACGTTGGCGCAGAAACACTTGTAAACATTGTGGATATGGGCTTTTCCAACACGGAGGGCCTGGGGATCGAAGATGACTAAGGAGGAGTTTGGAGTGTCAAGGAGAAAGTCCTTGCTCACTGCGTCTTGTTCATGTGGTGCTCACTCAAGCATGTCTAGGGGATTATTCTTCACGATGGGTTTATCCCAGTGGGTTTGTTTTCTGTCCTTTGGGGGGTTGGTTTAGGACTTACAGTAGGCGCTTGGGATGTGATGATCTCTCGCAGAGTGGCTGCATCTCTGCCCCTGGGGTTGTTTGCTCCAGCGACCGTTCTCGGATATGTTCCACAAGTGTGTAATAACAGCAAAGCAAACCACTGCGTATAGTTTTACTGTACATTGAGTACACGGTCATGTAAGCTGGTCTAATATGCAGTTAAACGCTACAGAGTGACACACTGGTTAAAGAGTTAGTAAAGTTGAACACTCAAGTCCTCCTTGTTTTAACTCTTGTATCACCTGCAGTATGTTTCAGGAACAATCGCGTCAACTTTGTTTTCTTCAATATGCTACAAACACCAACTGTATGCAATAAATATAAGCAGTCTTTCATTGTGTCAGCTAATAGATCAGTGGATACACATCTTTAACATACATTTTAACTTACTAATCAGCTAAGAGCAAGTGTGACAGATATGACTGAGGTTAGAAACGAATGCCTTATACAGTTTATACCTCTGTCTTATTCAGAATTCGTAGTAGTGTACGTCATCATGACTTACCGGGCCAAAATATTTGCCTATCCATATTTTGGTGTGAAAGTTGTATAGTCTGTGCGGGCTATACAAACTTTGGCTGGAAGAGGCGAGAACAAGTTAGAGGCGTTGAGTGAGGCTTGAGTGATCAACTTTCCTGAGTCTTCGGCCAGCGAGTGCGACTGTGGCACTTAACTGCTCACAACACCAGCGTAAATGGTCATGTGCTCAATTAACAATGAAACTAAGTTGGGAAGGTGTGGTGTTACTTCACTGTTAGACTTTGAAAATTTACGATCTTTTGATATTACGTGCAATAAGTAGGGTAATGTTGGAGGTTACTGTATGTCAAGCCCGAGTGTATGTCCAATAATATGACTAAGAAGCTAGTAAGTTAATCCAATAATTCTAGAGTGACAAACAATATTAGCTTAGAAACTGTATAGGTTATATCAGTGGGAATTAATTAGTATAGTGTCAGTCATACAGACCTGAAAAAATAAGAAGAAAAAATATAATTATTATTCCATTATTATACAGTAGATATTACGTATGGTAAATGTGCAGATGGATTGGTACCCTTGGTATGGTTAATACAAACATATTAACCATACCAAGGGTATGTATGTATGTACCCTCATGCCACACACACACACACACACACACACACACACACACACACACACACACACACACACACACACACACAAGGGCACAGTATAATGCATCCTTCTGTAAATTTACTGCCACCGATATTTCATATAAAATATACGGAAACCAACTTTACTGTGTGAGTATACGAAGACCACATCATTATGTCTTATTATGTCCTATTACAGTGCACCCAGTGGAATGCAGTTAGTCTAATAAGCTCTGAAAATAAGAAATGAGATGGCATTAGTGTCTCAACAAATTTTTATGTACTGTATATTTTTTGGAGTGAATTTTGGAAAAGTGCTTGATAAGTTAAGCACAGTAAACTTATAGATATATCTTGTAAATAATAGGCATTAATGATGGAGATTTTTATATTGAAAAATGATTCACTGGCATCATGAAGTTGCAGTGTTTGTAAGTAATGAACTTAATAACTTGTATAATATTAGGTAAGGTCGTATGCTATTTCTACATTCCATGATATTTAATTGGAATTTCTATTGAGAGCAGTTGCATGTCGCTGCGAAAGTATTAAAATTTATGACAAAATAATATCAATATTCGCTTGCATATAATATAGCTCCTGATGGGTGGAGAACAGAGGATTTCCAGAACCATGTATGCTTCATTCTTCCTTTGAATAATTTCCACTTAACCCACACTGAATACTTGTCTGCATGTCTATAATTAATTCAAATCGATTCTTTTCTTTCTGCGAACGTTTTACCATCCACCATATTTTCCAAACCTACTTTTTTCTTCACTTATTTTTCTCTGTTCACTTTCTTTTCTTGCTCATATTATCCTCTTACCTCCAGCCCCTCATCCTGATATCTATTTTTTTCTTGATTTTACATCCTTGTACCTGCAATAGACTATATACATTTGTACTACAATAAGATGATTTGTGCACTAAATATGTTGTACTTAACAAAAGATTCAAGTTGTAATCTTTTTGACCTGGGACTTTTAATTAAAGGTGTCTTTCCTTATCCCATATTTACACACACACACACACACACACACACACACACACACACACACACACTATGCTGACAAAGCTCTTACCCACACAGCTCTCTCCTCTGCCTGGTCATCTCATCTTCTGTCTTTTCCTCGAGTGTATTATTCGCACATTTTCCATGACAGTACCTCGTCTGTACCAAACATTAGAATACTCTAAGGTAGATTGTCCTTACCCCCTCCAACTCCTCTCATAATGTATACTATGTTTTATGGCGGTGTATTTAATATGCTGACCCATACCTTCAGACAACCCCCCCCACCCCCGCACCTGTAGGCTCACTTGTTTAGTATTCTTCACAGCACCAGAAAATTACTTTTCTTCTCAAGGGGTTTTTATTTTTTCAATTATCTGCATCAACTTTCCAAATCTTAAATGTAAACTTCCTAAATCAGTATTATTCTTATGCATGTTACGCCTTCAACCATCCAAATCTACTTCAATGTGTGTATTCCTTTTTCCCAGCTTGTCCATAATCATCATCCTCTTGGAAGAATGTGAAATCAATATCCACTTTTTACACAATCCTCAATGATTCTTCACAAAATCCGGCAGTTTTCTTCTCGTGTAGGAAAACCTGAGGAATGACTTTGGGAGGCGGGTTGAGGCGTGATGGTTGTTTAATATGTATATTTTTATGGGGTTGGAGGGGGGAGAGAGAGGTTTAGCTGAATGCGTGAATGGAAGAGTTGGGGTAGAGAATAATGATAGACTGGAAGTTTGAGACACTGTTGCTGGAACTCGCTGCCGCTTTGTGCCTTCCCTTTAGTTTTTTTATTCATTTTTTTTTATAGTCTCCCCCTCTCCTGCATCTGAATAGTCTTACCGTCTTACACGACCAATACTGTATGTCTTTTCTTGCTCTCCTCGTTGCATGTAACATGGAGGCTACACACACACACACACACACACACACACACACACACACACATCCTCAGCTTCCATCTTTATTTACCCATTTCGTTCGTTTGTCACTTTGCCTTTTGTGAACTATATTACATTATTTCCTCTACAGTCAAGTATCTCATTAACATTTTATATTAATAATGTTAATATCCAATTTATTCACGATTGGATTATTTATATTATTTTCGATAATTTATACTGATACTCCAGTCACTCTCTGACCTGTAGAATATGAAATAATTGTATAATAAAATTTATGTCCATTTAAAACATAATCTGGTTACTTTGTTCACTCCTAGTGGCTTAAAATGTTTCCTCTTTTGCACAGGTTACATTATCTTCTTCAATAAGGTCATCATAAAACCCTTTGGTGTCTATTATAGTATGTGGTCTACCGAGCTGGAGTTGGTCTACCGGGATACTTACTCTGTAGCCTCCATTAACCTAACTCAAACTAAACTAATTGAACCATACCTAACCTAACCTAACTTAAAGTAACCTAACCTAACTAAACTCTACCTAACTTCAGCTAGGTCATGTCTAAACATTCAGTTCCTGTTCCCAAATTTCTTCCACGTGGTTTTTTCTTCCTTTTCTTTCATTTGGCCACAAACGTTCATTCCCTTCATCATCATTTATATGCTTAAAGTTTCTCCTTAATTGCCTTTGGACAGCTTCACTCCGCTCTGTCGGGATCATTTTCTTGTGGCGGTCTTCCTCAACTTACTGTACTGTATGTGATCCTTTGTTTCGTAATGGCTAATAATGTAAGAAAAAAATGTATTATGATATTGTCTATTACATCAGGGATCAGCGACAATATAAGGCAGTAGGCTCCTCACACACTCCACGTCCTGATCACCGGAGTGGCAGATCTGAGGATTGTGGCAGATCCTAGCTAATGACTCATTTACAGTCCAGAGGCGTTGTGCTCCAGGATGTTCGGCTTTGGTGCCTCATCACGATGCCTGGGGAGGAGAGGGGGAGAGGTGCGGGAAGGGAGGGAGGGAGGAAGAGAAAGAGAGGGAGAGATAGGAGGAGTTACTGTTTACATAGGGTTGGGTGTTAGGAGTTTTAAGGACTTGTTAGAAGAGCACTAAGTTTAAGTGTGTGTGTGTGTGTGTGTGTGTGCGTGTGTGTGTGTGTGCGTGTGTGTGTGTGCGCTGCGTGTGTGTGTGTGTGTGTGTGTGTGTGCGTGTGTGTGTGTGTGCGTGTGTGTGTGTGCGCGCGTGTGTGTGTGCGTGTCTGTGTGTGCGTGTCTGTGTGCGTGTGTGTGTGTGTGGAATAAACTGTTACGGTTCAAATGAATGTGTATCATACGCACGCATATTTACCTCTGTGCGTGTGTTTATGCCAAATGTATTTGTGAGTGTCTGTAAAATTCGTTCACATACCTCATAAATATTCAGTGTTTATACACTAAATTATTTTAGCCAAATAATAACAGATAGGTGTGGATTAATTAAGCAGCAATTTTTTTAAAGGAATTGTCTAACAAAATAGCAAAATATTGTTTTTCATCCAAATTTATATGAATTAATATATTTTCTTTAGTAATTTACAGTTTTTCTCAGGAAAATTACTCAATTTTCATAAAAAAAACTATTGATGGAGATTGAACATGAACCATAGAGGCATATTTTCTAGTGTTCAGTGGATTGTAACTTTGTCCAGTATGATCGACACCTTGCAGAGACGCGAAGTGTTGTATATGTTGAAAAATATGTTGTTTTGTAACAATTCTTGTTAACATTTGATATTATTTGTTAGGTTTATTGTGTAAACAAAGAAGTTTCATGGACGAACGGACGAGTGGACACACCGACTCCTCCGTCCTGACATGAACACTACAATATGAACTGGGTGTCAGTTCAATGGTCAGAGTTTCAGAACGGTATTCTTGTATTCGAAGTCAAATTTTCATAACTACACAGGGACTAAACCCAGTACTGTACTGGAACAAACAAGCTGAATATGATTACCAAGAACGTATTAAAGACCCTTTAAATGTGGACTGTAACATTGTGAATCTAGAAAGGTTGTTTACCAAACACAAACGCGATGAGACCTGTCTGGGTGGCGGCAACCTTCACCTCTGACCTTAACACCGGAAAATCAATAAGACTGGAGTTTGAGTCACTTGTGAAGTTGGGTGAAGATGTGCGTAAGAAAATAATGTTTTTGCACGGAGACCAGAGTGATGGGAAGACAATACAGGACCAGTGTGACGGGAGGACTACATGGAGACCAGTGTGACGGGAGGACAATACAGAACCAGTGCGACGGGGATAGAACATGGAGACCAGTGTGATGGTAGGACAAGACTTACCAGTTTACTAATCTACATTAAGCTGGCATACTGATATGGTGGCTCATGATATAACGTTGTAGTTGTATATCGGTATACTAGTATGTGAAGTCATACTCTCATTTACTAGCTCTCTTATATATTGGTATACTAGTATGACGATTTATTAGTGTAACGGGATACTAGTACACAAGTATGATGGTACACTGTTTTAGCTCTATATCGGACACTAGTATGCTGAAAAATTATATACTGGTATACGACAAGTTGTACAAAAAACAGGAATTGAGAAATATATTACTTCCCGTCAGTTGGTGGCATGGACAAGCTTCCCTATAGGCCACTGGACTGACTGAGAATAGGCTTCAAGTTCACAAGACGTAAATCCTATAACTTTTTGGTCGGGGCTAAATGAAGTCGAAAGTTTTCAAGGATAAAATCGTGTGTCTGGGACATCTGGACCCATTGACAGTGTATCGCCTACAAACGTGTTGTAAGCATGATGGTGAACATTTGATGTACTGTACGTTCTGTTGATAATTGCTATTGAAAAAATTAATTCCCTTTGATTACCTGATTTTAGGACATACTGCGCTAGTAGTATGCTGTTTATACACCGATATAACGGTAAACTGGGATATACTAGCGATTGCTATACTGGTGTAACGGTGTACTGGTATAATAGTATGCCGTTATACTGGTGAATGGACATACTGGTGCACTGGTGTAGCGGTATCTTGGTATGTTGGTATATTGGTTGGTGGAATAGAATGTGATAATACTAGTTAGCTTGTATACTGGTGTAGCTGTGTACTGGTGTGCTAGTGACGCGGTATACTCATGTTACAGTATATCGAAATAAAAGTATACAAGTGGCCTGGTGTGCTGTATACTGGTGTGCTGATATAATGGCAACCAATAGTGTATAATGGTCAGCATATTCCTCTTGAAAGTGAATGGCCTCGAGTTCGAGCCCCGGAAGGATGAAACTATGGGCAAAATGTTTTCTTCATTTACATCTGTCTACCCAACAGTGATTGGGACCTGGATGTTAATCGTTTGATGGATAGTATTCCGAGGTATTGATTAGCCAGTGCAGTTGGCGAGTTATCCGGTCTTCTTGGGTCATACATTGACGATAGCTATACCATAAACAAAATCTAGTATATTCTAGGATAGTAGTATCCTGACGTACAACTCGTGATGTCTCGGGAGTGTTGGTATGTGTGTCTCCACCCACCACCATTCAGTATCAAACACAGAGAGTGAGTTGGCATATAGGAATAAAATAAACGGTTACGTGATTACCATCATATAGTCTTAGGAGACAACACGCATATCCTATACCTATCGTCAGTAGTCTCATATTGTTTCACACAAAGTATGCACAGATACTTTTTTGTGCTACTGTACACCGTCCAATACACGACACTCATGAATTCTAAACAAGCTGTAATTAGTGTAAGCTGTCAATATAAAGATGAATTAGTGACTCAAAAGAATTATTTTACCACGATAGTAATGATATTACTAAATTAACAATTAATGGCCAACTCTGAACAAGTCCCGTTCACATCGTGACACTCACACGTGCAATAAATTATCATAAATGGGCATCTCTACTTTATCTTGTTCATCTTGATTTTTAACTCCTTCACTGAGAGACGCTGCATTTAATACTGTACTTGGCTAACACCAGACTATTTTATTCAGCACACAAGGGGTTAATAAACTATTTCCAGTAAGTCCGTGAAAGTAGTATATTTACTTTCGTCTTCATATCAAAAGCTTCTTTCCTAATACTTCCCTGTTTATCGCCAATAAGTGTTATGGTTTGCGTCTTATACGACCAAATAATTTTCTACAGTATATCTTATTCAGGCGACTGGCAGTAACTCGGGAGAACAAAACTATATTTCTAATCATCTGATCCTCGCTCGCCTCGCTCGCCTTTCTCGCCAACCATAAACATTTTTCACATCCATTTAATCATAATTTTCTCTCCACCTTTTATCATCATTTTACCACACCGTCTGTACCTCCTCATTCACCATTTATCAAATACTTCATCGTTTGTTTTACTTTCGCTTTTGACATGTTTTCTCCTTTGTATCCTGACCGTTACCCTGCAGCCCAAAGGATACCAACATATAAAAAAAAAGCAGCACCACGCATGAATTTCACTGAAGGTTGGGTGAAGGTCAGTAAAGAAGGCGAAGTTAAGAAAAATAAATCAACCCCCCAAAAAATCTGAAAATCAATAGATTAATGATAATAATGTGAAGAAGTTATGCAGTACCGATCAACAGAACTACAATCGCATTATAATTCGGTTTTGTTTGTATAAAATATTACAAAATTACTTAAAATTCAGGTGTACCAGTTACAGCAATTCACTAACCTGTAAAAGGAGGATTATACATACAGAATAAATGCATTTCTAACATTTCTCAAAATTATTTTAACTGATGAAATTTTTTTTTCCAATTGTTATCTCTTGAGAAAACCTTTTGATAATTTACAAATATTAGTAGAATAAAATGAACATAGAACAAAAGGAATTGGTTAATGATTTGTCACGCATTCACATAATTATATAAAACATTTTTTATACACAAATAGAAGTTTAAAGGAGAACGCTATCTGAAAAAACCAAGAAAGATGATTGTTTATACACCACATTCCAGGTCTGTTGGAAGGTATACTATTTGTTACCAGCTCAGTGTTTGGAGAATATTTATAGGTTAGCGTAAGCATGACCTATTGTGCAAGTCCATCAATAGGTGCTAGAAAGTTGTAGCCAAAACGTGATTGGACAGAGAACCATAAAACAGAATGTTACTCGATACTGCGCAGGGGACGGAGATGTAAATGAAACACACACTCACACACACTACTAAAGAGAAACCAGACTAACTACAATACCACTTGTTGATGCCCCTGATCACCAACAAAAACAGGACAAATGATAGATGGTCACCAGTATAAACAGGACAAATGATAGATGGTCACCAGTATAAACAGGACAAATGATAGATGGTTACCAGTATAAACAGGACAAATGATAGATGGTTACCAGTATAAACAGGACAAATGATAGATGGTTACCAGTATAAACAGGACAAATGATAGATGGTTACCAGTATAAACAGGACAAATGATAGATGGTTACCAGTATAAACAGGACAAATGATAGATGGTCACCAGTATAAACAGGACAAATGATAGATGGTCACCAATACAAAGACAGATGTCAGCTGGTCACTGATATGGCTGAGGTGATACCAAAGTGAACACAACAGAATTCCCTTCGTGAACAGGAGAAGTTGCAGAGAGAATAGTTGCATAAAGAAAACACAAAAGTGAGAATGTTTACCAATTTTAACAGAACTAATGGATGCTACAGTCACCCAAATGGGAGAAGGATAGTGAGAGAAACAGCCATAAAAGACACTCCAATATGGGGGGTCATATGAGACATCAACATGGGCAGGACATATGAGACATCAACATGGGCAGGTCATGTGAGACACACTACAATGTGGGCAGATCATTTTAGACACTCACCAGCAGAGGTAGGCCACGTGATACACTCACCAACATAAGCGGGGCATGTATGACACTCACCAACTTAAATATAACATATGAGACACTCACCAACACTCGTGAGATATAAGATACCCATAAACAGAAAGAACATGTGTGTACATACGTTAAAGATATGAGACACTCGACAACGCAGGTTAAAAATGTGAGACACTTCTCACCGTAAGTAGGTCAAGTGATACACTGATCAACATAAGTAGGATTGATATTAACTGAATGAACTTCGTAGATTTCAAATACGAGTCGGTTCATTACCAGAAGAGATACAGTAATTACATAGAGTGTAAGGTGTGGCTCTAGACCCGACATTGGTGATCATCACGGGCCTGGGTGGGTATTCATTGATATGCTGTTCATTCCCGCTACATATCTACTCCGTTTGTTCAAATATATTCAATTACATTTAACCAAACTGAACAAATGAATAGTTTCCATTGCTTTTCCTCACTGGTAAACGTTTATTATACACAAATATTGTCTGTTAGCAGGTACATTATTGGAAGTCACTCTTGTTATTCTTTACCTCTTCCGGCGCTACACAGGCACCGCGGGCAATGGTCTGGGTGGTCATTTATTGCCTCCAAAAGTGGTCCAATTTCGTGACTTAGAAATATTAACCTATCGGGCAAGCCATAAGTCTGGGCCGTGTGGCCAGTTTCAGGGCCGTAAGTAAGGGAGCATCACCTTCACTGCCAGTTTGTCTTGGTACCACAACTCCCCTGGACGTGCAGCACCACCCCGACCTGCTGCTGCCACAATACACTCCACCTTCTCATGGCCGCGTCGACATCTCATTGGCGTTCTCGTCTTTAAAACAGCCTTGTGGAGTCGTTTCGTCGTGTATGTTGTGGGCTGCGAGTCGCTCCGTTGTCGTGTGATGGGTCCGCCCCAAGACAAAGGGATCGGCGGTGTCTCTTCGAGAGGCAAAGAATGTAACTCCATAGATAAATGATGCGGACACTTTGTTTACTACTTCCCGTGTCACTTGTCGGGACGAGTGGCTGTTCTTTTTCCAAAAATCAACCGATAGATATTTTTTTCTCCCTAACACAAAAGGTTGACATCAATAAATTTTCTCTCCTTGACTTTCATTAAAGAAACTTAAAAAAACAAACAAATATTGTTATTTCTTTTTACAGAGGTGTCTCATGACAAGAGAATCGGGTAACTTTGTTTTGCAGATCATAGTTGTATTATTTCTCATTTATTTATATATAAACATATATTAACGAAAATAGAATATCTTGCAGGCTTCTGTATTCTCTTCGACAACATATAAAACGCCTTGCTTAAGTTGTACTAGTCATTGCCCGTCTGTTTGTACTGATACTATGAGTTTAGCCTCATATGAAAGAATGAGACAGTTGACGAAAGATGACCATATCACTTGGACATATGGTAATAAAAATTCAGTTATAAATAATAAACATGTGCAATACACCCACACATCCCTCCCCTACCCACACACTCTTACACATTATGAATAAAACATTTGGCGACATTAATTTTTTGTAGAGTATTTGGACAATTATTTATCAAGGAAAATTAAACCTTCATATATTTTACCGGGACTGGTTATATACTGTCATTTTCGGAAGCTCTGCAAAAGTATTCCTCTGCAATACGTAGAAACCATTCTATTCATGCATTCCATAAACTAGAACTGCACAGTAAAACTAAAATGAAATTTTTAAAACAATTATAGGGAATAGAAAAGTGTTTGCATAAAAAACAGATGCTCGTTTTTTTCACGATAACGTTAGAGATTAATTGCACGTGAATATTACCAAGATTCATAGCCCTTGCCATTAAGTGTCGAAATATAGACTGCAGTGAATTAATTATGATGCTGTTGTACTCGTCAAAGAACATTTAAGTATCAAGGCTATTTGTCTAGTGCTTTTGAAGGGTCAGCTCATATGGACATACGGTCTCACAGACAGGCAATGGGTAGCACTACATGCCTCTTCCACATTCATAACTGGGCAGAAAAAAGCATAATTCATCATCCATGTTGTAAAAGACACGCAACTGACCCCATGCAAAACAGAGCCTAAAATTTTAATTCAATAATACAAAGGAGGCGTCTACAGGAGTGCAATATATTTAGACGAACATTCATTTATCTTTTCCAGTCTCAGCCTCTCCTTTGTAACTTACTTTTTGTTTTGAACAATGAGCTTCCCACTATCAACCATGTCTCATTATGTATTTCTGTAGGCTCTCTCTACATTTTGACACTGGTTTATATAAGCCGTAGTTTACAATCCTAAGATAATCAAATTATACCTAGAACACGTTACGTTACGTTACGTTTTGTCTGAAGCTATTCATTTATATGTATTACGACAAGGCAAAATGATAATACGTTTCAGTGTATCAGAGAACTGCGTCTGTTAATATAAAGCATGAAACTTGGCCTGCTTCTGTACTATGGCTATGACAAGATTATGTAGTGGCGGATACCACCAGAATACTCCTGGTTTGGCTTAAGGCCCTAAGCAGACATTCCAAAACTGATGCTATGTCATATTTGCCGAGGTCAGTGGACATATTACTCTTTTTTTTTCTTTTTTTTTTTAGATCCAGATACAACACAATGGACAGGCTGTGTGTGGAATATTACAAAGCCTAGGGTTGCTTTTGTTGTCATTGTGGCGCGGTGGTAGCGACCCCTGTTCACATGCAGAGGTCCAGGGTTCGATTCCCGACAAGTGAGGTATTGTTTGTATCTGGAAGTTCACGTGCTATATGGAATGATGAAATATATATGTAGCCTCGTGTTTCTTAGTCTGATTCGGTAAAATGCTACTCCGACCACATAGTTGGCACGGGCAATCCCCAATGGAGGTTCACGGCGCTTAACAAGCACGATGAACAAGGCTTTTTGTGGAATATAACAAATCCTAGGATTGCTTTTGTTGTCCTTGTTGCGCGGTGGTATTGATCCCTGCTCACACGCAGAGGTCCAGGGTTCGTTTCCCGACTAGTGAGGTATATATATATATATATATATATATATATATATATATATATATATATATATATATATATATATATATATATATATATATATATATATATATCACGTACAGTAAAAAAAAAAATTCTTCTCCTGGTCAAGTTCCGGCGGAGGGCTAATTACACCCCGAACAACTCTTTCGGAGCTTGGCCAGCACGTTCGTATTTATATTATCATCTCGACTTTATTAAAGTCACGTCGGAGTTTTTCAATGTTCCTTTTGATAATATTTACTTATTCTAAACCTAAATGTCAACAAATAAGTTGTTTAATTAATACGAAAAGTGGCCCCAGGTATGAGGCTTTTAGAGAGGTGGGGAAGACATGGTGAGAAAAGGATGTGGGTTTAAAGCATGTTGGATTTTCACAATCAGTAACCACATTCCATAACTAAACAATGGTGACACTTAGCACACTCAATACTGAAGCTCAACACTGAACACCTGACACACAACGTATTATGGGAAGATAGTTACACTGAAGATTTACATCTACAAGAATTGATATTATGAAACACTCCAGGATACTTGCCACAAATTTCACTTACAGAGCTAAGTCTCTGACCCAAGAGAGGAGAGAGATGGGAAGCGGCTGAAGGTTATCTGGTTATCTGATTGACGTGCAACCAATACTTACCGTAGAATCTTTCTGTGTGTAAGCTAACAAGCTTTTTTAAGACTCATCATTGGGTGGAGTTTTTCCTGTTTGAATCTTTCCAAGTCCCTCCTTTTTCATCTCGTAACAAATTTCACTGGCTAATTCTGTAACTAAGGCTTGCCATTGGCAAGCCAGGTCAAAAATCAGTATGCTGTAAACATTCCCATGGGCCAGCTAAGGCACTTGTGCATGTTTCTTCACACTGCTATTGTACATTAACAATTTTGCCATTACGGGGAGGTAGAAAATTTTGTTTCGAAGGCACTCATGTACTGCGACCTTATACCCCTATACCCACACAGCCATGTTACAGCAGTGTGTGTGACCACCAGCCACGGAGTGTATGGCCCCCAGCCACGGAGTGTGTGACCCCCAACCACGGAGTGTTTGACTCGCAGCCACGGAGTGTGTGACCCCCAACCACGGAGTGTGTGACCCCCAACCACGGAGTGTGTGCCCCAACCACGGAGTGTCTGACTCACAGCCACGGTGTGTATGGCCCCCAGCCACGGAGTGTGTGACCCCCAGCCATGGAGTGTGTTACCCCCAAGCCACGGAGTGTGTTACCCTAGCCACCCTTTTGATTGCGTTCTCCCTCTCAGACAAAAAAATATAGTTTTCTTTGAACTACAATACATTTTTTGTTTTTTTTGTCAACTAGTTTTACACAAATATATGAATCCTTTATTCTGAAAAGAACACAGTTACAGATCTGGTTAGTGACTGCTGCAAGACATGATGAATTTTCTGTGTTCATTTGCAAGATGTGAGGAAGAAGTTTGGCTGCCATCTGTCTGTTGTATCGTCGTCAGTGCTGCAGCCCTTTCTTGTAGAGCAGGACGAGTTACTGATTATTCAGTTCATTTCAGAGTAGACAATAGCAGGGGGGATAACCACAAACTGGTCAAGGAATTAGAATTGGAGGGAGGGAAATATATAAATTTACTTCAAAATAACCAAAGAACAGTGTACAATTGTTCCATGTGACAAGAGATCTTGTGAAACACCGCTGGACCCATGAGAGTAGAGTCACAGATCATCTACCGTTAAGGAATTGAGGGATTAGCTGTTGACGAGACGATTGGCTTAAGGTTAAATTGTTTGTGATATACAGAGCTGTGTCGTACCATTCCGCAACGTGAGACCAGTTATTTCACCTAAAGGATAGACATGACTATTATAAAGTGTAAGGAGTTATGTTAACATAAAGTGTGGACGAGCGTAGAAACAGGTTACGTATTTTATTGGGCACAGTGATGAGCAATAATGTAGGTGTTGTAAGTTCTTTGTATTGGTTTTCTTAGGAGGTTTGTTTGTAGTCAGTTGCCCTGTACCAGAAGGGGTTGAACTGGAGAGAGTTTTCGGTTTTATTGTATCTGGTCGATGTGTTTACAAGACTGACAATTTTAACGCGTATGAAACACGGTTTCTTTGTAAATGGGAACGTGAGAAAAATTCCCCTGTGTGATGAGTGAATGAAAACAGTTGCAATCCAAACATTGAGCGATCGGGAAAAACATATCTGTTTCCGCACCTGCACCCATCCATACACCAGGAATCCAGGTCCCCTCGCATCATGGTGTCCCAGCTTACGTCATTAGATAAGTAAATTATTGGGACTCAAAAATATGCAGATGGAAAATAAATTAAACCAGATATCTTCCAGGTAAGATGGTAGACCGCCACGAAATGACGCTTGTATGAAATTAACTTTATACTGTAGTACAAAAAATCAGTAAGAAATGTAAAAGAATATTTCCCAAGGTATTCGTCTCTAGCCTTTTCCTATTATCGTAGGATATTTGCACGCTGCGTGTTACAGCGCCGAGCCGAGGAAAGCCCTAAAAATAAGCTGGGATATCTTCCCCCAACACACATAATAAAAAAAAAAGACACCGACGTGGAGGTTTTGCTGCTCCCGTCAACAGGATATTAACTTTTGGTAACAAAAATAATAGCTACGTGTCCCTCAGCAGTCTAATAAAAATAAAGGATGACTCCATCTTACGAGGAAGAAATCAATCCCCAACAAGGAGACGGGCAATAAACACTAGCACGTTTCTTCACAACAACTTTATAAATTTACAATATTTAAAATTTATCTTTGGTTGCCTATCAAAAAAGGCGTACTGTACATAGATAAATTTTCAGTTTTGTTGGAGTAAATATAATTATCTTCTCTCCCACTTTTATATGCGGCGGACCAAAGGGTACAAAAACCTCGATGAAGGAAAAAAAGTAATGGAAGTTGGTGCAACACAAAAGCGGTTAGAGACAGGAAAGTGCTAGAATATAAAGTAAAAATATCCACACATACTCAACTTGCCGCGATACCGAGTGGATACGGCTCTCGCTGTAATGAGGGCACTAATTGATTCTGAGTTAGATAGGGAGTTAAACAAGGCTTTGTGTTATCGCCAGCATTATAAAATATCTCCATGTTTTTATTGCGATAATTTGCTAGTACCAATGAAGGAATACTGTACAAGTTAATGGTAAAGTACTATCGAATATTCGGTATGTCGATGATTAAAGATAGTTAAGAAGCGTTACAAAAACCGGCTAACAGATCAGACGAAAAGGTGAAGAATGGGGCCTTTGATGCTGCAAAAACAGAATAAAGTTTTGTTTTTCAAGAAAAATATCGTAAAGTAAAAGTGGGTAGACTACAGGAAACTTTAATTGGTGAAAATTCTTATGTATTTGATAAGTAAAAAAATCTGTGAAGGTAGTTATGAAAGAGAAATTAAAAAGACATTAGGGAAGTAAAACCATAATTCATATTTTTATAAATAAGAAAGAAAGGGAATGTAATTTAAATATATGAAATACTTGTAGACTACTGAAGACCTGCGTATAGTCAGCTATATTGTACAGTGAGAAGAGCTGACACTCTCAGCAAGCACTAGAAGGAGGCGAGAGGCAGATAGAGAAACTAATGAAAAGGAACTGAGATGGGAATATTTTCGAGATATTAAGGCGTGAAATTGAGGGTATTCGGGCAAGAGGATGACAGAGACTAGGTCGGATGAATCTATATAATTATGGCTCCCTGGATATAAACAAGAATGAAGTAGTATTGGTAAAGAAAGGCCAAAATATTTGTCAGTGGAGAGCCATTGTCAACAACCTGCAAAGCAAAGTAAGACACCTTGTCAAATCTTTCATTGTTCCAAACAAAATTCTTTAAACCTCTCATTCTTGTTTCACATGTTCCTCTCATGTTCACGTGCCCATATTACTCTTTCCCCTTGTTTGCACGCTCCTCACTTATGGCTCTTACATTCCACTCTGCTAACCATATCACCTACTGAGTTTTGTAAGGATGACCAAGGGGACTTAATCCATGTCAAAGGCTCCTTTTTTACAGGTATGCACATAAAAGTTGTGGAGAAGTTTCTCATCTCTCTCTCTATAGAGCTCAAGAGGCACCAAAACCCTTGACTTTCTAAGGGAGTTTCCGAGCAACTGAGTGAGGAGAAAAGACATGACAGTTTAGTATCTGATTGATGTTGAATACCAACTCACATTTTTTTAACTGCCTCAAAGTCTGAATGAGCACAATACACTTCTACCTTGAATTCCAAGAATTGCGTCAATGGCGACGCTGCCTTCTCATCGAACACTAAATGGGATAAATCCACACACACACACACACACACACACACACACACACACACACACACACACACACACACACACACACACATACATCGAGACTGTTAGTGTGTCGTTAATCTACTTGACATGAAGTTATTATAACTCAGTTTCCATTGATTGTATAGTATATATGACTGGGTACCTGAAGAACGAGATGATGCTGAAGATTTTGGTTAGCTGACGGTGTTTTCTCTTGTTGCTATAATGCTTTGTCAACGATATACTTTACACGAGCTCTGAGTTATTTTTTCTTGACTGTGTGATAGACGAGAGGAGGGAGCAGATGAGATGGTGTGCTCTAAAGTCAACTATAGTTAATAATACTTGTTTAGTATAGTATGGGATGATAGACGAAGATAAATGATTGTGTGTTTTGTGGTGCGAAAGAGTGTGCTACTATGGTATGGAAAAGTGTTATTGTTGTACATATATGATACATAATAGCAAGGGAGGAGGGTATTTCAACAGGGAATTTCAGCATAGTAACAATACAAAAGTAAGGTTGGTAGTGAACACACTGGTTAATTTCGAGTTGCTGATAATTTTTACGATAGTTGGGATTGGGCTGTTCTTATAGCGACCAGTTCGTGGTCGTATGGGCTGGATGCGGTTGTGGTGTCGAACAGCAATTCGCGGACGAGGGATCTCGGGTGGGAGCAGGAGCCGGAGACGAGGATGGTGCAGAAGCTTCTCCCCAAACTTGTTGATTAGGTCATGGTGATTGATGATTAGAGGGCCGAGAGGGTCTGTGTGATGAGCGCTTCTTGATATGTGGAGTAGGAAGGGAGAGTAATCTTACATGCCCTTTTCTACACTGTTTCTAGGTATTACCGTTGTGTGTGTGTGTGGATAATGTCTTTTCTCACAGATTTTCGTTTGGTAAAAGCTAGTTGGTATTCGTCCTTTTTGTGTAATCATTTACAAACACTCTCCCGTCCCTCAAACGTGCGACACAAACATCGAACAAAACAAAGAGTGCAGGCGCGAGTGTCTAGAAATTTTTATGCTGGCAAGATCTTTCTGAAAATGTTAGCAACTACATCTGGCGATTGAGGCCGCAGAATTCTTGTGGGGCTTTGAACACGGTGAAGTATAAGTGGGGCCAATTTCTCTAAAGAGGAAATGAAGTGGCTAGGAAGTGAGGAAGAAAAAGGCGGCATTTGTGTATCGCAACCTGCTGACATATCCGGTATAGTGTAACTGATTGAGGAAATAAAAGAAACACGGGGAGGAGAAAGAGCGTATTTTAGAAGAATACGCCATATACTTAATGATACATGCATGCACACACTTAACATGAAATTTTAAATTAATCTTTATAAAGATTATTGGTGTCGAGATTGTAATAATATTCTATAATATACAACCGCATGGAAAGCTGCCATGGTATATTTGGCTCTTTGCTTCCATATAAAAAGCATTTTGGTTTACCGATTTTATATATATTTATTGATTATTATGTTCTTAAAAATAAACAAATTATACATGAATATATTAAGAAAACTAGACGAACAATAGCAATTAAAATTTCGAGTTTGTAGGAGCGTGTTCGAGATGATCTTTATCGAGAAAGAACAAGGAAAAACAAAAACTCCTCAACTTCATTATGAAGTTTTAATGGCGAAAGATTTCTACCCCTCCTAGAGAAGGTTTTTCACCGTGATCGTAATTCGAGCGTTTAATATATTTTCCGGGAGATACCAACAACAAATTACTTATAATAGAATTTATAATAGAATATACGATAAATGACTCTTCGTGTTCTATGTAAGCAAAGATTCTTTTAATTTTACTCACACGTGAAAGTAACAGATTCAGACGTAGGCGAACACTATCAGTTATATAACTCCGTAACAGTATCACAGTTTACAATATGGATACAATTTTGCTACAATTATTCGTTCACCCAAAGTGTTTGTTTTACATTCTCCCCCCGCCACAACTCACGAAGGACATATATAAATGAATCTCATTATTGTGTGTAATTCTGATTATAATAAATTCGTAAAACGGTTTAGGTTTTATATTAAGAGAAACTTGAACAGATGAGCAATATGTTCACCCATAAATATATTTAAAATATTTTACGACTTGTTTCTGTATTCAAGGTCTCAGTAATGGTAGATATTATTTATGAGTTATTCAAAATGTCCTAATTAGTCAAATTACAAATTCGCGTTCTTTGTCAGATAATCTAAGACTGTGAAGTATGATATTTAAATTTCTTGAAAAATAAAATACAACAGTTATCTAAGATATGTGAATAAATCCTTTTAAAACTACATATCAATTAATTAGTCGAAGTGCCATCCTCACGCCCTTGGATTGCCTATGATGGTGCGCCACTCTATTCACTTTTCGGGCTGTATTTTTACATTTACTCTCAGATTTTGCATTCTCCCGTCCCTCCAACTCTCTACTTTGCTCAGTCAAATATGTAATCTTTTCCTCTCATCCTAATTATATGATAAAAATTTTTCTTTCTTTTCCTATTCTATAAATCTCATGTATTTCTCCTAATGTTTTTGCCACTCTCAGTGTTCCCTCATTTGTTATCCTAAGAGTGTAACTTATTTTTATCATTCTCTAATACTAACACATTTCAAAGGCCTCTACTGTAACTCACTTCTGCTGTTTACTGAAAGTGTTCGCCCATACAAGAGCACTGAACACATACAGTATTTCAGCAGCCTTTTTCTCAAGTAAAATTAGTCGAGATAGTTTACGAGTATTGGTGTATCTTTTTATCAGATCTCTTATATCACGGATGCACAAACTGGGGGTAGCGAAGGGGCTCAGACGGGTCAGGTGATGACTGAAAATTACACGAGGATTTTCGTAATAAGATTACTTGTTTGTATTGGTGCGGAAGGTTCCTGTAATTTGTAATCATTCTTAATTAATCGATATCATCTGTAAATAACTAACGTATACAAAATCATTCACACGTTTACTGTGTTAATAATATTTCGTTTATTAAGACAACGCCACTATATCATGAAGCCATAAGTAAAAAACCCATCAGTTGAATAAAATTGTCTGGCATTACCAAGAATAAAATCTTTAAAGTCGTTCATAGCGATCATAGGGTTAACGAGAGGTGAGGGTAGTCCCGGGACCCGGCGGCGGTGAGTATAACGTGTCAGCCACACGAACACCAAGTGTATCCTCTCAAACCCCCCCCCCCCAACTCCCACCGTCGTCAAGACGCCCGCACCATTACGCTGTGTCAACACCCCCATTCACAGACTGCTCTTGCCGGCTGGGATAAACACGCTTCTCCACGTACACAAAGTAAATAAGATTCCTTCTTGAAATGAAGAGTTAACACGATTTTTTTACTTAAATTATGGATCTCTAGAGTAATACATATATATTTTTTTTTTAATTTCAAAAATTATTTTGAAAAGTGAATAACATGGATTTTCTTGGATGATAGATGGATTTTGCTGATTAACTGTCTGCTATAAAAAGATAATCACCAATGATTATTATGTTGGCCTAACGGTAATGCTGTGAAACATTATCAGGGTGAAGCACGCTCTTATTTCACGCGAGTGTTCCAGTTCACCGTGCCACACAGATGTCTAGTAACTCGGCCACCTTTCCTAGAGTTCAGTGACTATTTTCTGTTTCGAAAACTCAGTTCCCATTTCCGAGGGCGTCACTTTCATGATGATGAAAAGATGAAAGCTGCTTCTGAGGCGTAGTTTGAAGAGCAGTCTAATAGACTTCTATAAGCCTGGCATAGAGAGGTAGAAGAACAGGTGCAGTAAGTGTATTGAATTTATGGGAGAATTCATTGGAACATAAAACATGAAATTAAGCTTTACTTTTTTCATGTATTCAATTTGCAGAACAATTGACTGCCACCTACATGCCTGGGAGCTGTTGTTGTTCTTACTATGTTATTACTGCACTTCAACAACGAAGATTTTTAAGATCATAACAAGGTTAGTAATATACTACTCTAACAACATTAATAAATTATGAGAGATAGAACTATCTTTTGGGAACTATTCCAACAGGTATTGTGGCCACTGGGACTGAAGACAAGTTTATATATATATATATATATATATATATATATATATATATATATATATATATATATATATATATATATATATATATATATATATATATATATATATATATATATTTCATGTAAATACAATGAAATATATATATATACATACTTGTTTCCATAGAATATATATATATATATATACATACTCCTAGAATTTTTTATAATTAGTTTTGTAACAGCAACATCTGACTCATGAAATAGTATTCGTGAACTATAAACATTACAACACTGAGCCAACGCACAGTGTAATGGACCAAACTAAGGGTGATGTGAGGCTTCTTCCTGCACTGTCCTTCCACGTATTGTGAAATATACTCGTATACACCATGTTGATTATCGTCATCATTATCATAGTATGCATATATATACATGCGCGCGCACACACAATCGACAAAGAGGTGTGAGAGGTTAAGTATTTATATCCTGAAAAAGTTTATTGTCAGTGTTTACCGCTAGGCTTGGTAAAAGTTTCTTCATGGATCCTTGGTGGAGAACTGACCTCGAGGGAGATCTATGGCGGCTGATAGGATGAATTGGTATTCAGTACACAACCATAAATTCAAGTTGTTTTGAGGAAACTGAACAGCTCTGTGTTGGCGGGTTTGGGCCTCATAGTGGTGTTTGTATGTCTGTCTAGACCGGATAGCTTCAATGTTTATTTTACGGTTTTTATAGTGTTTGTAAGGCGAGGTCATGTGAGCAGGTAAGTCTCATAACGAGATTCAGCCAGATCTGAGAGCCACAGGACCATATTTTCTAATCGAGCGTTACTGAACCCACTCAGTATGTTGCTGAACAAGAATAACCTCAGCTTGACTATGTGTACACAACCTATCACACCTTTGATGAGGTTTAATGTAATGAATATAATTCCCTTTACTCAACTAAAAACTAGAACAAAACATAGATTATCCTCAACTTTATGTACTACAATTGTTTGTCCACGTCAACAACATTTTGAAAGACGTTCCTAAATCTACATTTTGTGTTTGCTAAAAAAAAAAAAGCACAAATTTAATTACGTAATCATATTCCAGTCCAATACATATATGATGAGTATATTGTTTACAAATTAGACATAATGAGGTTCTAAACTTACATAATCTGTATCGAGCCAAATTTTTTAATTAGCTCAGTCATCACCCTCCCGAGGCTTAAAGACTACGGAACCATGAAGCTTGCTCCTAAATATACAACTTTCATTAACGCAGCAGACGAAGGAAACAGAGACTGAGGATAAAGGAAAGAAGAAAAACAGACACAGAAAAGCAGAGAGAGACTGGAAGGGTACTAGAGAGATTAGACTGATTAAAAATAATAGACATCGTGAGATAAAACTGTAAGGCAGGCAGAAAAACAGACGGGCCCAGAGAAACTGAGACATTCAGATAGATAGAGGGAAATACACGTAGGAGGAGAGGGGAAGACATACAGCCAGAGAGAAACAGACATAGAAAGAGAAAGAAGGACGTAAGGACAAGCAGAAAAATATAAAGGTAGCGAGAAAGACACATACGAGGAAAGACATGACGATTGGTTGACACATACAGGCAGAGAGATTAAGAGGCTGTAAGAGAGACAGTTAAACAGAATGAAAAATATCCATACGGAGAGAGAGAGAGAGAGAGAGAGAGAGAGAGAGAGAGAGAGAGAGAGAGAGAGAGAGAGAGAGAGAGAGAGAGAGAGATGCAGACACTTCATGCAACATCTGGCAGTGGAATTAGGGAAGGGTGAGGATGTAATAGCCTGTCAACATATAGACAGTAGTTTTTATATACTGAAAATGTAGGCTATTCACACGCATTCAAACTGTAGCTTATCATTCTCACGTGTTGGACGACATTGCCAAGTTCTCCACAAACCTCAGACTTACACAGGTCATCACCAAGTGCCCAACCTTCAGTGGACTTAACCTCTGTAGCTTATACGCAACAGACATGTTAATGGAGCTCTATAAATTACCTTCTATATTTTCCCGTAAAAGGACAGCTGCTTTCTATCGGTCAGTTCGTTAATGATAACCTTAGACTTTGTTTTATATATATTAGTAATAAAATAGAAAAGCCAGATAGTGTTTTGTGAGAATATTAAGTACTGTAAAACAACAACAAACAGAGATTACAACGATAATCCAACTGAAGTTACAACATAACTACACCAACTAGTATAAGATGACTAGCAGATGGAATTACCTGACATTCCACTAGTTACGTAGGTTGTTACCAGGTGGAATAACAAACATCCACGCCAAGAACATGAAGTGGAAGTAGGTGGAATATCATTGCCTGGAACACAGACTGGAACGGTAAATACCCGGTAGTAGGGATGAGGGAATGGAGTGGTGTGTAACAAAGTCGAGGTGAAAGTAAAACAGAAAAGGATGTTCAGACATGGAGAGAAGATGTACAGACACGAAGAAAGAAACGCATACAATCAGAAAGAAAAGGGTGTATACAAATAAAAAAAAGAGGGACATTCATACAAGAGAAAGAGAGACACGCAGGAAAGAAGCAGAGAGATATAGGAATACCTACTGCCAAGAAATGAGAGACAGATAGAGAGACATACTGAAAGGAAGAAAGATAAACAGTAAGAGATATATGCCTTTAGACAATATAAGAGAGATATTTAGAGTATAAATTTCGCCGAGGTTATTCATAAGGCGACCTGTCTGTTACAGTAAATGTTAAACTGGATTTTTTCCGACACTAATGCCACTACCTACAGTATACTGTAATGCACTGAGGATAAAGTACATTTTGTGATTTTAAACAAATATAATTTCCTAATGACGTGGTTACTAAATTTCAAAGGAGGAAAAACTCGTCAATGATATACAGGTCAACTGTTAATGTATTAAGGAGACACTTATTGTTCAGCTTAATGTAAAGGGTTGAAAACTATTGTAGAGTACAGACTGTAACATTACAGGAGAGCGTGGCATACTTACTTCTCCCGACTTGCAGGGAATGGCAGAACAAGGTCCGCGTTCATTAAACTCTGTACACTGTTATGGGTGTTGTGTGTGTGTCTGGGTTCTGATAGCAGCTGGAGCAGGCATTGCATTGTTTTATGTACAGTTCCTTTGTAGTATATTGTTATGCCATGTATTGCAATGTTGCACGGGGGGGGCAAATGGCACCCAGAACTAATCACCAATTTCCTTCTCGTTCACACCCCATAGGGTTGCCCACTGATGAAAATAACTCGTGTACTTGGTTCAGTCACAATTTTATGAAGACGTCAGTATTTAAGTGCAGCTTTAGTTTAGGGTCTTGTGTAAAACTAACAACATTTTAATAGCTTACTGGCTAAAATATCTATGTCCAGTATTTAAAAAAAGTATCTGCCGGATGACTTCCGAATTGTTACATGCAACTCGTGATGTCCCGGGAGGGTTGGTATGTGTGGCTCTGTGGCACACTGATCCTACTACAACTGGTAACCGAACATCATATTAATTAGGCCGAAATAAATAAACACTGCATTACTAATGTTAAACTATATACCAAAATAAATGCATGTCTCAATATCTATCATCCGTGGTGTCTTAATGTTTCACACCGAGTGAGGACAGATACTTTTTTGAGATACTGTGCGTCCTAGGACGTACGTAGGGCGAAGGACGAATTTTCGACTCGAAGTGGGTTGACTTGGTTTAGTTAGACTTTGGTTGTATCGTTTTAGGCTAAGAAGCACGTGGCTTTACAATCCCTCGTCGTATATTTTACTTAGTGTTGAAATCACTGAATCTAAACCCATTAAGATCCTGGGGCATGACCATTATAATAAGCTTATCTTTTAACAGCATTTGTCCGTCGTTTCTTCCTCTGTCTTTTAAAAGCTTAGTGTTGTCCATAAAGTATATAAAATGTTTAAAACATTTAATGAGCAAGACCAGTTTTAATTCTTATTCCTTACATAAGTTAGATTATTATGCCTCTGGTTCAAGAACACTTATTTAGAGCTGTTGGATAGTTCTGTAAATGATTACATTCTCAATCTAATTTTTTAAAGATAAAATATATGTTATTGTTGTTCCACTAGTACACTGTGCACTTTATTTTGTATTTTTAATACCAAGCATTTACTACATTCAACACTTCCAGAGTCACACCACCTAGCTCGTGTCACCCCAAAAAACACTTGGGATATTCTAACGTTCTCTCATCCCAGTAAGGTGTCATCCATCACAGCGCCTCCGGTGTGTCCTATCACCAGTAAATGTCTAGATATATTTCAAAACATATTTTTGTAACTGTTAATTGCAGTGTTTTTCCTTTTTCTTTATAATTGAGTTATATATATATATATATATATATATATATATATATATATATATATATATATATATATATATATATATATATATATATATATAAAACTCACTTATATATAATTTTCGCTTTGTCAGCTTCCTTGCCTTTCCTCCATCTCTTACCGTCTCTTTCATCTTCCGTTTATTTCTCCGCCTGTGTCATGAGATGTATTCGGCCAACATCCCCACAGCGTCTTTTTCTGGAAGTTGTCAGTAAAAGGAGTTGGGAAAGACTCAGCTGACGTAGTCCAGGAATTATGATCGTGACGATAAACAAGGAAATGGAAAGTTTGATGCAAGGAGACTTTTCTGCTGACCAAAACTTAAGGCCAGCAACTTACTCCATTTGTTCTGAGCCAGTGACGTATTCATAGCCATGAGATATTGTCCACCAGACAAAAGTCAGCTGCTTTTTCTCCTTCCACTTTTCTTTCTTCGTCTGTGTTTTTTTTTTCTCGTTTTTTATGCTCCCATATTTTTCCTTATTTTTACCAGTAGTGTTTCCTTATAATTTTCGAAATTCAACCTCAATCTTTCTTTGTGTCTACATATTAACTTGCCTGCTTCATTTCTTCCATATCTTGTCTTTTCTTCATTCGTTATACTTTTCCGTCTGTCTCTGTTTTTATACTGAGCAGTCCTGTACATATTCACAATGCAATTTATAAATGAATAACTTCATTACTAACTTCACGAGCTTAACAACATTACTTAACATTAACTGTCCTAATTTGGGTATTATTTGGTCAATTTATTATTGTAAACGATATTTTCATGAGATAAAACGTTTTATTGTGTATGTTATTTAGTAAAGCTTATAAAACTTTAAGATTCTTGTTGTGATTCGCGTAGTGTGATTATCTTTATGTGAAATAATATGATACAAAAATTCAAGAATGTAGAGATGTTGTAATGAAAGATTAATTCACGTGGAAAGAATCCAAAGAGTTCAAGTTTCTTGGGTGTGCGTTCGTTACTTGTTAGCTTGTGTAATCTATTCATATTATCCGACGCTATGTAGTCAATTAGTGTGAGGTCAAGATTGTTTATGACACATTAATATTTCAGGAACAGGAAGTTCAGCTGTACTGGGTTATTAAAGCTGCAGCTCTGAGACAAGTAGGGAATTGATAACTATGTCAATATCTTCTATAATTCTAAGTCTACATTTTTTGTTGTTATTTGTACACTGGGGCGAGGTTGAGTAAGAGTTTAGGCTTTACTGTTATGGCAATTTGTATATTTTATTATAATATTAGGAATCAAACAGTGATGGTGAAAGCATAGGAGTGCATATTGGCCATTGTTTTTTATGAATATTTTACTCTCTCTCTCTCTCTCTCTCTTTAGCCGTGTAATTTTAATAGTCTTCTCATTTTCCCTTTCAGTTCATTTACATCGCTTTACTTGTCCTCATATTCCTATAATCTCCGCCCTAGTAATCATTACTCAAAACTCATTTTCTGACATTTAGAAATTTTCTTCTGTGTCAATTAGCATAACTCTGTAACCTGCAAGTAACAACTGATTTACTTCCCATTTGTATCCCATGTCATTATTAACAAGATACACTGTCCATTACTCCTGCGTTTACCTCTCTTGCTGCCCCATGTATGAACATTTTGGATAACAAAATGACATTACACATCCAAAACGTAGAACTCCGTTTTTCTCTTCCCAACACTTCTAACGCATGCTTTACTCTCCCTGTATAAAAACTCCGGACACCATTCAACGATTTCCCATTCATCCTACGCATTTCCAATACTTCCCACATCGCTTTTCAGTCAGCTCCTCTCATCTGCTCTTATTTTTTCCCTGATCCAAAAACAGGCACAAATTCTTTTTCATCGACAGAAAATTTCCTTTAAAAATTGTCTTTAGTGCTCGTTAACGCCAAAACTTGATCTACAGATCGTCTTCCCTCTCGGAACGCTTACTGCTTTTCTATTAATAAGGTCTCTGTTTATACACGTGTCTCTCAAAACGGACTCTATCGGACATCTTAAACCGATATATTTAAAATACATTTTCATTTGTAATCTCTTACTCACTCTTCTCTCCAACAGTGTTTTTCTTCCTTTATGCTCGATATTTACACTTTTGTCATCCATTCCGTCACTGTTTGGTCTCCCATCCTTAACATTATAGTGATTCTTCCCGACCCGAGCGTCTTACTAATCTTATGTTTACCTACAGCTAACTTCATCACTTCTATAATAGATCATATTTTTTTTCTTTAATTCTAATTCATTTCTTTCCTTCATCTCTCGGAATGGAAAATTCCTCTTGCTCACATCAGTTATATTTAGCCGTTCAATATTCTACCCAATATATCCCATATTTCATTCTTAATTGCTATTTCTATTAGTTACTTTAGATCTTGTATCAGATCTTCTCCCCAGCAGTAATGTATATGTGTGTGTGTGTGTGTGTGTGTGTGTGTGTGTGTGTGTGTGTGTGTGTGTGTTTTAAAGCTCTCTTTTTGATAGGTAGATAGGTAGGTAGATAGATAGATAGATTTATGAATAGCAGCAAGATATAAAGAAAGTAGCAGTGAAACAATACCGAAGAGGAGGAAGGGTATTAGTAACATAAGTTTAGACCACACTGACTGTAGGCACGACGCTCATCTCCCTTACCTTGGTTCTTCACCGGCCCGCAGCGGAATGAAGTCCATAATACCGAGAGACATGAGACTCGAGACCCGCAATTTACCTTCCCAGACAAACTTTTACACAATTACTTCTGATTGGGTGGTGTGTGTGTGTGTGTGTGTGTGTGTGTGTGTGTGTGTACTCACGAGGACTCACCCTGCCTGGCTCCATTAGTGCTCAAAGCCATGCTAACTGACAAAACATTTGTGGAGGAGGAATATTTCAGAGACAAGAGAAACACACACACACACACACACACAATCCACACACGCGCGCGCACACGCACATACACACACACGCAAGCAACACTCACACAAAGAAAGGCATTTAGAGAGAGAGAGATAAGCCAAAGGAGAAACAACAGAGCAGGAGAGAGATGAGGGATGGAGCCCAGAGACTACTATATTGCCTCAGTTTTCGCCATAAAGGACAAAAAGTTTTCCCTGATGCAGTTGCTTCATGAATATTATATTGAGTTTCCTTCACCTCTCATCCACGCCCGTGCTGTATGTGTTTACATTTTATCTTCCCTCTTGAATATTACGAAATAATTCACACAGTCATACACAACTTTGCAAACACACGTTTACACACACACACAAACATACACTTGCACGCAAAATTTCACATACACACACACACACACACACACACACACACACACACACACACAGATGCATTCGAAATTAAAAAAAGAAAGACTGGGCATATACTGATACGCCTAAGCACAAATAATTAAGTACTGTACGCAGGGGACAAAAATAATTGATCCTTATTGAACTACTGTGTGTGAAATTAATCATTGGTAATACGTATCTCATTTATGCCTTAAGAGGTCATACTGAGACTATGATATAACACTTACTAGCTCCTGTCCAGTGATGTTTGCTTGATTACGGATTTGTTTATAGACATTAAGACATACTGTTTCTGAAGGTGTTTGGAAATGTATAAAACAACTGCAGGCTTTATGAAAATATATTGTTTGTTTGAAAGAAAGACAGAAGGAGTCTCCAATTCTTGTGGCAGCGGGGAGTTTATACCCGTATATTAAAGATCTTTCTTGTTCTGTTTATTGATTTATGTTGCTTTCCAGTTAATGATGTAGAACATAGATTAAGTGTTACGTGACCATCCATAGTTGCAGTGAGGTATTTTTTTTTGGTAGCACAGTAGTAGTGTTGCACCGTCAACAGTGTCACTCCTTCAACAACAGAGAGGCAGCACGGTACAGTGGAGGTAAGTAAGCTGCTCGGGAATACTAAGTGAAGGATTTGGTGTAGAGAAAATTATTAATGGTTCCAGGGCAGCATCCAACGGGGTGGTAACCAAATTTAGCTCTTTGGAAGAAAAAAAATAATAAAAAAATAAAAAAAATAAATATATATATGATGAAAGCAATGCATTAACATCAAGGGCAATTAAGAAATTATTGTTTACTAAGGCAGAGTGAACCAAATAATTTTCTTCACCTTTACTCACCAACGTTTAGTTGAGACATTATAATAATTCATATTTTGGTCGCGACGTGACACGAAGTTCTTAGATGAGGCGAGTAATGATGCCCGACTACCTAGCATGTAAAGTTGGCGGGGAGAAATATGGTTAAGATTATTAAATACTTCGTAAGTTAGTCAGGACTATAATGATGATGTGGTCCAGTATGTCACTGCGTCTACAAATATGGTTTTAAGTAGTAAACGAAGCAGTGTACTGTAAATCACCTTCTTAAGATTATCCGACTGGACCTTAACAAGACCTGGTTTACTTCCAATACTTTATTAGAGTCACAGATTTATGGACACTGTGTAGAGTTGACTCATTTCAGCTATCAAAAGTACTTAGTGTTGTTTCTGTACATCTGGGAATATATGAAGGGTGCTGATCTCTTAAGTGAATTCGAATCTCGTGAAAATAGCGCACTCCAGTTTATTGTACCTGATGATTTAACACCCGAACGCTAGTTGGGGGATTAGGTTAGCTTAGGTTAAGATAATTTAGTTTTGGTTAGGTTATGTTAGGCTTACCTAGCGTTAGGATGTTTATTTTTCAAATTAGTTTAGGTTAGATTAAGTTCATGTTAGAATAAAGGTTCTTAACTTTTGTGGAGCTGCGCCATAAAAGATTAACGCCCCTGAAACCCAAAGTATAACAACCTTATGTTTGTGAGAGACTGTAACATTTTCACAACCTCGATCGTAATTGATAGAAAACTTATTATAGGGTTGTTTCTTCCTCACGAGCTTTCTAGTTAAGTAAACAAGCAAACAAAAACAACAAAAAACCTGCATTTGTGAGCGAATCCAATATTTTTATTGACTCGAATTTACATGAAACCCCATAATCTGATTTCAGTGGCAAGGTTGGCATGTGGCTTTAAACACTCAGTCTGTTTCGACACTTTTCACCATGAGCATGTCCACCGGGGCGGGGGGGAGGTGCCCTCAATAAATTCTATAATATTTACACAGATAAATTTCCACGATGTAGATTACTGAAGGTGACAGATGTGCACTCCAGCTCGAAAGATAACACCCTGACTCAGATTTATTTAATAGATTATTGCCCCCAAAAGTTTTCCTGTTATATATGAAACATAAATGTTTCTCACTATACAGTACTACTGTATTTCCACAATATTCTCCAGCCTGGTAGAGGAACACCCTCTTCCCGCTCCACGGTTTCACTGCCTCTTAATTAAACAGCTGGGCTGTTAGGTTTCAGCCCTCCTTTCCTTATATGCATAAAATGACATGAAAATCAAAAACATTTAATATAAAGTTCTGAGATAAGTAGAGCAGAAACTAAAACTCCTTGATCAAACCTGATGGTGTGTTGCCAGGTTGTTTCGAACATAAATTGGCAGTCATCCAATGTAAGAGTGCAAGTCTTATTGTGTGACATGCTTTTTAACCCTTCGACAACAAATATTTATCCAAACAATTTGCTCTAGTTACGTTTGTTTGTACATACTTGTATTTTTTTTTTACTATGCATATTTTTGTGTCAGAGACGCTGATCACTTTTCGGAGTTTTCGCCCCACCTTTGGTAAAATCGAAACCCAGGGGGACACGCCTCCGATTGTCAACAGGTGGTGTGCCTAACCTTCACGCTATTCGCGAATTCTTTTATAATTTTCTTAAGTACAGTATAAAGAAGGGATGTTCTCTTACTAGAATATTCCTGAGTTCATGGAAACCCAATAATGATTCAGTCTGGAGTGAGAATGGCGGAAATGATTTTATATTGGAGTGGACGTTACTGTTTTTTCTAGAAATGGATCACTAAAATAATTTAGGAATTTCACATCTAGTGTAGAATTTCTAGTGCCAGTTCTAACACGTGTACTATTCTTACTTTGGAACTCCGAGGTTATCTGAACCTCGCAAATGCTTATATTATTATGGTGTATCTGTCCCCTGTACACTCTCTGCCTGAAACAGGAGTACTATCCATTTGTTTGTCATCTGACCTCACCTTTGTGTGTGTGTGTGTGTGTGTGTGTGTGTGTGTGTGTGTGTGTGTGTGTTTATATTCGCATGTGAAAATGTACGTTTGTGTCAATGTGCTGATGTGTATACTTATATGTGTTTATAAATGTTTGTGTGTGTATGTGTGTGTGTGTGAGAGAGAGAGAGAGAGAGAGAGAGATTAGGTTCATTTTAATGTTCCCACACTAGTCCGTGCTCTTGTGTCTGCAAGTTCGAAATGGCGCGTGTACCTGTGTGCTCTTGCTCACATGTTAGTGTATCTGCTCCTGAGACTGTTTATTTGTGTGCACACACTCACGCAAGTGTGAGTGTGTATCAAGGTTTTGTATGTGATAGGTCGATGGAGATGAGTGAACGCACGTTGACATTCATTCAGGACTACACACGTAAGCTACGTATACTGACATAGCAGATTAAACATTGGTTAAATATTAACTCAATCTCACGTAAATATTAACACTAGTTCCTGGTTATGTACTTTCCCAGAGGGTCCAGAAGTAAACACCCCCACCCTACCAACTGGGTCAAAAGAGGGCTCACTTTAGTGTTCCCGGGCGGGTTCCACCACGCTCGTAACTTCTGCGTTGGGATCTGCTACTAGAGAATTTAATGCTTCTATCGTTTCCACTCCGTTAGTTCGCACTGAAATTTCAAATTGGCTTCAATTGCCCCAAATAATATCAACCATTCAATCTCCAGATAATATTTTTAAGAATGAAAAATAAAGTTTTATGTATTTTCAGTTCCAATGGTCCAACATCACAATTTAAACATCCCTCTCAAATAAGTTTCCGTTTGAAAAACTTTTCATCAGGCAGCTCTCGCCCTCAAAGTTTTCACTTGGGAAATTAATATTTACATCTACTCAAAAAATAATAATTTCTGTTGTGAGATTTACTGGGTTTCATATAAGAGTAATAACTTATAACATTATAGAGACAGATAATACTGGTTTGGAAGATGAACAAATGTTCTGACAAAATCCAGTTTAGAGTTCTCACTACAGCTTGTGGTGGCGGGTGCAACTAAGTTGAGAACTGTCCTCATGTAGACACTCCCCCGAGCCTCCCTCCCTCTCCTTCTCCTCGTCTCACACGTCTTCCTAAGCTCGCCTGGTCCAAAATGGTCGTGTGCTCCAGACGGACCCTCACATTTAAACTTTTATTTGCTTCTCCACCCAAGATAACAGCCAAGCTGGGTGACTGGCGACGCTACCAGCGTTTATTTTACTCTAACATTTGCTTATAACTTTCTGTTAAATTTCGTGTCAGTCTTGAATATATTGTACACCTTCCTCCTCACCCTGATGCCATGTAAAGCGCATGCGGACAGCCGTACTCAGTGTTGCTACTTGTGTTTGCTTGTTTGTGTCTCCCTTGCTTACATGCTTGTCTGAGTTAATGTCTTTGGAACTTTTTAAGCTAGGAGGCTGAAACTTAACACAATAGCGACCAAGGGCTTTGGCAATTAATTTTCTTTACTTTGAATAATACCTATAAGTTCCATGGCGCTACATGATAAAGATCATGCATGCTTCTTTATAACTTACCATCATCTAGTTTATGGACAACCACACACACTTTAAATTGATATTTGTTCTCAATCAGCAGCCTTACCAAGTTTTCAGCTTCAACGTGGCTGTTTTGTTTACGCTTGTTCGATACAACCACATGTATTGTTCCCACAGGTACATTCAACTCATTCAAAGGGCGGGTAGAATGTTGAACCAAAATTTAATTTTGTATTTGTAATGAAATGGAAAAGTATTTTTCATTTCATTATAAACAGAAGGTCACTAAAGGTCACTATATATATATATATATATATATATATATATATATATATATATATATATATATATATATATATATATATATATATATATATATATATATATATATATATATATATAATGACAACAATCCTGAGGGAGAGAGACCAGATACTTATCTTATTGACAACTTGGGGAATTAATGATGCTTTTGAAATATAAAATAGCAATAAAGGCAGCCATGGCTGAAATGAGTATGGGCTGCCAGCGTGAGAAAGATGTAGGTGTGAGCAACAAGCGATGTGTCAGCTTGACTATCTTCGCCGGGTTGTTACCACTGTAAATCCTTCACACAGCTGACTCCAGCTGCAGTTTTAGTGTACATAATCTGCACATTGAGGAGTTATGAAGATATCAAGGCAGAGTTTGCGAGGTCAGTTAATTATCCACTTATGGCTTTGTTACCTAGAACACTGTAAACGAGATTGGTAGACCTGTCATTGAGAAATGCAAATCTTCTCCAAACAATCATGCAAATCTCTCCGGACCTGGTATCTGGCGTCCCAGTTGGATCACTGCCTAGATTACCCCAACACCGCCAGCCCTGCCAGCGATTCATGACCAGAGCTGCGGAAAAGGGAGGTGAAGGGGAAGAGGGATGTGTGAAAATGGACACAGAATAAGAAGGAACCTTACCATGAAAAGAAAAAGGATTTCTGTGTTTATGTAAAGTGTTTTGCCAGAATGGAAATGCTTTATTATTTAAAATATTTAGCTATGTCACCAGATATTAATTTTTGCTTTAAATCATGTATACATGTTATAAGTAAAGCAGAACACTAAAATGAGGGAGGAGTGATATTTGAGCAAGAACAGTTTTGTTGAAGACAAACACCATTTCTCACAGGCGTACGGTCACTCACCATAAATCAGAGGCTGAAGAGGGTAGGAGGACTGACAACCATAATAGCATTATTTGTGTGAAGCAACAGATGCAGGAAGGAGAAATTCCAGAGAGATTTGTGAGCCAATACATCGTGTAAATCGACACCAAAAGCCTAGAAATATCGTGTGAAGGTAAGATATGGACGCAATTTATCTTTAACGGAATAAAATTATCTACCTTAAAAGTATCAAAATTGTGTGAATATCTTACAGGCTCAGGTAACTTCTATTATGTATGTATGTTTGTATGTATGTGTGTATGTACAGTAGTGTAATGGTCAGCATGCAAGCAGGTGGACCCGGGTTCGATTCCCCGTCAGGGTGAAACTATGGGCAAGTTTCTTTACTCCAGTTGCCTCTGTCTACTCAGCAGTAATTGGGAACTTGGATGTTAATCGATTTGCGGATCGTGTTCCTGGATAACGGTTAGCCAGTGTAGTTGGCGAGTTGCCCGGTCTTCTCGGACACTAGGTCATGCAACTCGTTAACTTAGGGTGTGGTTGTTGTGTTGGCGACAACTCCTACACCTTAAACAAATTGACGCCTAGGTGGCCCTAGGGCCGGCCATCCTCAATCATGAGGGGCATCCATTATTATGTATGTATGTATGTATTGATATATGCTGATAACCACATAGGACACAAGAAAACGCGAAGTTCCTAAGCTTTCGTGTAAATCACATCATCAGTGGTGAACACAGACTTGTATTGTTACATATGCCTATGTATTTTTGCAGTACCGTATTAAGATGCGTGTTATGTATTAATTTTATATTATTTGCTGCTGTAAGAGCAGTTCTCTAAAAGTATTCCTATTTTTTTGTGAAGTAAACACGAAAGTTGTATAATCTTGTAATAATATGCTTATTTTTATTTTGTATATACAGTATATGGATAATAACGTTCATATATAACTTGTAGTATTTTGTAATTATGTGTAGAAGTTTAGAGTCATGAATACTCAAATTGCAAATAGGTATTTGTTTTAGTATGTTTGTCCATTCTCTTTCTGGTAATCACAGCATAGAGACGTGAGATCAGAAAAGTAAAATTAACCCTTAATCGATTGAGGAAAGACTTTGGAACTGTTGTTTTAGAGGTTTATAAACAGCGGTGATATGCGTTTGTTACATCATTCATATAGGATAATAATCTTTATAATAGGAAGAGTAAAGGTAGAATAATTTCAGCTGAAAAATGATAAGTAATTACATATTCTCCTTTCATTAATGAGACAGGTTCATTCAGTCCCATGAAGCTCCGACACCTGCCTTGAGATGTCTTACGAATCGGTGTCATGAACCGCAATGGTCGGTTTTGTTACTGTTTTTGTCTTGTCAACGAGTGTCACAATGAAGTGATGCAAAGTCATCGTTGGTGAGGAACATAAAATCAAGAGGTAAACGGTATTTGACACAACATGGTATTTATTGAGGTTAATGTGTTAAATACGATGATGTATAGGTCAGCTGCATGGTGAGGATGTAGTTATTGTGTGCCGGATTACTCAGCCTGTTACACACAACCAACTACTAAAACTATATGAAATTGCCATTAGTCCATTCACTAAGAACTTATCAATCACCCCCACGAAAAAAACAAAACACAAATAACATTTCTCAAGGACTTTCGTGACGGTACGCATCTTTTATTTATTTTTCACCATGGGGAGACTCGTATCGTTATATTTTTCATAAACCCTATTTTTTTCCCTATCAAGTAGATTAAGTTCATCTATTCTTGACAATTATTTAGTTTTGTCTCAATTGGTTCATCACGCCCAAAACTCCTCCATGACATTTAATCAAGTATATACATAAAAACACTGAACTTTTTAGGTATAATGTTAAACATGAACTGATGCTCTACCATATTTATGAAAAAAATCATTGGATTTTTTTCATGATATAATTCTACAAAATAGTGTTTGCCCCAAGAAGTCAAATTTGTATTCATATATTAGATTTCCTTAATTCACCTGCGTGATATGGTTGCTGGGCAGGAGGTGAGATACAGGCTGTATTTATTGCTGTGGGCATATATTGCATGGTGTGGATTAATATGAATAGAGTCATAGAGGGGTTTTCATTAAAAATAGAGTGTGTGTCAGGACAAATGGCAGGAATGAGTGAATGGTTCATCTGCAAGTTGGGGTGAGACAATGGCGTGTTAACAGTACCCTCCCTGCTCAGTATCTGCCAGTAGGGAGATGTGAGGGTGCACATGTTAAAATATACCAGAGGGTGACACCAAGGTAATTTGTATGAAAAAAGGCACTAGTCGTGAAGTTCATTTGAATTTCATTGATTTTTTAGATATACCAAAGCCAGTACGTAATTAATAGCGTGAGATATTTTCCAGGACCAAGAGTGAGGCAACACAAGCGGATACACATGTAACAAAATTACACAAAAACTCAAAAGAAGTGAAAAATGGGCACATAATATATATATATATATATATATATATATATATATATATATATATATATATATATATATATATATATATATATATATATATATATATATATATATATATATATATATATATATATATATGTGAATATTTAATTTCTTCTTATCCCCAAAATTTGTATCGCCTACTTCCACCCTCGGTTTTAGTACTTCCATTGTTACAATAATTTCTTCAGTTTAATTAATTTATTATCTTATTTCTATCGTCTGCATCGATTTCCTCTGATGTTTTCTTTCTTTATGGCTGTCTGGGTTTTTTTTAAATCATATCCATGTTCTCCTTCACCGCCATGGTCCTGGAATTATAATTATGGTGAAATATTAACCACTTTGTCTCAAGACCACCTTCAGCTTTTACATGCCGACTATATGTCTACTCTCATAATTGGACCATAAATACTGTATTCTACATTCCAGTGTGGTGGCTACAGACAGGCACACCTCTGAAAATGTAAACAGGGCATCTTCTGGTGGAGATGATATGCCAGTGGTGTGCCAGAGAATGTTATGGGACCATTCTCTTTAGTGAATACCTGTACGTATGGCGTAGCTATTCTTCTTCCCACTCGGCCTGGAGGTAGATATGAATGATAACTAAAGGTGTAATCACACAGTTAATCCAAAGGCGACCGACCGGCTAGTGGCAACTGAGCTTCCTCAAGATCATCCTGGATAGCTTGTACAGAAGTATTGTTCGATGACACGTGTGTGTGCGTGTGTGTATGTGTATGTGTGTGTGTGTGTGTGTCTAATTATTGAAAAAAAATTTAACCAAGTTGTTCAAGACAAAGACATGTATCGAGCCATGGAACTTATGGCGACCATCTTGGATATTTCATTTTCTAAAAAAATCGACAAGAAGGCGAAGTTGGCACTCATCACATTCTCAAAATTAAGGTATTTGACTATAATTCTACTGAAGAAGCACTGAGTTAGGAAGTATTTTCACATTTCAATCCAAAATTGAGGTCTGGCTCCTTAACTAGTAAGAGAAACACAAACTAAACGGTCGGAAAGCTATTAAGCATTTAACGATAAGAGACACTAAATAGTGAGCGATCATAACTTAATGGTGACGTAACATTGGTAGTTATTGAGTTGATAGTAATAGAAAAAGTCAATTCTAAACTTAATATAACTTTTTCAACACACTTTGAAAGAAAGAAATGCGGCTATTTTTTTTCTTCGGATAATTGAAACCGCATTGTTGGAAAATTTAAGGCGAGATCCCCAGAGTAAGAAAATCCCGTTCACATAAATCTTTGGAACGTTCACCACTACTGAGTTTATTTGTTTATTTATGAGAATTTAATGCATGATTCACCACAAATCCCATGTCGATCTGATAGAGAGTAAAACAGTGATCAAATTATGTGCTTTTTATTTGTGTGTGTGTGTGTGTGTGTGTGTGTGTGTGTGTGTGTGTGTGTGTGTGTGTGTTTGTCTTATGCTCTCAAGCGATTTATTTGATTAGACACCGAATATGTAAATAAATGTATGGTGTGTTTTATTTATTTATTTATTTATTTTATTTATTTATTTATTTATTTCATTTAAATGTTAACACTAAATTACTAAATTACTGGAGACATCACTTCGTAAGACCGAAAATGTGTAAAAGAAAGCCCTCATGTGTAGTCAGGAAACACGCACCTCAGCTATAATGGTTTTCTGTAGGTATTTATGTCCATGTGAATGTTTCTATTTATCGAATTCATTATCTTTGTAATTTCTTTCTATGTCTCTTTCATCTCGCTCTCCATCTCTTCCACATTGCTGCTCTCGGTTCATTAATAAAATATGTCACCTTAAGACTCTCATAATTATCCGAGTTGGTGATTAATTTGGCCACCGGGACCTCTGAGTGACGAGAGTCTGGCTATAAACCTCATTACTCCTTCTCATCATCCGTCCCTCACCCCTCCTCCTTCCCTCCCTCTCCCCGTCTCCTTCCCTCCCTCACCTTACCTTCCTTCTTCATCCTACCTTTATACTTAACCCTGTAGTCCTTCACAACATCCTCTTTTTATCACACCTCTCTCCTTCCTCGCTCCTCCCCAATTCCTCCCGTCTCTCTCCTCCCTCATTCCGCCCTTCCTCCTTCACTGCACCTCTACCTTCTCTCACGCCGTCCCCTCCTTTACATCGTTCTCCTCCCTCATTTACCTTCCTTCTTCTTCTCATTTCGTGTGAGTACAATACCCATCTTCTTAATTTACCTGAATTTCCTGTTCCTTTACTAAGTCACCCAGAATCTTTGCCATTTTTTAAACATTTAAAAATTCTCGTACAATGATGACAGCGTAATTAATCCCCTGGACGTTCTGAACCAATGCTTTACTCCCTTTACATGTACTGATAACATATTCGTTTCCAGTGCTGGTCCTGATAACTCGATGTAAAACGTGATCTAGCTGCAGTTAATACTTTTTCTTCTCCTGGAGCTATAACGCTGTCAGTGTATCTTTGTACCTGAATCCCGCCTTGATCAAGGTCTGTGAATGACATTGTCTGGATGTCTGGAAGTCTAATGTATTCTGTTGCTGTGAGACCAATCTCTTCTGTGATGTCGAGTAATTGTTCAAAGAAAGTTTTTTTCCTGATATATTGAATGATTCTGGGAACAAATATACAAACTTTCTTCGTAAACTTAATGCACTAATCTTCAAATCATAAGCTTTCTGTCACTCGGAGCTCTAGTGAACAAATTGAGGAAAACTTCCACAATAAGTACACCTCTGTGATTATAATATGCCATCGAATAACTCTTAATTATGTTTTAAATGTTATCACATATTTCAAGTTTATGATCAGTTCGTAATATCTACCATGTTTAACAGTGAAACAACGGTTCACCAGGACAATGTGATGACAAATCCTCTTACTGAAATATAATACTAAAGACGTTAATTGATTTTGTCTGTGTCTCTGATGACCACAAGATAAATTGTTGCAAATTCTCCTCTGTGTCCAGCGTTATTTTGGTAAATTTATTTTATTTTATTTATTTTTTGTATTATTATTGTTTTTATAGTTTAGGAAACATCAACTTCGGTAACTAACTTGTAGTGAAAGGAAATTAAAGATATGATAATACTTGATGTGTCTTCTGGGTGATATAACATTCCTGACGTAGTTGACAGAGGCCTGCTACTTCCTGCTGCCTAGAATAACAAAATGCTGTGGTTAAAGAAAATGAAATATATTGATTTCGACAATGAATTTAAAGGATACTTCCCCGGCCTGTTCCTTAAGTAACATCCCAAACTGTTATTTGACGACGATTACTTTCCGTTGTAATATTTCTTAATTTTGTCTTTTGTCATGTGGGTCTGTATGCAAGTCATGCTTTGTTCTTGTATGTAGCCACAGGATAAACCATGATCAGCCAAGTGATCGTCTTCTGCGGCTCTGTTGTGACGCAAGACTCTCGGCAGCCTTGTATTGTCTAAAATGAGGACACTGGCACTCGTATGCAGACAGGTTTACCAATTCAGTCGGACCTTTGCGAGGTCTCCCAGTTATCGATGGGGATTTGTGATCTCCGCAATGTGGGTGCAGCACAGTCATATAACGGAGCTTCTGAATACCATACCTGTTCTTAACTGCTAATACAGATATCTTAGTATCTTAGTATAACTCGGCCAGACTTCCTCTTCACTATGATTCTGTTAAACAATATTACCTTCGGGCTCATTGCAGGTTTATGAATGGAAAATGCTATATCTACAAAACATTTATTCCATATCATTTTGGATGAGAATAAAAAAGTGAAACACTACAAACTATCACACCGGACTGTGTGTAACTGTAGAGAATTGAATGAAATGATCACGAAAAGGCAATAATAGAAGAATTTGGATGTGATTCAAGTGAAGCATTGATACTGTAGATTAATTATATAATCGTTCTCTCTTCATTTCTTCACTGAAATATTGGCAAATGAAGTTGAATTCTATTTAAACTGTTTGATTTGGCAGTTAGATGTAGTTTTTTAATACAATTAGTAAAATAATGTAAATCTAAATAGAAATCTCCACTTAATAATACAATGGTGGCATGATATTCTTCAAGACTCTCGGACACCTACTGTACAGTATGATGGATTTTAGCCGGTGTCTTATCAGGGAGTATGCATGCAGGAAGTCCACGGTCATATCCGTAAAAAAAAAAATATTTATGATAAACCCTGAGCTTAATGTTTATTTTTATTGTTAAGTCCGAGTCTCTATCACAGCCGTCTAAAGTCTCTAGGTTTTGTTAATTCTCCTCAATTTTCAGACTTCGGCTGCCATCGCTGGTAACAGTGCAATCGATATTGATGAATTTGTCGGAAGACTTAAGTTAACTGTCGTCAATATGAATTGTTGGTTCGATTGGAGGACGGTCACTGGTGGAGCTTGTTTCTCCATGTTGAGTTTGGCCTCATGTGTCCCAAGATTTTCTGAGGAACATCCAGACATTCGAAAAGGTCCCAGAGAGCAGGTCATCCTATGGTGTCAAAAGCCTTCGTTAGTTTAACGAAGGTTATTTATCGACCTTTTTGTTCCTGCAGACATTTCTCTTGTATCTATCCGAGGACAAATTTCATGTTAGCGGTATCACGTCCCGCCCTAAAGTCGCAATGGCTTTCACGGAGAACTGTGTTGTCGATGGTGGTATTGATCCTTTTTCAGGACTAGATTCGTGGGCCATATCCCAGGCATTGACAGGAGCAAAATACTTCGATAACTATTAGAGTGTATGCTGTCCCTTACCCCCCCTGTTATATATATATATATATATATATATATATATATATATATATATATATATATATATATATATATATATATATATATATATATATATATATATATATATATATATATATATGCCCACGAGGAAAAAGAAAACACGAAGTTCTCAAGCGCTTTCGTGTAATTCACATCTTCGGGGTGAGTACAGTCTGTACTCACCCCTGAAGATGTGAATTACACGAAAGCGCTTAGACAGCTTTTTCCTCGTATCAGCATATACGTGATCACGCGCACCTACAGTGATTTACTTGCATATATATATATATATATATATATATATATATATATATATATATATATATATATATATATATATATATATATATATATATATATATATATATATATATATATATATATGTGTGTGTGTGTGTGTGTGAGGGGGATTCATTGGATCTCCTCCCCGACTGTGTACAATGCGCCTCTGCATATTTTGCAAGGAGGGGGTGAGACGAGAGGGGCGAGGGCTAACGGATAAACAATAAACAAGGAAAGCTTTTATCTGGCGATGACTCTTATTAGGTGATGAAAAAAATCGTCTGCAGCATTCATGTTGTAACCCTGAATTATATACATATTGTCTCACCTTGGTCTAAAAATATTTTGAGCACATTTTCTATATTTCAGCTTAAATTATGTTTCATTAATGCAAGTTTTGTTAAACAGCAAAGAAACGACACAGATTATACAACATAAGTATGTTTAGATTATTTAGCAGCAGTGTACAGTATGTAATAGACTCAAGTTAAAAAATAAAGGATTTTTTAAATCTACTCAAGGAAATTATATCAAGGAGTGATAATTCACCAGCGTGACTTCAGTGAGGGTTTGACTAACGTACACGAAATGAGTGTAGGTACCAAAGTGGATGTCGTCTGGTAGCAGTTTCGCTGCGAGCTGCTCCAACTGACGAACCACCAATGCCGACGAATCTTTTCATTTTTTCGCTAGATGGACGGCTGAGTTCTTCCTCCATTCTAGGTGTAATCGAATGGAAGTATCCAATTTATGCATGGTGACATCGAGGGTGGATGAATGTAAAATGACGGGTAAAGCTGAGGTCCAGAGGAACTGGAACTTTGAGATTCAAATGTGTGTATTTGTGCCGAAAAAATATGTACTCAACAATTCTTGAAAATATCACCCACACACGATATATATATATATATATATATATATATATATATATATATATATATATATATATATATATATATATATATATATATATATATATATATATATATATATATATATATATATATATATATATGTTGTCTCCAACAAAATACTACCATACTGTAGTGTCTCTCCAAGATATGTCGCAGTTTTTCGTAATTCCCGATTTCTTTTTTATCTAAACTAATATATCAAGCCGTCATTATCTGTTTCGGGTAATATTATTTGTTATTTAGGTACACTAAAATCCCATCTCCCACTTGATTTCGTAAGCCACAACTTGCGCGTGGAGAATAGAATAGTAAGTGGCTAAGATAGTTGTATACAGTACTTATAAGAATCTGTAATAAATATATTTGAAAAATTATAGAACGTGTGTCGTGTCATTAGGCAATGTTTATACTATTCTGGGGTAGCCCTAAAATCCAATGTAAACTTATTTCTCTCTCAGTAGTTTCTTGTGGAACAACAATCGCTATAGTTCAATGACAGCAATGTTATGAAATGTCCATATGAATCTGTACATCTAGAACAGCTTAAAAAATTCCTGTCATACTGTCATATCGAGGAATGGATTACTGCGTCTGTACCACTCAGAGTTGTGTATCGTATCATGCAACTGCAGCGTCGGTGTTGGTTTGTCACAACACTGTATGTGGGTATGAATGAGGGGGTAGGCCAGTCTGGTGTAATCAAAGGAACCTCGTCACATTCCTCCTCCGGCTGGACAGGAAAATTAATGCTACTCACCCACCCCTGAGTTCCTCCACAATAAAAAGTTAAGTGTAAATTAACAGACACTTGCTGTAGAAAAACGCAGATCTTCATTGTAGGAATCTGGAAAATTTTTCTTCATTTACTTGCAAAATTTTAGAGAAGTAGGAAATATTTTGTAACAATTGCAACTTAGCGATGGTTAAAGGAAACGCCAAGTAGTCTTTTTTTTTCATTGTAGTTTATTGAAGTTCTTTGTTTACACCATTACACACACACATATATATATATATATATATATATATATATACATATATATATATATATATATATATATATAGACATAATGATTCACAGTATTTACCAAAAGTAAACACCACTTTACTGTACAAGACCAGAGACTCTTGCCACCATGTAGTCGTACACTGCCCACCCGGAGGCCAGTGAGAAAAATCCTGGGGCGATAATATTTTTAGTATTTCTCCCTCCATTTTAAAAATGTGAAAATTCTGCCTTGACTTTTTTCCGGGGGCGTCATATATTTCTTTTTAAATCCACAAAGAAAAGACGTGATAAGATTAGACATGAACGAGGGACACACACACACACACACACACACACACACACACACACACACACACCCACACACACACACACACACACACACACACACACACACACTCACCAGCTACCACACCTCTACACACCACACACCATTATATTGTTACACGACCACCACCCACCATTATAAAGAGAGTTACACCTCTACCACACACCATTATAAGAATAATTACACCACCACCACCATTATAAAGGCATTAGGGTAGCCGAGGCCACTACCACACAGCCACCAACGAAATATGTGTCCAATGGCCCGTTAGACAGAATAGTGGTCAGTGCACTCCACCACCCATTCACACGACGGTATCAACCACCAACATCCACCAACATAAGAATAGTATCAACCACCAACATCCACCAACATAAGAATAGTATCAACCACCAACATCCACCAACATAAGAATAGTATCAACCGCCAACACACATCAACACTATCGCACCACCATGTAGATAATAACACACACACACACACACACACACACACATTCACACACACACACACACACACACACACACACACACACACACACACACACACACACACACACACACACACACACACACACACACACACACACAATGAAAATTATTCCACCGTATTTCAACGTAAACATTAAGAGGCCAAAAAATAGAAGAAATGAAGTTATCACAAGTATAAGAGATACTCCATTAGTTCCCAGGTGAATATTGCCCAAGTAACTAAGGTATATGGGATAAAACAGGAAGATTAATTTTCATATAAATAGAGTTTTACCTGAGTTCCAACAATTTTATCTTCACTAAGACTTCTGAGGGTTTTCTTCATAGCCGAGGATGGCGCGGGGCGGGCGGGCGTGGTGAGCGTGGGGAGTGACTGTATACTGGAGCTGGCTTGGTCTCTCCACTTTAATGTAGCGGGTCAGCTTAAGACAAGGAGCTGCTGGTCGGCCACACCAGGGAAAGCGACTACACTATTGCCGTGTGGCCACAGTCCACTGTCCAATTTCCCCGTGTAATTATGTATCTATCTGTCTCTCTGTCTCGCTCCCTATATATTCCAAAATGCGGCATTTGAGACTATTAATATAGGAAGAACAGGGAAACGTTGGAAAGGAAGATTATTACCTGAATAAGGAGTAATGTAGGTTCTCACACAAGTATTTAACGACCCTAAAATTCACTGATACTGTCGAAAACATAATTTTAGCGCACCTTACTTTGTGTATAGGACCTACAGGTATTGATTACTTTTACAACATCGTTTGATATTATTTCAATCAAACAAAGTCCAGTGTCTTGTCATATAACGCTTATCACGTGGTACTTGTATATAAAGAAACAGTATATACAGTTCTATGCCATATACCACTTATCCCTGTGAGCTATTAATAACTTTCATGTTCGGATCTTTGACATCTATCACTTATGCTGCTAATTATCAACAAACACCAAACTACAGAGTCAAACGAAAACTTGAGTGTTCTGTTGGAGTATTGCCCAAATATTGTTCAGCGTGTGACCAGTCCACCCCTATTTCATTTTTTTCTCAAAGGACTTCCTTGTGCAGGGTTCCTACCTGTGGAAGTTCACTGTGTTGTTGGTTCACGAGTATCAGTTGGAATTTTTTTTTTATTAGGTTTAATCTAAAGAAGTCGGACTGAAGGTAAGTAAGCCCTCCACGTGCATGCTTTACAAAATGTCGATATATAGTGTACGTTATATTCTGAATAGTTATAGTCATCATAAGACATAAATGAAGAGTTTCTTAAAAACCTAACCTAACCAAGCCTAACCTTACTTAACCAAAACTAACCTATTCTTCTTTAGGAACAATACAGTATAACAACTTTATGGTGGTAAATAGCGTTTTAATAAGAGAGTAAACTTTACCAGATACAAATTAATTTCCATGACAGTAAAATTCCACTTTAGGAGATAAAACCGGAAAATGAGAGAACTGGATAATCCGACCGTAATCTACAGAACCGTAGGTTACGGTCGAGCTACTGTATACTGTGCAGTGCTCTCGTTTTTCTGTTTTATTTCCTATAGCGATATATATTGGGATACTTTTCGATTAGATAAAACTTCTAAGTATTTATCTTTTATGGGAAACTTCTGACTGGCCATAAACGATCATGAACATCATCATGATATATTAATGAAAAGCATCCTACAAAACCTAACCTAAACTAACCTACTTTAAGTATAATTTGACAATAATATGATGGTAAACATCTTGAATTAAACAGAGCAAATTCTGATAATTTAGAATTTAATTTCTTTAAGTTGCAATCAAAGCAAAAAGTTGTCCCTGTTTGACAAAAACGGCAGTTGCTTTTTAAGGTTTAATTGGCGGTTATCTCCATTAACCGGACTGCCACGAACGGTAGTCAGGAACCGTATCCACTAAACCACGGTGGCCTATCAAGATGCACAACCTTAACTACTCCCTTGTAGCTCACCACTGTGAGCCTCCTGTGATCCCTTCCGTGTTGAAGCAGTAATTATGAAAAGGCGACTAAACTACAGCGAAAAGCAAGATATTCTAATTATTTCTTTTCAATATATAAAAGTTCAATATGAGATTTTTTGGTTCTGTAGTCAAATATTTAATCGTATCATTTACAGCTATATGATACAACTGTGGTTGATGCCCCAGCTGCTGGAGGACAAAGTCGATGTTCTGTTTCAGCAATATGGTACTTCACTCCGTTTTCAGAATGAGCAATAATTATTGTCCGTACGTTGGATCGGACGTGGGAGGCCCATTCCTTGGATGGTTCGTTCGCCCATAGCAAGTCTACGGACTTTGCGCACCCCTATTCAACTACTACAGCCCAACTACTACAAATCTAATCCCCCTTGAGTTTTCCTCTGGCGCTATGTTAGAAATAAAGTGTTGTTCCACCCATGTCAGTAACTGTGAATAATATGACGGAAAACATGCGTAGGGCTGCTAGAAGAGTGAAGTAAGATCTGCTACAAAAAAGTATCGAGGGGAACAGAATACTGCTGTGATGTCTGTAGAGCCACAAGAGGGTCTCAGGTGGGTGATGCAAGTTTTGGTAGCGAGGATGGTGCTGTTAAGGTGAATTCGGGAAGTATGAACGTTGTGTAAATGTTCATGAAGTCAGAAGCAGAAAGTCCGAAGGTCCTAAGACAGCGAAGGATTTAGAGACGATAGATGAAGGATTTGACGATTGTACTGACATGTACTTTCAGCTCAGTTTATCATCCATGGTGTCGCTGAGGAGCTACGTGAAGTCCACAGCTTGGAGAGTGTCAAGACCCAGTGTGATTATAGGAGATGGAGCGTGGTAGGAGAAGTTAACCCAGGTCTTGGGGACTATTCAGTGTGTTCTGGAGAGCGGTGATATCAGGAGCCAAGTTGTTTAAACTGACGCCAACGAGCGATAATATCCTCCAGGGCATCCCTAACGAGGACGAGGTGCAGAGCGATACCTTAGCGGACGCTGCAGGTGAATGATTGAAAGGTGGTCTCATCCCTTCAGAAGATTACAGTGTTTCGTCGGTCGCTGAGGTTTCTAAACCATGGAATGAGAATTCTCCGAATCTCAAGGCTTTGTTGATAATTGTGTTTGTGAATGACTTGGTCAAATCTGTGAAGGTGAGAGCCACAGAGGTCTTATGTTTCTCTAGGTTGAGGTAGATGAAATAAAAAAAGTTGACAAGCAGTGAGTGGTGGATGAGGTCGAATTACTTAAGAAAGATGACGCCTGCAATGTTCGCAACAGACTCAGCTCAGTCAATAACAAAAACCCTCACGGATTAGGCTGGGTATTAGAGTAATGGCAATGAGTCGTTATTCGTTGAAATACAGTAGACTTGGGTATTGGTGAGACATTTGAAGTCTTTGAGTCAACGGGGAGCTTGGTTTATTTTAGAGAAGCATTGACTAAGGAGTACAGGGGTTTGTCTAATTCCTGGGAGAACTTAAAGAGCTCCATTGGTAGGTCAGTGTGTTTTATGTTCGCCTGGCGTCTTCAAATTATTGCACTAAAACGTAGAAGAAGGGCCCAGCAGGTAAGCTGGGATACAAGTTGTGTCAAGTTGGGGGAGCACCTGGAATGTGGTGGCAAAATCATCGTTAGCTTGGGCTGCGTCATCATTCTTGAGATGGCTGAGGAAGGGGAGGGAGTGTGTCTTTCTGTTTAAACAGCAACGTTCCTTAGGCTTACCATACCACTTTTTGATATTAGTCTGCCTCAGTTGTTGCAGCTTGGCTGGATAGTAATACTTTTTTGTACTGCGTATTTCGCGAATGACCTTGTTATGAAGGACCCTGTAATATAAGATGTGATCCAGGGCAGGTCAGCCGAGTGTAGCCTAAAGAACTTCTCAAGGAAAAAGTGGTGGGAAGCTTTTTTTGTGTTGAAGTAATTTATCCGAATAATCCACTGTCCGAAATGATGGCTTGAGTAGTCAATAACCGGCCTGTAAGGGCTCTGCTCGTGGGTGGTCGCGAAGCTGGAGACCAAAGAAATGATAATGCATACTAAAACCGAGAGGAAGTATTGATTGAGGTGGTAGGTACTGGTCTATTAAGTCTGCTACGGTAAGGTAAGGAAGTGTTTTGATCATGTGTTGGAATGTTCACAGCTTGTGAGAAAATCAGTTGCTCCTGGAGATCAGTGGTTTCGAATTAATTAAAATTATAAAGCACTGGTTAGACACGTGGATATTTAACTCGGAGGTAGTCTGAGGATGTAATGAAGTTGTTGGTCATAAAGTCATTGTTGTTGGAGTAGGGTCAGCGATATACCACACAGTAGACAATGGAGGCAGTTTGGCAAGGGTGAGTGCATAGCACATCACGCACTCACAACACCTCCACGCCAACTGTAACTTCAACAAAGAGGTGGGACAGGCGCAAATTGTTGTGACAGAACAATACTATGATACTATGATATCCCTTAATGTCTCGACAGCAGTTTACCACGCCACCGAGATCACAATAACGTTGGCTACGAGTGATATGACTGTGGTGGCGAACTCATCAAACTTATTGGTTAAGGAGCTGACTACACAGTATCGAAAAGGCCTGTCGGGAATGGGTTTGTGTGGTCTTATAGTTTCTAATAGATGTTAGGGTCTTGATATGTTTCTGCACAGGAGGACATCGTCTGGCGTGGAAAGAGTTCAATGATTTTTATAATTCAATAACACTGTTGTCCTGGTATCCATTACCTCCTTTTAAACCCAACAAGGTGCAGCGATTATATCTCACTAGTGTGCGAACGTCACCACTGGCTGCAAACTGTGAGCCCACTGACTCTGACCGTAACCCGGCCACTGACCATAATCTAATCAGATCTTATAGAAGGTCCACTGTTGATTGTCAGTCTTTGCACCTATTCTTTTGGCAGAGTTAACACTTCTGGAACACAGGTTGGTCAACAATTTATACACTATTTTCTCAAAGGTTTGTTGATAAATACTGCTGAGGCGGGGGTGGGAGGTAGGGAAATGTCAACAGTCTCTACCCAAAGCTTTTACAGAGCGCCAAGATAGCACGTCCTCATCCCATGACGGTCAAGATGTGCATGTGTGTGTGTGTGTGTACTTTTATTAGATACCAACATTTTCATTAACTATGGAATATCAAAATGCGAAGTACACTAGTGCATAACAATGAGAATTATATAAAGTATTTATACAAATGCACTGATACAACTTACTGTAATGCCGCTTCAGCTCTCTCTCACTCCATAAGCAGCTGCCATACAGTATCACCATTTTTGCAGCATGAGTTTTATTTTACATAACAAATTTAACTTGACACTTGCAGGAGTGAGTGTATCCTCCCTCTGGTGGGTCAGTGCGCCGGCACCAAGACCCGCAGTAGTTAGCAAGTGTTGTAGCTGACATTTATTACTGCGCCACCCTCTGCTCTCTGTTAAAAGTGCATGCCGGCCGCCCAATGTACCCGCAGATTAGACACACCCAACACGTACTCAGTCACTAATGCAATACTCGCCAAGGTCCTGCACGCCCCACGCACATCCTAAGATCCTTCCTGGATAGCAACTCACATTCCTATGTCACAGCTGTCAAGCGCAACACTGTGAAGTCCTCTGCCGTGAAATGAAAGTTGGAGACAAGAAGGAATATTATAAAGGTGGATTTTATCTACAGTATTACAACTCGACTCGAACTATGGTTTACCTTTAGAAAAGAAACAAAATGGACTCTGCTCCATCCAAGATACTGGAGTCATAGATATAGACACTTTGCTGCTTCCAGTATTTGTGGTCGGGGGAGGAGTCATCTGATCATTATTGTGTATAAAGCCGTTTGTCAACCATGTCCAAATGCAACACTATAAATTATCATACATTTATGGCGAGATTTATAAAATTGCTGATTAAGCCTTAAAAAACAACTGTCGGCTTTGCTGAATAGGGATATTTTTTAGTGCTATTACTGAGTGGAAATTAATTCGTATATATAAAAATTCGCTCTTTAATTTTATAAGTCACTTATTCTCATAAGAAATGTTACCAGTACCTTGTGTCCTTACATGCAGTACAAATAGCTTTATTTTTATGATATGTTTGAAGCAGCTTTAGGCTTATGTTGTGACAACACTGCATCACTTCACAGGATCATGCTTCAATTATCGCTTGATACAACATGCAGCATGTCACGAAGGCGACCTTTCGTGTCCTCTGGAGAGGTTGCTGAGCTCAGACTTCTGTGTGTGTGCATGTCTGTGTGTGTGTGTGTGTGTGTGTCCCCGTCCGTCCGTATGTGTGTTTGTGTGTCTTTGTGTATGTACATGTATGTGTGTGTGTGTGTGTGTGTGTGTGTGTGTGTGTGTGTGTGTGTGTGCGTGTATGTATGTATATGTGCCAAGTAATAACATACTTGAGTATATATCGTTCAATGGTTCTATAATCTGACGTAATTCAGTGAAGCTGTTATGGTAATGCCTCCTATTGCCACATACTTGTTTATTTTTCTACTTACGTCTTAGGAGTTATAAATCAATTAAAAATATGATTAGACAAGGGAAGTTGCAAAAGTCATATAGAAGTTAGAATACTGAAGACATACTGTATTTTGGGGTAGGACAGATATGTATAAGAGTAGGGAAAATGTTACGTCGATGCGAGTGTACGTGAGTGCGAATGTACTGTACGTGAGGTAGGGTTACAACGAGGAAGGAGAGACACTTTGAGAGTGGTGAACAGGTGAGAGGCCTTATGGAAGTGGAGGGAGAGGGGAGAGTGAGTGTGCTGGGGTGAGGGATGGCAGGATGACGGGGAGTTGCCTGAGGGTAAGGTGTTGATGTGAGGGAGGGAGGGAGGGGAGAATGAGAGCGAGCACGTGAAGGGGAGCTGCTCATATGAGTGAGTGAGTGACAGAGAAAGTGTGAGTGAGTATTGAAGGGATGTGTAAGAAAGTGTTTGCGTGCGTCTGATAGCGAGTGTTGGGTATGGGTGAAAGTGTGTTAGGGGGGAAGGGTGTGTGTAGACGAGTGGTAGAAGGGTGAGTGAGAGAGAATGTGAGTGTGATTAAATGGTGGAGGTGTGATGTACAGTATATATGAAAGAGTCGGAGATAGTGAGCTATTGAGAAGAGAGAAAAGAATATGGAAGTGAAGGAGAGAAAGAGAGAAAATATGAAAGCGAACGGTGCCGAAGAGAGAGAGAAAGAGAGTATGGGAGTTTGGGGTTGGGGGGGGGGTAGTATAGGTGAGGGAGCAGACGTGTGCAGCCACCGTGGTATTTACACATTCTGCCTGGACAGTTGTGCTGGTAGCGAGAGACTGTGTTACAGATATAGTCTGTTGGGCAAACAAGGTCAAATCATAGTTGATGAAACCATTTCTTCCTGTACCTGTATTCAACCACATTTCGCATCAAGACAACGAAGCCTAAATGACATAATACTTATTTTTCCCGGATTTATTTTGGAAATCAATATCTGACCATATACAGTAATACTAATATTGAAGTATTCCTAGACTGTTTATGATTATTTATGACCCAAAGGTAACGGTCCCGTCTGAGGTCCTCTTAAAGGGAATTGTTGTGGATTAAATAAAAAGTTTTAACAGGTACAACTGAGCTATAGAGACCTCATCTTCCCTTACCTGTGTAGGGCCTCATAAGCACCTTATATATAACATGACTATATATCTTGATTTTTTTGCCAAATGTGGATACACTTTGGTATAGCCAAGTAGCAAATCATTGACATTAATGTAATAGTACATATTTTTTTCATCATTGGCATTTTCAACTTTTTCATTAAGAATTCTGAATATATATCACATAACGTTAGAGATAGCGTGCAGCCTTGTCTGACTCCCTCTCTGTCTAACCCTAAACCAGCTACAGTACCAAGTTCGTTACTTTATAATCACTGCAGCTTCTTAATACCAGAAAAACTTTTAAGAATTCCGAAATATGCTGTACACTTTTTCGAATTTCACAAATCAGATATACAAATTTCTTCGAAGCTCTAAAACCTTTTCTCTTTTATATAAAACCACTCCATTTACTGATCATACATTCTGTACTTAATTGACAAGATTCTCTGAATTTAGAGGGACTCTACAGCACATGCTAATTATAAGTAATTATTATTATTTTTCCATGCTACTATATAACCTAAAATAAATTTTCAAATAGATTTTTCTCCCCAAATTTCAGTCTAATGTTCTGACCTTTACGAATCAACCTTATATACTATGAGTTACCCTTCGGTAAATCATGTTATAGTATATTCTGTGATGGAATCAATGCTGTGTAGCCTAACACTGTTCAACAGACTGTTACTTCCGACAAATACTGGTGGAGGTTAGCTACTGTTCAGTTACCCCAGAACCTATATTAAGAACACTGCTGCCTCATTGGTCGTTTCTAACTGTTCACATATTTATCGGGAAAAGTTGCCGAAAAAGGACTTACAGCGATGCCACACCTAACCAGACTGTTGTGAATTATAAGAGTTACAACAGGTTCGATTGTCTAACCGCTTGCAGTATTCCTTTGGTGTTTTATATATTTGGCCACACATGGCATGCTTAGTGCTTTCTCCTAAAGCGCTTATGGTGATTATAATATTATAACAAATAATAATATTATTGTTTCATACACAGCGGAAAGAACATTTGAAAGAGCTATCAACAAACATTCAGCTTCTCTCTTCTTAATAGATAAGTTTTTTTAGTTCAATATTGAGCTGTTACTTCTAATTTACATGTAATGCAAAATAAGAAAATGTTATTTTATTGCATATTCGTAACCCCCCCCCCCTCCCCTCCAGCCAGCATTAAGGATGTGGAACCTGCAAATTTTCACAACCTGAATGTTTTACGACACACGTTCTCTCCTAACGGTCTCACGTGGGAGGAAGACCTGCCCGACGTTTATTGCACCTTGAATTTTGTGATCAGCGAGTCTACCAGAAACTCTTGGTGTTTTTATCCTTTACTATAGGAGTGGTGCTGTTGCAGCGGATATAATTACTATGTTAGTATAGGTTTTAGAATTTTACATTCACACTTTCTGTTCAGGACAATACGACGAGAAAAATGTGAACCACAGATCTATAGGCGTCAGTAATGGAGCTACAATACTGTCTTAATAATACACATACGGGTACTGTCATCACCCGCGGCAATATCTTTAAACCGCTTGGCGAGATATATCCGTTCACCTTTAGGAACCACATAACATTAATGATTTATTTTGTCTCTTATGAAGATAAGAATTAAAATTATAATTTTATGCAAATTAATGACGACAAGAAAATAGTTATTTTTAATAATATAAATGTATGAGCGGTCAGTACATTTATATCACTTAACTGGAAGGTAATGGCTCGTGATTTAGATTGAATTTTCTTATTTTAGATAGAATTAATATATTTTTTTTCTGTTTGCATACGATTCAAATTTTCCACAATGGTTCATAATAGTTTATGTTGCCTTTAGTGTTTGTTTCTGTCTGATATCATTCTCTTCTTATCAGTTGCTATTTAAGGCTTAGAGTTTAATTTATCTTTTATCAGATAATCGCCAGATAATCGCGTTTTATTTTCTGAAGTTAGTCATTCCAGTCTGGTTGGAAAATCATTAAATATTTCTCGTGAATGCCTCAGTGTGCAGTTGAGCAATAAAGTCAAGCTGGTTCCCATGAACAACCTCTTTCAAAAATTGCCACTAGATGTCAAGACGATAAGCAGCCAATTCTTTCTTCACATATTACCCATTACTGAGGGGGAAGATCTACCGATGGAGTAAAGGGAATATATTCATAAGAAACAGGGAGGGGAGCGAGGGTGTAAGTGACAGGGAGAGGGCGAGAAGAGATAGGGAGAAGGAGACCTGGGTATGAACTGTTTCCTACTAAAGGGTGGCTGAACAAGCAGGCTGTCAGGATAGTTCAGACTACATGCCTGGGATTAGTGGGAACTCTGCTACACGCACCGGGATTTTCCGAGGTGATGATCACTGAATATATAAACAGTACTTAATAGGAGTTTCAGGTGGAGGGATACCAGTAAACATTTTAGAATTTTTGCCTCGACTTAACCACACGTAGGGGAGGATTTCTCGAAGTAGCGAATACACACATCTCACCCTTGCCTCTCCTTGCTAAATGACAAGTGACGCTGCCACTGCCTGCTCAGCCTACATTTTCCTTTGAAATATGAATGACACTTAGAAGCTTAGACCTTCATATTAAAAAACACAAACTACTAAACATCATGATACATGGCTGCCTGTATGGATTACTTCCATCTCCACTCTTGTATCAATATAGCTAGTAGTCTCTTTGATATACAAATGTCCTGATGTCACTTCTATTTCCTTTCAAAATAATTTGGCTTGGGTTACGGAGATTCATGCAATTCACCTGTCTTTTCAGGAAAAATATTAAAATTGCAAATATATATATAGAGAGAGAGTCACTTACTGATATGAAAGCATTGGGGTAGTGTACACAAATACTGAGATAAGAAATTGCTGTAAACCTTCGTTTGCTCTTCACTCGTATACACACTCCTACTGCCTCTCGTCAGCAGCTCTCTCACTGGTGTATACTGACACATGCACCTACATGTAAAAACTTTAAATACAATGCTAAACTTGCTAACTTGCACAAACACCTAAACAAACTTCCCTCTGAGCCAGCAAGACACCTCCCCGCGTAATGAGCCGTGGTAAAGGGTCCTTCAAACACACACATCCACACTCCAAGTCGTGTCAGCTCTCCGTCGCAAACAGCTGAAATTGCTACCTACCTTTTTTGTATACGGCTATTCTGGAATAAAATTTTAAAACTCGTATTCCTCCAGGAACTATGACGCTGAAGTGGGTGTTTAATCTTGCATCTTTGTTGAGTGTCTCCACTCTACAGGATGAAGTTTGCACTTGACTTGAGTTATAGAAAGTATACTATTTTATTTGAAAGGATATTGCATTATTCTACTGTAGATGTGGTAGATTGTCCGTCAGGCGAAGAATAAATCTGAATATTCAGGTTAAATAGAACGTTCTCAATTGGGTCTCAATCGTAGGTGGGAGTATTGCCCGAGTGTGGGAATAAAGGATGTGTCAATGCTGGCGATGTTTTAGTGCTAGAAAACTTAAGTAAGGGTTCGTGACTGTTGGCAGTAATGGCTTATGATCTACGACGGGGAGAGGTCGGACTCTCAGAAGTGTATATTCAATACTGCGAGAAATATACAGTGAGAAATGAGAGTAATGGAACTCCCATATGTTGACTTAGTGTAAACAAGCATTTTGTCGTTCTGCTTGATAAATGGGGAAATAAATATAGATCGTTTTCGTTATGTACCAAGTATACGAGTACAGAAGTGCAACGAATGTTTTCAACGTCATGAAAAGGAACGGTGGCGAACGTATGGATGTCGATGAGTACTGAAATCAAACCTACGAAGCAGAGTTCACGGTATGTTAGTTGACGAGTCGTGATGATGACTGTGAGGCTGGTAGCTGCTCTGTGATCATTAGTATGAGGGCACTAAATATACTTGTCTTGCCACAACAATAATCGAGGACCTCACCACAACACCAATCAAGGACCTCACCACAACAATAATCAAGGACCTTCACCACAATAATCGGGGACCTCACCACAATAATCAAGGACCACAACAATAGTCAAGGCCTTCACCACAACAATAGTCAAGGCCTTCACCACCACAATAATCGAGGACCTCACCACAACAACACAGCAACAACAATAACCCAAATTAGGGTCGAGGAACTCAGGCCAGTGGACCAAGCCAATAGCTGGAAAAGTCCTCAACAATTTATCGTGACATAAAACGTCTACTCCATTACCATTCCCAAAGGGCGTCCCGACAGCCGGGCTTTTAAACAAATAAACAATTACTTTCAAGGTATTTGCAATTCTCTTTCTCTTTTATTTATTCTCTTCCTTACTTAATTACTTACCAATTCTACAATATACTTTGCATAATGACTTGTTTCTCTTTGCAAATTCTGTTACATATCTTTGTTTTAATTTCTGTTTCACACGATATTGGTAAAGATGCATGAGCAAATTATGCCAACGTACAGGTGACCTTTTCCCTAGCACTGAGTTACATCCAGATTTTCTTGGTTAATAAGCCTGTGATTTTGTTTAGGAATTTGATATTTTGTCTTATATATCGTTCGGCGTAGCGAAATATATGAAATACAGAAATTAATGATGCTGAAATAGCTTTCTAGTCCTTGTACAGTTAACAGAAGAAGAGCTTTAAGGGTACATAAACCCGTAATAAGACCAATACAAGATTATTCTGACAGGTATACGCTTCAGCTCCGATATTGTTTTGAGGAGATAGACGTCTTCCTTCCGTTTATATCGAATCTAACTGCCTGTTGATAGTGGCGTCAGGCTCATGGATGTCGGACTCTTATGGTGTTGTTGACCTGTCCAAAAAAGAGCATAATGTTGTAATCCACAGCTCTTATAATGTATGTGTGTGTGATAAAAATTTTTGGGTCATTTTCGTATGTGTATTTTCCCCTGCACCTCCCCCATATCTTCTCTGTTTGTTGTCACTGGTCTTGGCTGGTTGTCCGGGTGATATCAGAAACTTCTTGAGATAGGAAATTCCAATTTATAAACAATAGTGACCAAGTATTTTTCTTCTTTACTGCTTGAATCATATTGAACACCACCCCATGTCCTTCTATCTCATCTCCAGACATCGTATCAATATTTTTTCTTGACCATAAACATTAGCCATCACTATTGTCAGTTTTAATGGTTCATTCTGTTCAGTCAGCCTCCTTTGCTCATCAGATATGATTCCTACCTTGAGATGTTGAACAAAGCGTGAACGTCTCGTGGTGTTCTTACCAGCTGAGATGATTTTGCACTTATAGGTGTTGAGGTGAGGCCTAGTGCTCCTACCTCAGCCAGCATTCGACGGATGTTCTCTGAAACTGACTCCGCCGAACCCGTTAGTGGCATTGCTAAAAAATCACATGTTGAGTTCGCTGGTGAGCCTATGTGTGAGTTCTTTTGTCGTTAAGTAAGAAAGCAGCAACAGTAAGAATAAAGTCAATGATAACATGATGTTAATAAGATTATTATAATGAAGCTAGAGCGTGTAAGAAAAAAAGTTAAAGATTGAATGAACTGTTGTCTCTTAATAAAATGTTTGACGGAAATCGCCCTATTCTTTAGGAGACTCCTTCCCGGAAGCTAATCTGAAAGTTTGATGACAACTGTTTGTCGATTTTGGCAGAAAAGAAGTGTAATCAAAGCATTAATATGGTTGTTGATTTGATGCCAAATAAAAATGAAAAAAAAAAAATGATAATCAATAACCCCAGAACAAATTTTCATAATATTTATCTATGTGAGCAGATAAATTACTTGAAAGACCATGTCGTGAATGTTCAGTCTCTCAGTCGATAATATACTAAGTAAAAGCAATTAAACACACTTGTAATTGACCCAACTGTTTATATTACGCAATTGATTGCTTCATTTGATAATAGGTTTCAAATATCTTATCAGGAAGAGCGATTGGAAATATTACTAAATACTGTTTTATGATTTTTGTCTCACGTTAAGAGGTCATATTACAACATTCCTGTGTGTGTGTTTGTGTGTGTGTGTGAAATAATGTGTAGTGAGTCAAGGTGTCCGCGATGGGACATAAATTAAGTTCTTCCACATAATTGTGTTTTTCAACGTTGATTTGTCAAATGACTCCATTATTAAAATACCTGATCCCTCTAGGCCTCTCTTCTAAGCCTTACACCTGGGTTATGTTAGGTTGATGCCCATTATCCTGGAATATAATATTACTTGATTGGCAGCCTGTTGGTACCCTGTTGATTATATATAGGATTACGTAAGGCGGCCACATTAAAGAATCTCTATTCTCTATTTAAAGATAATTATTATGCCAATCCCAATCTGGATAGTTTTAAATAATATTAAACTTGTCACTTTTAATTACGGTCTCATATATAATGTGTTAAATGTTACTCCCTGTGAAGGTGCTGAGAACAAACGAGCGTTCCACGAATATATTCCTGGAGAAATGCTGAATAAAAAGAGACACACCTTCCAATAAAGCGAAGTTGATCCTTCAATCATTTTGGCAACATATCCAATACTGATACACCCTGTATTCCCCACTGTAACCCTGAGGTCAAACAAAGAGTGAAGGATTCAAGTAACCAGATCCTACATCCTCTTGCATGTTGCGCGGGAGAGTGACTGGCTGTCTTAGGTACACACATAACCTCACCTCAGTTATATTGCGTTTTTCTCAGAAGGAAATCCTATAAATTTTTCTTTCTATTATGCATATTTCAGTCTCTAAGTATGAGATTATCTTGGATAGAGAATATTTTGAAAAGGTGTGTGTGTGTGTGTGTGTAATTCACAGGCGATCGATATTGTAAGATTCTTTTAATGATATCATGTTCATTAAAACTTATTCAAGAATCTATTAGTACATAGAGAAATATAATAAACTTCACCTTTAGTTTACAAAGCTTCTTACCTTATACTGTTATCTAAAATTCGTAATTGATATGTTTAGAAAACTAATAAAGGTCCTCTAAAGATTTCACGCTTTCTGCCTTGTTATAGTGTCATAAAAGCATAATACACTTAGTAGTCTAAAAATAGTTATAATAGAAAAAATAATATAATCATCGGAGCCTTTGTGCATCGGCTCTTATGTTGCCTAATACTCCCGTTATACACAATAGTTATTAACTTATGTGGAGTGTCATAATCATCTCCTGCACCGTATTAGATGCATCATTTCGAAAGGCATTTGTGCATAATCAAGAATTGGTTTCATGCCGAATAACATATGTAAGTAGTTATATTGCTTTCTTTATCCTACAATGTGGACAGCATCGTGTATACTTCACATGTTTGGCCTCGCTGTCCGTGAAGATACGTGAAATTTATTACCATGTAGTTAGCGGTGTTATTGACAATTACTTAATACATACGGTAATTAAATCCGAGCACACAATGTGTTCCCACATCAATAATCGCTATGTTATGATTACAATGTGATGTGCAGCAATTCCCGGTGCTGGCAGATTGATCGATCGTCGTCGTCACACGACCCTGGCTCGCCATTCCTCACTCCGACACAACAAACTGCACGTCGTCCTCAGTAATAATTCATAGCATAACTTCGCTGTTATTATTCTGATACGTGAGCGTGTTGCCTCATTGACTTAATGGCTTACCAGAGTGGTCCTGTAGGGCACAGTAACTCACCATCTCTCATCGCCTAGCGTTCACATACAGGCGGGAACACAACGTTGGTTCGTTAAATTCTGCTGATTGAACAATGCGAGTCGCATAGGTGGTACGTGAGACTTAATGTTACGGTAAAAGTTGCGATAATAAGAGAGTAAACATGGATGAAATGCAATTTGCGTTCATACGAGGCAGGGGGCCAACAGAGGTAATATTTAGGCAAAAATCTACAAGAGAAGTATCTAGGGAAGAGGAGAACGGTGTACTTTCTATATGTAACCCTGAAATTGTGTCAGATCAACAACCTGGGACTTGGTCACAATTTTTGTGATAACATATGGCAGCAGGGTCTTCCATAAGACAACACATTTTGTTTCCAATATATTCTCAGGCGATAGAACCGCCCTGTTTGATAGCTGCCGACTACCTACTCTAGCTGTCCGGATGGATATTAAAATCTTGTACTTATAGTCATATAAATAAGATAAATAGTCATTTAATTTGTGCTCATGTAGGCTTATGGGGAAGGGCTGTCTCGTAGACAATAAAGGTGAAAGATAGAAGGACTAAAAAGGGGTGGAAGCTTGTTCCAGAGTTGTTCCAGAGTTTGCCATGAGGGGAACAAGGGAAGATAAATGTTTGTGTTCCGCAGGTACCTAAGGTGATACAGGATTCATATGGTTGACTAATCCAAGGAAAAAAAATCAGCAATATGCATCCCCAAGACGTCCCTCTCTCTGCTCATCATCATGGGACATACATACACACTCTGGCTTTTATATTATATATAGGAAGTTAAAGCTCTTACGGTCTTTCTCGACATTCCTTGTATAACCAAACGTGGTAAGGGAACGTTGCTTTATCCTTACAGATTCAACCGGCGCACTGTTACATGATTTTAAATTCTTAATCACTGCGTACCTGAAGGCAAGATTCTTCTTCTTACATAATTGCCTGATATATATATTTTTTGTTCATTAATTGTCAACTCATAATATTTTCACTATTTTTTGCTTATTACTGCAGGTGATTCTCAAAGGTGAAACAATCAACGAAACCTTAACAGAAATTAGAATTGTGATTTACATTTGATTGTATTATTAATCATTAATGCCTTAATTGAACCCCTTGACATCTGTTAATCGTATCCATTGGGTGAGTAACTAGAAATGGATAACGAACTTCAATGATTGGATGTCTAAACGATGTGTTGTGTAAATAACCTGTCAATTATATAGACAGTAACAATTATATAAATGTGGGCTAATTATATATAATATTATATAGACAGCATCACCCGAGTTAATTAGGCAATGAGTAATTAAGCAATAGTAATTACTTCCTCGTCACGTATTATATGACTAGCCATGACTTTCTCACACCTCTCTCGCATCTCCAGTTTGCTGGTCATCATTAAACTAGCCATCGCTATATCTCGAGACAGGCACAAGTGTCTCTAAAGTAGCTCTGATATAACCTTCTAATTCTCTCGATTATTTCGTCATTAAACCATAGGGTCTGTGCATCTAGTTTGGATAATGAAATAATAAAATGAACATAGTGTCTATATATGAATATTAGCACTGTTAGAGGAACAAACTACAGGTTACCTGGTGGATTCTACAAGCCAAATATACCAAAGAAACAAACAAAATGGTAACAATTGGTGCGTGAGATTGTTTGTTGTTGTTTACTGATGGTTTCCTCTGATGTAACATTTGTTATTTTATACCTGCAATTCTATAGTTCAGTAAGATATACTCCCGGGAACATTTAGATTATCCCTCTTGAGTGTGATAATAATTTACCTTTTAATTTATTATTTACAGTATATCCCACATTTAATCATCATTCTACTACCAACTGCATCAAAACCTAGTTACACTGACGGTTATCTTAGTTAGTGAACGCTATTAATACTTCTTTGTCAACGTGTAATGCTCTTTCTTAATGAAAAAGTTACTGGCACAAGTAAAATCAGTTAAGTTTTATTGAATTAGGTCCAGTTTAATACAATATCATATTATCCTATAAGTGAAGAGATATATTTTTCATTCAGTTAATGCAATTTTCCATCAGAGCTACCGCCACAGTTGTCTAAATTAAGTTTAGCGAATTAAGTCCACCTTAGTCTGAAAAGCTACTATACCTGGATATGGTAGATCATAAAAGTCTCTATGACAAAACTATTTGTATTTATCAATAGTAAGTGAGTGACCAAATGGTGTAAAGAGTTGCTGAGAAAGGCTAAATTCTCTCCCGTCAGAGGCAGCGTGGATTCAGTATACTGAAGACTAAGCCTTTGTGGCCAGCATTACTTTCCACGGCTTTTCACTTCCGAACGTTAATGGTATGTACCCATTTTGCTAGTGGGCAGACTGGAGGTGTTCCACTCAGTGGTCGACATCAGAACTCGAACCGGCGACCATTGGATGTTGAAGCGAATGCTTTATCCCAACAGTCATCATGTTGGGTGAGGTATATATAATACGTGGTGTGCTGATGTCTGTCAGTAGGGACAAAGGTAATTAGCAAACACCACAGCCATTTGTTTACAGTATACTTTTCTTATTTTTGTACAAGTTTTGAAAAAGGGGATTTTTTATATTATTTTTTTAATGCGTTTAACAGAACGGCCAGAGTAAATGGTGTTACCAGTGTGTCAGATACACAGTACAGTATATATCACCACGCTCTTAGAAATATCCTCCGTGAAATAAACAGCTGGTACGTAGACACTTATATTCACCCTTAAGTGACATTCACATTTGATTTTCTGAGAGGTAGTTGTAACTAACCTGTGACTCGGCTGACAGTTAAATGTAATAGAATATAGCCCTCTGATAGCGGCAATTTCTGCACATTTAATCATTATTGTTAATGATTCGCGGATTAGATATACAGTATGTGGTAAGCTTTCTTCCACAATAACTATTGCCAGCATTTTCATGATGTAGATATCAATGTTCGTTTCTAATCTACAGCTCATGGGTGTTGCTGCAGTGCATGTACAGTATAACGTGAGCCAGACCCTTGTCCGCCACACGTGATCAGGACACTCCCAACCTTGTTACTACTCTGAGAGGACAGCTGCTCCTACTGTCACTAGGAGGACTGTCTGCACCAAGACATTTCAAGTCGGCAATTGGTGGCAATAAATTTGATTTGTAAAATATTACCGAAGGAAACTTATTCTCAAGTTCTTAATTTGAGTATTCCATACCTTGCCTTTGCATTATAAGGTAACTCACGTGCTAAAAGTAGTAATCACTTGTATTTACTCAAATGTTTGTAGTATAACTTTTTTCAGTATAAATCCACGGAAATAACAAAAGGACACACTCTGAGGGTGATAACTTTCTAACAATAATTCGCGGCTGCAGATACGAGAATTGATGTGATTTTCCTTTTTCTTGGCACCAAATTTTGTTTTTAGAGAGAGCGTTCTTTGGAAATAGTGGGGAGTTTATTTTTACGTGGAGGTCAGCGGTTCATTGTTTGTTTAGAAAGAATCCATTAAACAACTTTGGAAGTCTCTCAGGTTCTCCGGCTGTCTCGCAGCATTACCAGTCGACCAGTGAGGCTATTGTACCATCCCACAGCACTACCAGTCGACAATGCCGACCACTATACCTGTCCTACAATAATACCAGTCAACCAGTGCGGCTATTGTACCATCCCACAGCACTACCAGTCGACAATGCCGACCACTATACCTGTCCTACAATAATACCAGTCAACCAATGCGGCTATTGTACCATGCCACAGCACTACCAGTCGACAATGCCGGCCACTATACCTGTCCCACAGTAATACCAGTCGACCAGTGCGGCTATTGTGCCATGCCACAGCACTACCAGTCGACCAGTGCGGCTATTGTACTATGCCACAGCACTAACAGTCGTCCAGTGCGGCTACTTCGCCACCCCACAACATTATCAGTCGACCATTGCCCAACTGATACCCCACCAAACAATACACAGGGAAAGCATTTAGGGCTACCATTGTCAGCTCGTTTATGTGAAATGCTGTTTTCGCTCAATAACTTGAGAAAATTTAGCAGATAAAGAATAAAATCTGCCTTGCAGCTTCATATCATAAATATCTTTGCCAACTTATGGACTTGTTCCATGACTCATAAAGTTTGGACGAAACATTCACAACCTTCAGAAACCGTGTAGTTTTAAGAAGGTATATATATATATATATATATATATATATATATATATATATATATATATATATATATATATATATATATATATGTAAAGTCTTCATAATTAAATCAGTTATGTATCCGAATATTTGAGCTTCAGTGTCGCCTGCTAACCTCGATGTTTACACGGTTTCAGTATTAAAGATAGAAAGCTGAAATTTGCCTGTACCCCAGAAGTGCCTGGAAGGTCGAATTTTAGGGGATTAGCTATACTTGTCGGCACCCCTCCCACAAAGGTGCATAGAGACTTTTCTATTATAGTTTCTTTTTGTGTTGATGCTCACTGTGCACGGCTACAGTTATGAAGACTGACAGACGGAAATTCGTTTGGAGACGAGCTTGAGCCCTTGATGTTTACCGAATGTTTACCGGGTTTCACTTTTTGTTGTAGGGCACCCCTAAAAGTGAGACCCCTTAATAAAAACACGTTTTTTTTTTTTGGGGGCTATGAACATTCACGTTATATGGATAGCTGAAATTTTGGTATGCTTATGTAAACACCCTCGAAAATTATCACCAACGTTTATATTCGTGTGAAGGGTGATAGTGAGAGAGAATTTTTTCTTCTCAAAGCAGTTTATTGCCACTTTTCTGAAGCTCGCCAAGTGATGTGCGGTGCTTTCTTTACTGAGGCTTGTGATCCCTGCCGTTGCCCACTTGGGATCCTTCATCAGGTATCCAGAATTCCCCCACCCCACCCCGCCGTCTATTCCAACCATCGCTCCTCCGCCAGCGATTCAAGTCCTCCTCAGGGATTTATTCTTCTATGTTTACTCCTCTGACCTTCTGCTCTCACCAAAATAGCCCGCAAGGCAACAGAAAGGAGTATACCGGTTATACTACCAACATGCTGGGTATTTTTATTTGTATTCAGTAAAAAGAAGGAGAACCAGGTGCTAGTGAAATGCAGAGGTCGAATCATATAGGAACCAAGCACAAGCAAGAACCAACGCATATCCTAATAAAAAGTGAAATGTGATAAATGAATACAATGCCTCACGTAATATTTTATGCAGCATCAGCGTCACCATCCAATTTTCCACTAGTGTACACTTTGTCACCGTTTTGATTTTTAAGCGTGTTTACATCACGCCACTTTTTCAACACTTTGAGGGATATTGGTGATTCCTCGCAATGAATTTTTATTTTTAATTGCCTTGTGTCAGTGGAACGAAATAGTCAATTTTCAACAAAATTGTTTTATGAAGGGCAATTTGGTGAGTCCCAGGACAGCAGTGTGGCGCGCAAACAGTTTTATAAATTTATTAAGAGAATAACATTTGAAGCTGTAACTAAATAAACGACAGCAATAAAACAAACATGAACTATGACCACGCCGACTGCTCAACTGTTTCCTCATTTCAATAATTAAGTACATTTTCATCAATTGTTTGTGTATTATTTACTTTCAGTGTTCATAAGTTGTAATTATTAAGTAATTATAAAGACGAAAATTGTTTCTTAGGCAAAGGTAGCGAAGTGTAAACACACACACACACACACACACACACACACACACACACACACACACACACATATATACATATACATATACACACACACACACACACACACATATATACATATACATATACAATAGACACTTAAAACAATTGTAGTGGTGTTGTATGTGCTCAGAAACATGGAAAGAAACTAAATTTGGGGACGAAAGAGGCGATGTAGATGATGTAGATGGGGGAGAATGATTTAAAACTGTAAAAAAATGGTGAGTAGCAAAGTTCATCATCTAGTTGATAGTTTTGTATACCTGGGCAGGGAAATGAGCAAGGATGGTGACATAAGTAAAAAGGTACTGGCAGAGATTTAAGTAGGGACATTATCACTTTAGAAGTTTAAGAGGAAATTGTGTATATTAATGGAGAGAAAAATTGAGATATGAATGTGTACCATCTTGCAGTTAAGGTTTGTGATCAGGAAAATTTAACAGGAGACAAGATAAAAATTTGTAGGTCGCAGACAACTACTGGAATCGAAAAAAAAATATATGGAGTGAAAATGAAGAAAGAAAACGGTTGGTAGAGATAAGAAAAAAATTTGGAACGGAAAAGGATTATAATAATACTAGTTGGTGATAGCTTGTGAGGCCAGAAGAGAATGGATAAAGGAAGTGAAGGGGAGTATGAGGAGAGGTAGACCAAGAACAAGGCAGAGAGCAGTGTGTGACATTACCCAATCCTGAGAGGGAAACATTGAGACGAAGAAAAAGTACAAATTATGCATATAAATCCATTCATAATCTTTCACTTTTTTTTGTGTGTAAATTGAAAGAATTCATTAAATTGACCATTAAATTAGGGTCGTTATTCCAGAAGGAGCAAACAATAGTTGTGAAATTTTAAGGCTATTTTGCTTATGAGGTTCAGATATGTTAGGGAACAATGTAAGAGACTCCAACTTTCCCACATGACACACACTATCACAGGAAGCTATACACCCGCCCTGGCCTTCTGTCACAATGTCATGAATGCTATGCCCCCTTTCGGCTCCCCGTCTCACTGTCATAGAAATTTACGCGGCCATTCAGTCAACGTAATGTTACCTAATTTTTAAACAAGCACTAATGGATACACTCATGGCGTCTTCCCTGGCAGAAACACAGTGTGACTCACTCATAAATCAAATTGAATTAGCAACATTGACATTCTCTGGAGGAGGCTCAGTCTAGCGGAAGTAAACGCTATAATGATATGAGTTGCCTTGTCTTAGGAAGTGGAACGTAGCTCATTGTATTCTTATCTCCCTTTACACTTTTTTCTACAGCTGTATGATCTAAGGAAACATTTTTCTCGTATTTTATATTTTTTTAATGTATACGATAAGAGCTGAAACTGAATAGTCAGACGACTATTAAGTTACAAGTAGTTTAGAAACGCTTGTGATTTATCATACAAAATTTCTGTTAATTTTTTACATTTTGTGTTCATTTATAATTATAAAGTCAAGAACTGGTAGCTGCAGTGTTTCTTGGCAATTTATTTAATTAAAAAGTTTCAGGGTCCTTTTATACTAGTTATTAATTATCTTTCTGCCCTTATGTGCAACATGGTATCTCATATAGAAGCTGAAAGATTAAGAAAAGAAAAAAATGCTCATCATTTATCAAATAATTTTTTTATAGCTCGCAAAAATTTGGGTGATGCAGTGAGCGTTATATACTCCCGATACGATAAAAGGGTGAGAGGACTCGGGATAGTATCACAGCTCTGTTGACCCATGCCAGCGTCACACCTCAATAATACGAAAACCAATACTAATGAAACATGCCCACCACGCTGGGTGGTGAAAAAGCTCTTCCCTCAAACTAGATGGAGCGATTTCTTTTTTTTTTTTTTTTTGCCAGATAAAAACTAATATTTATCCGCATATCTGATACTGATTATTTTTTTCATGATTGAGGGCAAATTGATTTTACGAATGTGTTTTCCAAAGCGTACTCTAATCAACAAAACTGTGAGATCATAATTTTTTGTGTCGTGTGGCTTCCAACAGGTTCGTTTTGACAAGTGACCTCTCCTATCCTTCTAACATCTGGTCATTATCACTACAAGACTTTGCTGAATATTACTTTACTACCCTCCCTTATCCTATGTTCCTTCAGCATCTCGTCTTCACCTTTTATTTTCGCTACTCTCCATCTCTGGTATTTATACCTATTTTAGCCTTTTAGTGTTCCTCCTTTTACTCCTTATTCCTGGCCTGTGTTTCTTGACTTGTCTTGCGGATGTAATTATGCAATATCCAGTTGACATTTTTATACACAATATTCTGCCAAAAGTAAGAGACAAATTTCTTCCCCCTACTCACGCTCTGCCTGAGATCGCATCACGTACTCTTACCATGTGTACTCCATGTTCTACGCAGTTTCAGAGCACATAATCTCCGTAAGGTCTTCAGTCTAGTGAGAAAATTTACAGGTATATAACAAAACTCGCATGCATTTTTCATTCAATTAGTGACTAGATTCCTTGTTCTGAATCTACATTACTTCCAAGCTTAAAACCAATGACAAAAGAACCAACGTATTTATCTGATATATTCTGGCTCTTATCAACTATTTCGACCTGTGAGGTTTGGGCAAGCGGTCCTATCTCTTTAGTCTGTATAATATCAAGTATAACTTAAATATAATCACATCACCTGTCTCAACTTACTGTTTAACGCACCACGAAATCTTCCTCAAGTTACATAAGATGATGCCTGGTGTAGAAACTAAATAATATGCTGTAATGAGCTAAGACATTTATTAAAAGCACAAAATAAATAATAAATTAGGATCATGAATTTCACAGTAATATCCAGGGAATTCTATCTGTCATAACTGTTGACGGACAAGTGTAATTACTAATCTTGTTACGCATTGAAGTACCAAATTGGTGAAGTACATTATAACGTCAAACAACAGTGGTATGTGGTCATGGCACTGGCGAGACCCAATGATAACAGCCTCTAACAGTTCCAGATGATATTAGCGTTAAAATGTAATTCTTATCAAATTTGCTCACGACCTCCTGAGGGGATCACAATTAACCTAGACTAATAGTATTAATGAATTTACATAATCTGTGTGTACAAGGTCTGAGGCTCACCTGAGTTTATTTCCTGACTTTAACAAAATATAGAACACTTTACTCCGTTCTTTAACTTCGCACTACAGGAATAAAAACAAAGAAAATCACTTAAAGACAGAAAACACGATAATAATAATAATTACAAACTAAAACTAGAGAGCCTCTGCTGCCCACATTCTCAACATGATATTAAAGAGCCTACAATAGAAGAGGTTAACAATATACTCGAGACAGTCTTCAATCATGCTGACAGGACAAACGAGTATATGATTTGAAACCGAAAAAGTCAATAAAGAGAAAAGTTCAGAATTAGACGTAAAAACACATAAAACACGATCAATCATACAGCGATATTTGGTAACGTCTTGACCGCTAAGGAATCAGGGAAAACAACTAAACGTTTCCAGGACTTCTACAACTAAATCGATGTAAAAAAAAAAAACTTCAGAACTCAAGTTATCATCTTTTCTGGACTATCTACTAACAAACAACTACATATATCAACACACTAGACCAGCCTTCGTTACTATTTGTTATAGAAATCTAATATAAATTTTACGCAAAACTCTTATCCAATTAGTCAGGTGGTAATTTTTAAGACTGTCTGTAAATGAGTATCATGGTGTACATATATGTTTCAGCTGAAAGTATATATTTGTATGTGTATAAGAGTAAGCCGGCCCGCCCTTCTGGCACACAGCCACTGACATTGACCTTTACCTACAAGTCCCATAACAATAACTTCAGCCAACGCACTACCTACCTGGCAAGGTTCTCTTTAGACAGAGAAATATATAAAAACAAATACACACAGGCAAATACGAACTCGCACAGAGACAGGTACAGAAAATATGAAAAATAGCCTCCCCTGCCATTTGGACGGAGGCTAAAAAAAGTAAAAAATAAAAATAAAACGAGATCCTGGTCCAATATTCAGTCCTGGAATCTTATCGTATATGCCACAGGAGAGGGAGAGGATTTGGTTGCAAGGAAATGCAGGCTGATCCTGTATCCCACGAGAAATAGAGTATCAGACCGCATTCAGCTGTAATCGTCAACGTCGGGGATGAACGCGGATGAGAGAAGCGGGTGGGGAAACGTCGAGGAAGGAGATGCGATACGTGACGGCCAACGGCGAGGTTCTGTAGACAGTGAGCCTCGTACTTGCCGGGTATTTGGTACTCTTGACAGTAAAAAAAAAATAAAGTTTGTATTTTTCTTCTTATCTTGCTATGTGAGGAAAATAACCAAGTATATTAGTAGTTATACGATATACGTATTAAGAGCGACGTCAAGACAGCAGTATATTTGTCTGTACCTAAGCTGCTTTAACCCGTTAACTCCTTAATTTTGTTTCAGAATTGTATTGGGAGTTCTGACCACTATTTAAATTTTTTTTTTAATTTCGGATCTGCCTCTATAATACTGTAGGTTAGGTATATTCAAGAAATGGAAATTTTGCATGTAAAGTAGTTACATTTCAAAGAATAACTCTCTCTCTCTCTAATCATGCAAGGGGCAGAGTGATGTTTTTTTCTCATGAAGTTCACGTAATTTTGTATTTCTGATGAAAATATTTCGGTGATAATTTCCTTTTTATTTGGGCGTGAGTTATTATAAGGCTATTCTGTATCAGAGCGATGGGGAGTCATTTGGTAACACCTTCCTGCTGTATTATGTGATGGATTTCTCATTGGCTTCCTTGTGGCATGTGTCATTCGTGGTAAAGTTGGTTTGCGTATATAACCTAACCTGATCTTCCCCATCGAGGAAGAGTGGCGACCCTAGTGGATACAGTCATAAGGGCTCCTGGTTTGTGGCCGGGGCATTTCCAGCCCTCTCAACTGTAACTGTAAACGAGAAGAAAGACATTGAAGTGGAGCGCCGGCCACAGTGCCTCCTTTTGTACTGAAATAAAAAAAAGGTCCAATTCCAGTGTGCTGTATCTGCACTGCCCCTAAAAGTACTGTTAAGTTTATGGGGCCCATTTTCACTCTCATGTATCCACTTATACTGGGAAATTATTCATGTTTTCCGCCATTACTCTGGTGCCCTTCTCTGACATGCTTAACTGTATATACTCTTGTGATCCATTCTACCACTACGTCACTCTCAATCCTTATTCTAACGGTGGATTACATCTTTTCCCGCCGCCTTACCATTCTTGAGCTCACTTACAGCTAGTTTCACCTACTCTTCCCTTACTGCTTTTCCACCTTTAAGTTTCAGACTGTTCAATACCCCACGTCGCAGACAGGATAATTCCCTCCGCTCTGTCATCAGTAACATTTAGCAGTTGTTCAGAATATTCTCCTCATCTCCATTGTAATTACTCTATTTTTCAAGAACATAGCTACTCTTTTTTTTTTAAACTCTGATATCCATTAGTTTTCTCATTATATTAACGTCCTTTCTTATTATTTTCCTAACCTTGTAAGAACCTTTTCCTCTATCTTTCTTTTGCTCTGTTTTCCATTCCTTGATTTTCTCTTTAATTTTTATTTTACTCTTCCCAGCCTACCCACTTCTTTATTATTACTTGTACCCATATCCCGCTCTCCTCTCTTTATTGCCTGGTAAAATTTGTAACAGCCGGGGAAAAAGTACCAGATTTTGCATGAAAGTCCGCTGGGTCCTCCTTGGTGATTCTGGAAAGGGAACCTCTTAGATCACGTCTTACATTCTTGGTCGACACCCAAACCCAAAATGGTGAACGTTTGCGTTAGGAAGCACCTCTTAAGCTGTGATGTGACTCAAAGCGTGACGCAGACGAAATGCTCCAAAGATTATGCATACATGTATGAATTTGCTACACTTTCCTTAAATTATATAACCCTGGGATGGGGTCAATAATTTCTCGGCTGTCAGTAGATGCATGTATGAAGTTAATATAATATTAGCTTTTATTTTTTATTTTTTTTTAATTGAAGTCATATGCAGTTGTTGAAACAATTATTTGACCTCTGACTATTAAAGGTCAACGATAAAACCTATGCGTTTCAGGCAACGACGTATTGAGGAAAATTAACTCAACTTTATGCAGATCAGATTTTCTTAATTTCTTTTAATAAAAACTTTTGATATTCTTGTTAAATTACAAAGTTGTTTCCCTTGAAAAATTTTTCCCAAGAATTAAGTCTTTACTTTTTTAACTCTCTAAGACTGACAGACAACGAGAACAACAATGTCTGCACGATAGATGAAAGCCGAGTATTTCCATGGCCATTTTCATGGCCAGGGAAGCCTAACATCATACTGCGAGTTAATTTAGATCGAATGAACCAGAGGCGAGTTCAATGCAGCCTTGGTTGGCGGCTGGAATACTTACTCTATGTACTGTAATGTGAAAACCGATTTTACGTCAGTAGATGTCACGCTAACACATGCACATGCCTACATACTCACTGGTGCTTGCTAGTAGTAAATATACTGCATCACTCTTCTAACTGCACATCCGATAATCCAGTTAATGGTAGTCGTTATACGTTTCAAGAGCCAACGTTGTCGCATCATCTAAAACATTTATATATTGATCCACCATTTATTATTGTATTTTGTACACCGTCCTCCCTCCCTCCGAGCATCAGGAAACGAGTGCCCCAACGAGTGCTCAGTGGTTGCTCAGTTTGTATGTTTTCAACTTGCCTTTTTGTCCGGGCGATATCGCAGGTTCTTTTTTAACGACAAGGTTGAACTTTGGACACAATAGTGACCAAGTGCTCTGGCAAACTTTTAGTTGCTTGGGTTTTTCTTTAATTTTTAACTCATATTATACACCCCAATGCTCTCCCATTCATTCAGACGCGAAATTGGGGTTGTGTGCTTACAGTACATTGACCGCCTCACTACTTCTTTTACTTGCCTCGAATTTTCTTATTTTGTTTGTACGTGAGTAAGAGTTTCCAGTGTTGGTATATATATATATATATATATATATATATATATATATATATATATATATATATATATATACATATTATCACTATTGGTGTTTCTAGTCACATAACACAATGCTTTCTCGTAATTTCAGTGTCACAATAGGAACAAACAAACCCAGACTAAGTAAACCTCATGTAAGTAACAATCGAAGATTTAAAGGGAACTACAAAAACGCTTTAGCTCACGGGACACCTGCAGCTGTGACAAGTTCATTTACATGTGTGTGAAGAGGGAGGGCGGAGTGCTATTGTTTTGGAGTCCGGGGGAGATGTTGGGATTCCTCGGTGTACACCGGGAGAGTTCATCAAACCTTATTCTATAAGTCTTGGCCCACTAAGTTGAGGTCTTAAACAAATTTGAGCGGTAAATCATGTTGAAAGTTGGTATAAATTTCTTCAGACTAATTTAATCCCGATGATCAGGAAAAAAAAAAGGTGACAAAAGAGGCAAAACTATATCCAGTCCTGTTGGGCTAAAGATATAATTTCAATGCACATAATATTATTTTCTGGGTAGGGTATTCGAACACCACTTTTAGTAATTTGTAAAGCAATTTCGCTTACTCTTTGTTGATTGGTAATTGGTTTCGTTTTATAAATTGACCCAGGTGGAGTTTTCCACTCCAGTGGAAAGAGAAAATGTGTAGTTGAGTCCGAAATGTGGGATTTGCAGTTCATTTTCAGATCTCATAGCTGTTGCATACACTGTACCTGCCCAGTTAAAAGAAAGTAAAATGTCGAGATCTCAAAGTGAAGTGATACTCAGAAGTGTTTATAAAGTAAATAGAAATGAGAATATCACAAGGCCTCAGCCAAAGCAAAGAAAGAAAGAATAAAATAAAGAGTAATAAGCTAAAACATAAGATTATATATAAACACAGAAAATATAATAATGAAATACTTAAATTAAAGTGAAACCTAATTAGTATCAGCACAGACGGACAGACAGACAGGCAGGACGGAAAACAATACTCTGCCCCACAGTTGAGGAGAGGATAATAAAATAAAGTGTCATCCAGTATTACCTAGTTGACAAGAATACCTGTTAATGAACATTTTTTTAATCACAAAAACTTATATCAACAATGTGAGAGGAATATCAGTATTGTACTCTCTGTCTGTTCAGTTCTGGAGCTGCCTTTACTATAGTTTTTTTCGTTGCTGACTTAGATTGTCAAATATATTAATCGCTCTGGAAGGCCTAATCAAAATCATTAATCCAGCTGTAATTTTTTTTAAGAAGTTATCTGATGCATGTCAATAAACGATGGGAATAGGAAGAATTTTGTTATTATTCAGTTCTAGGTCATTCGTTTATTTTATATAGCATGACCCACCAAGAAGAATTGTTACCCTGATCTACTACCAAGAAATTAAAATTATTTTTTTTTACCATAGGCAGAGAAGGATTCTATTCCGGTAATTCAAGATTGTATTATGATATGTATTGCTCGAAAACTATATAGACATACAACATTTCTTGGACGTCTTAATCACTAAAGTAGCCAACATTACTAATACAATGAAACAATATCTTGAGGAAGACATGTGGTCTGAGACGATAACAATGATTTATAAATAATTTTATATTTAGCATGAAAAAGTTATTTTAAGATGGGTAAATTAATTATCAAACTTAATAAATGAACAAATCACTTTAAATAATTAAAATTTATTGGAAGAATACAAAACAAAATAAATGTATAATAGTATTGTTTTATTAATGAAAATAACAGTTGGAACAGAATTAAATACAATTTTAATGTAGCTTTACTTAAAATTTATTAAAACCAACATAATAGCATTAAAACCTTTTTTTTTTTAAACACTTGCATTTGCCAACCCTAGTTGGTATTCAAACTGTTAATGATATGCGAATGGTGTATCTGTAAAGGTCTTTAGCGCTTTGGATAAAGGATGAGGAAAGCCTAAAGAAATATAAGAAATAAAATGAGTATTAATAAAAAGAAATAAAAGTAAAGCTGTTACGCTATTTGTTTTCCAGAGAATAACAAGGAAAAGTTACTCACTGCCTCACCGGAAATTTTGTTCTAGCGCTCCAGATAGACAGAAATTGATGGAATACTCTCCGGGTGAATTCATGGAGGGAAATAGAAGAGAATATGTGAGCCATGTGAAGAGAAAGAGACTGTAGACAGTTAAATCTTCACGGCAGTATGAGTAAGCTGAGAAAGTGATTGATATAAAGACGAGTCAGGACACAGCCAGTCTGTTTACAGGTCATTGTTTTTGTTCTGAATGATGGCCATTGACTCTTAGACATATACAGGTGAAAATATCATGTTCGTCAAAGTTCAACAAGAAGTGAAACGACGGAAAGATCTAAATGGGAAAGGCAAGTTACGCATTTTGTTGAGATGATACTTAGAAGCTGTGTAACTACCGAGTCACTAAATTTGGCTAGTCTTACTATCTGCCCTAAATTGTTATAAAGGTTTAATCTTACCATTTTGTTCCCTTCAGTTATATAAAGATTTTATACAGTGGCTACCATTTTTAAATTAAATACTCTATGAACCGAACCTCATTATCAGGCCATCACCCACAGCTGCTGGCCTGAAGGTATGTATTTTACTGGCAGTTATCCGATCGTTTACTCATATATTGCAGAACGATTAAAACAAGAACATCGGGATGACAACATATAATTCCCATTGCAAAATTTCAAGTAATTTTTAGACGACAAATTTACCTTTGTCCTCATTGTCTAGTAACGATTTTTATTTTATTTTTTTTATACAAGTTGTTGAAAGTCTTAAAAATACGGAATATATTTGAATCCAAAGTAAAATTATTTTAATCGCCATTTGGCAAATTCAAATGTTTGTAGTGTGACGACTGCATTTAACATTATACGTTTATCAGAGTAAGTAATGAAGTGTTTTGCGATTTATTGAGAATTGGGAAATAAAATAAGACATGTGGACAGTCACCTAAAAACTGAAGGTTTATAACTGATTAGATATTGAATTTGTTATGCTAAAGCCCCTAAGTTACTGAACATTATCATATTGTTATACAGGATGTTAATTCCATTCAATGAATCATAGAAGCAGCCCTAATAGACTTCTTTTTATTGTATGCGCTAGCAGGATAAATTTAGTTTTGGCAGATAATTAATAATTTTCTCATTTCGAAATTTCAAACATTTTACTAACTGACATGTCAACGAGTTTTCCTTTGTTTCTGAATCATAGGAGGGTAAATTAAATGAAAGAAAAATTATTACTAAAGGTTTTTTCATAGAGCAATGCAAGGATGTAAAACTTCCTTATCCTTGTTGAACTGCCAATCCGGCCATTTATAAGTTAATAGAGTATTGGTCCTAAGGTTTTGTTGTCCAAAGAATTATGAAGTAAAAATTGTGGGTAATTTTGTGTGCTATCCACATACATCAACAAACTTTGTTGTAAGGATATATCTGGTAATAATTTGTATACAACCCGCAAGGTGCAGTACATTATTAATGCCTTGCCCCTTTCAGTTAAAATCTTAAGTTATCCAATTGGAACATTGTGTTCAAAAGATTTAGTCTCTCTATCACCATAAATTCGGCACTGAATGAGTGCAAGGAAAAGGTTACATCACCGAGCCGAATCAGACACTTCTTCTGGCCGTGTCGGTAGTTTGTGTCACAGTATTTATCATAGTGGTGAACACTAATCCAGGCACCTCGTGTTCACTACGTCCTCCGTCTATGATCTGAAGAGCGGCTTCTTGAAGAGCATCTTGACTCTACCAGCAGTCATCAGGCATGGGAAGGGTGAATGTGGATTTTGCGAGGTTTTCTACGTAATCGTGTTTGTACCAATAAATGTTCAACCTACCTCCTCCACAACACATATAGAGACAAATGTCCAGCCTTCCTCCTCCCTCAACACAAGCAGAGAAGTGTCCAGTCATATTCCTCCACAAAACAATTAGTCATGTGTCCAACCTATCTCCGTTCTGTTCCTAACCATAAGAGTATAAAGATTAACATTCTGAAAGTCAAATGAAATGTGAAGCTGGTTCTTTTAACATTCGATAGATATAAGCTTCAGAATATTCAGGGAGATGCCGCACCTTGTTGCCACTAAGCTGTTTAGTTTGAAAAATTCTGAGAATTTCTGAAGTCTGCAAGAAAAAGGAATACCATTTTATGATCATTATTGGTGACTTGTGCAAAAGAACGAAATCAATATTATTAAAATTGTTCTACGGAATATATTGATGTTAGTGAATAAAATGTCGTTGATGTCGTCAAATAAGAGAAATTGTTTACGAAAAAAAATAATTCTACTATTTGCCAAAAGATAAAATGAAACTCTGGAAATCAGAGTGAAGTGAAACCCTTCAAACCTTAAAAGGTTGTTGGGAGAACCAAAAGTTTATTAATGTATTGAATTATGCGATACAGTTAAAGGTTTTAGGTTTAATATGTGAGAAAAAAACAACATTTAACCCATAAACTAGCTGACAGAATTTTACATGAGTCATAAATGTATCGACACAGGCCAGGTGAGGAAGAAGAGAGCTAACCTGAAAGCGGTAGTTTAATATCATACATCTAAATTGAGAGAGAATACCAACTGAAGGGAATTTTTGGAACACATAAAACAGAAAAGCTGGAAGAACTTTACGTTAGAATCCCTGGCAATTTTAACCCCGGGGACTTGACCTCGACAAAAGTTGAGGCTACCAAAGCCGTGGACTGAGAATTTTCAGGAAGTGCTAGATTACGATAAGACGGATTACCCCAAGGGAGATCTGCTAATAAAAATGGAGATGATGCAAAGCTCTTTAACCATATATAACATGGATGACGAATAAGTTTATTCAGTGACACACACACACACACACACACACACACACACACACACACACACACACACACACACACACATGTATAACAAACTTCTTTTACAGATAACAGTTCATCAACATTATTACTGCAATATTAACTTAATTTATATCTACTTTTATTCATTCTGGACGATGGATACTATGATACACGATGGCTGGATGCTTGTAGGTAGTAGGTAGTAGGCAGCCACCAAACAGGGAGGTACTACTGCCTGGAAAGATTGGAAGCATAATGTGTTGTCTATGGTAGACCCTGCTGCCATATATCAGCCCGAAAATTGTGACCAAGTTCCAGGTTGGTGATATGACTTTCTGGCTCATTTACACACAGTTGCAGGGTCTCATGATACTGTGAATAGCTTGTATGTGGTTTCTCCAGTTAAGTTTCTCATCAACAATAACTACGAGGAATTTAGTATTATTATTATTAAATTTTCGTCCCCCAGGCCCCAATGTGGGTGAATGACTTGTGCCCGGGTGAGCTGGAGGAAGGCTCATATTATAATATGAGCCTTTATAATATTATCATATTATAATATGAGAAGCATAATCGCATTTCGCTGATAATTATCAGCGAAATGCGATTATGCTTCTCAGATTTTAAAACTTGGTGAGTGTGTTATGTTGGGTGACTTCATGTGAGTGTGTTATGTTGGGTGACTTCATGTGAGTGTGTTATGTTGGGTGACCTCGTGTGAGAGTAATGGTGAGTGTGTTATGGTGGATGATCCCATGTGAGAGTGATGGTGATAGTCACTTAAGATTAATGTAAATGAGTATACGAGGTAAATAAATTATTCATTGTTCGGAAATTCATTTAATATAATAAAGACTTTGAAGGATTGAAAAGTCTATTTTTAGTGTATAATCATGTCAAGTTTATATGTGTAATCTCTACCACGCTTAACGGGTGCTCTTTAACTTTGTTGACAATTTTGACTCATACTTTTAAACGTAAGTGAGAGATGATGGAGATGTGAACAAGTTCGGAAAACTTGGTTTAATAAGAAACAATATTTTTCTTTACAACAAACTAGAATTTTTCGTAAGTTATACCTGCAGCTACCCACTGTACTGTAATAATGATTGCTCCCCAGGCTCAAGGCTGACCGGCACTAGGGGGGCACTTCCCCGGAGAATGAGGGACACTACCTATATCTTTCTTTATTCACCAAAATAATATGCATTTGGATGTTTTTGCTTTTTCAATCAATTCACCCTGGCATATTGCATATTAGATTGAATTTTCAATATTAATAAAATTCGCCAAGTTTGTCAAGAAATTTTACTTATAATCTTTAAATACATAACTTACCTGTAGCTCAATTTAAAAAAAATGTGGGGCACCCAAGTGGCGCTTGTACTGCCTCAGTGACTTTTAAGATATTAGACACGGTAGTTATCACTCTGGTCAATAAAATGACCAACGTAGTTTAGCTGACATTCCCTGAATCCTGTTGCTTCTATCACACACAGACAGGTATCAACGTCACAAGTGCTGACACGATGTCAGCAATCCAGAAGTTAAGAATGTCTTACGTCATTGGGTATGTTACATCAGCAATAAAGTTAAAGAGATACTTTTGGTATGTTAGTGTTAGCTTTAAAAAAACAACTTAAATTCATCTTCATAAATCATTTATTTCTCTTTACCCTAAGACTGTTCATGGTGATGACAAATTATTTTTTCACGAAAGTTACATTTGATAAGAAATATTTATTTTTCACTTGGTAATGCTAATTCCTTTCCCCGTTTACCTTATTCTCGTTCCTGGGTGTTCTTGCTCGAGCAGGGGTTTACACCAACTCACTGATAATACTGAACATATCTATCTAACCTAATGAAGTTCTCGCCTGGACACAATGAGGACATCGTTGAATTAACACATCACCAAGATTATTGTCAGATAGTTGGAGTTTGATCTCCACAAACTGAACACTCCTGACTAGAATATTAACTCACATACCATTGCATCAAATTGGTGTTTCAATCAGCTGAATAGTTGCTACATGTTGTTGATCTTATAAGGCACTTATGCTGCCTTAACATCTAAGGTCCTTAAGGTCCTTAAGGTCCTTAAATATCATCCTGATCAAAGTTACGATGATTATGATCAACGTCATCATGATCATCATGTATTTATACGTCGTGTTTATCAAAATGCAGGTTTGTATATTACAAATGGTTACATAGATCTGTGCCCTAAATAGTGACCAAACTTACTGTGACATAAACATATAATTCTTCACTGTATATCAGGTTTGTACCACAATTGGGAACAAAATGTCTCTTAAAATGTTGACTTGGAAAGTCAATTGTGAAAGAGACCAGAAAGTTTTCGTTTGTTACTATGTGAAATCAAGTATTTATAAAGCAATTTATCTGAAATTGCTTGAGTGTTCTATTTTCGACGTGACCGCATTTAGTTCATATTTTGCCTGGGAAACCTAGTTTGCAATTTGTTCTTTGACATATTGTCGAGACACAGATGAATTTCCGTTTTCCATAATAGATAATGTGAGGTGAAGCGCAGCACCTGGAAACAGACCGAGGGAGAGGGTAAATGCCTTTTTTTACTTTCTTTTTCTTGTTACGTTTCTGGTAAACGTTATATTATGTAATTATAAAATGACTGTGTTTACTCAAGCACTATTAACATACCAGAGTTTATAATTAAATTGATGAATTCACTTAATGGTCGTTTATATTGTAACGTCAGTGAGCGAGGATATTATTGGTTACTAATGTCACTATGAGTACAACATAAAAGACTATATAAAACAACTCCGACAAATTGCAAGACAGTTGGGTAAGTGTAAGTGTCATCTTGTTAAGAATACAGATACCGTAGCCATATCTGCAACATGCCGAGGAGTGTGGCACACCGGGTAATAGACCTATCATATGCAGAACACTAATGAGCCCATATAGAATGTAAGGCCTAGATTTTTTTTAATATACCTGCGGTTTTTCCACTTTGTAATTATTCACGATAGATATTAAAAATGAAAGTCCGAGAAAACTGTAATATTACTGTAAAATTACAAACCAATTAGCCCCTTTCATGTCGTAAATTACATATTCATTTCTGTCAGCCTGAAGATTAGGCTGGATTTAGAAGTGAGGACAGGACCGTAGACGATTCATGTAGTACAGCACAATTTGCTGAGAAATATTTCACGTAGCCCCATAATTATTGAAATATTTAGAAATTATAGTTAATTTATTTATGATACACAATCCTACCTTTTCAGTCAGGCCGTATAAAAAAAAGGAAAATCTTAAATTCAAGGAGGAGTACATCGAGCTGAAACCATCTCTCTACAAATTATTAGGATTAAGATTAAAACATATTTTTTTGCTTAGAGTCTTATATTTTTTCGTGTATCAAGTATTATAAAATCATACTGGCCCATTATTTTCTTTATATCACACGATAAATCGGAACTAAACTAATGCTTCCTACAAATCTATACATTACTTCCCCACATCTCTCGCCTCGTTGAACAAAAATGGTGGAACAGAAATGGTTCTCGTGTACATCTTTCCCCACATAAACAAAGTCCATTTGTATAAACATATCTTTTCCCAGTAGGTAAAAGCTGGACTTATTATCAAAATGTTTCCTCTGTCAGCTGAGTGCAGAGGCTGTGTTTATGGGAGCTGGCGGCGGGTGAGGGGAGCCAAGCGGAGGACTGCCGAATAAATAACTCACCCCCCGACTGGTAATGTAATTTCCATTCTCTTATCCTGTACATGGAACTATTAAAAATTGTCGCCGCCCCACACAAGAACATACTGTACTTAGCAATACAATAAACATTTATAATTTAAAATTGTTTATTCGTAAATGAAACAAGACAAAAACGTTAATATGACTCCAGTTTTGAAAATGTTTATTGCACAGCAACAGATATATCATAATTTATACTAAATATGAATACCTTGTTCGAAGGCACCAGCCTGGTAAAGTAACACAGGTGTTCACTAGCTGCCCAGACAGCTATTGTGCCACTCCCTGAGGGTGTGCTGGTCGATGGTGCATACGCCACACTCATGTGACAGACGCGCTCAAACACCAGTTCTCGCTATTGCCGCAAGGACTTCGCTTCCACTGCATCACTGGGTTTACGGTTTGCAATGTCGCGTAGGGAGTCATCGCATAGGATGTAGTAGTACTGATATATATATACAGGGGCTAAAGTCAATGTAAAGGACGTGGCAATTTTTCATTATAACAACTGGATACTAAGTACACTCCGCACATGTGCTGGAGCAGCAGACAGGTCTATATTCAAGAAGCAAATGTCTTATTAACATAACTTGAAAGATCACGGTTAACGTGCATGAAACGGGAAAAAAGGATGAGATTAAGAAAAACCGTACAAACGAAGGGAACATATAAGATAAATTAATATTTTCTCCTATTCTTACGGTGCGTTCATAGTTAGCAATGGTTTTCTATCCTTTAAAGACGAAGTAGTTCTCTCTTCCCCATTAGCAAATACTGTAGTTTTATCAATTTTGAACCAAAAAGTGCAATTTAATCTCCTACAAAAAATAATAGATATTTAACATCAAGACACTGATAGGCTTGCAACGATTAAACGGGATGTGGTCAAACGGTATTTATAAGAAGCGTGCGGTAAGTGATAATACAAATGTCTGCCTCTTTCTGCTACACATAACATATTATAATAACTGTGCAAATTGACATAAACAACTGAAGTTCTTTCTGTTTGCCCAGAACGTATATAAATGACTATCTCGGATTACTATATCTTGATCTATCATGTTGGTGGTCTACCTCCAAAACTCCAACTAATGTTTGTCGTGTTTTTGAATGTCAGTAAGTCTATGCACCGAAAACAATAGTATTGAAATACTGCAATATTTCCTACCTACGCCGTTAGCAAAGCCATCCATAACATAATTGGTGTGATGATCTATAACAGCTAATGTAAACTCTAAATGCCTCAAACAATATACGACTTAAATCAGTCCATCACTCACTCGGTCTATAGCTCTGTCTCTTTTACTTCTAACTACAATGCTTTTCATCAACCCGTCAAGCTTTAAATGGTTCATGAATCTGTCTAGACTATCATACTTCAGTAAATGTGTGTCTTTGTGATGCTTCCTTTCCCTTACAGCTTCCAATTCATATTAAATTACATAAAAAATCGTTAACTCCTGTACGCTATGTGTCATTTTTTCTGTGGTTTCTGTGTGGCTGTGACGTCATATCCATAGAGACAAGTTAAAAAGAGACTCTTACTTACATTATTAACATTTTCTTTCTATAAACTTATCGCTTCCTGATTATCTCCAGTTCTTCTGCCTTGTATCTCTCCTCTTCCATATATTTCTTTCTGAATGTTAAACTTTATTTATAGAGACAAGTAATCTTATTTTTTTGTAAACGCTCAGTTCATCGTAACTATAACATTACGCTACCGTTGTCTTTCATACACCATGCCAGCGTCCCCCAGAAAATTACCAATATGGTTTACTTTACCTGATCTAGATAAGGAAAATCGTTTCTTTCTCACGCAATAACGGGGAGTAAAATTTGCATTCACTGTTCTCATTCTCCTCTCTCACAACGCCTCGACACACTCACATTTCAAACAGTATATTTTTTATCATAATTTACTCATACACACAAGCATTTATTTCATGAAGAATCTTTAGTACATCTGAAAAAAAATATTCCTCATAATATTTAGAAAAAAACACATACTAATAAACATATCCTTCATGAAAACACAAAAACAAAAGCTCATTTGATAGTTGTGCATAACTAATGTGTTCAACAGTATCCTATGCTAAAGGAGAAAATGGTATCATTAGAAACCTCTCCTAATAATCTAGAACTTTGGCATTATTTTATGATTAATTATCAGCCAATCATCAGTAAGTCACTGTCACAACTAGCACATCACAATTATTCAGTTCAAATTGTTTATTCTAACAGCTTACATAGGCATATGCTATGTAGGCTATATATCCTAAAATATATCAAGTATAGGAGACTTCCATAAACATTTACGATAAACAGAGCGTTACATAAACCATTATAAAGGGCAGGCATAAAAGATGATCAAACTCACCAACTTCAAATTGCTTGGGTTACGGGAAGTTCATTCACCAGTTGTAGTTGGTATCTTTTCTAGACGACCTGGACTCACATTATAGATTGATGAGTCCAAGATTAACTGTTCACCTAATTCTAATTCTAAGATCTTGTGGTAGTGAGCTTGACGTTAGAGTCCATAGGAGGATGACCCTTGGCACCCAGTCCCGTCACCCTGCACGTAATATAAATACATCTAAAAAAAATTGTTTCAAAAGGAGGAAAAGGTAACTATACTTAATGTCATCGAATCATTATATAAAGAAAAAGAAGTTGTGTGTTGTATTGGGATATAGAAAACAACACGAAGCTCTATCGTGACCGTGAACATAAACTAATTAACTACAGGGCGCAGTATCAAGACCTCGTGTAACTAAATAAACTCATTGAGCTTGGCTTTCTGGTACACAAACCCCCAAAGGAAATTCCCCGAGACTTTGGTCCCAACCGGGCAAGTAGTGAAGCCGGAGTTAGTGGACGACGCAATTTTTACGACAACAGTTATTCTTGTGAAGATAAAACTCCAAAATTCTTAATAGTCTTCGCTCAGCTACAGTTGACTGAAAGTTTCTATTGAATCGCTCAACCGTTTTCATAAATTAATGATAATAAATAATTTTAATGACTGAAAATGTTCTTTGGTTTGTGGAAGACTCATCTTGAGATGTGACTGACCTATGACATGCATCCATCCATCCTTTAAAATGTCTTCCTTATTGGCCATTGTCAAATATAATACCAAACTTCATCAAAATTTGCTATATCGATTATTTATATTCTTACACACATAAATAGGCACATGAACACATTATATAATTCTTACCTCACCTCCAAAAGGGTAGTCAAGAACCTAGGCCTACACATCGAATGAATTAAAAAGTAAGGAATGCCGTTATGAAGGCCTCTCTCTCTCTCTCTCTCTCTCTCTCTCTCTCTCTCTCTCCACCAAATACTACCGTGACAGTGTATGATACTGACCTGAACACTGCTCCGGCGTGAGGTTGCTTGGCCAGCTGGTCCTTGGTAAGGCCCTTCTGCGTGGAGGTAACATACAGCTGGTCGAGGCTTGGGCCGCCCCAGCATACAGAGGTTACATTGCTCGCCGGCACCTCTACCCATCTCTCTAGCTTACCCGAGGTTGGATTCACACAGTGGATCTGTCCAAAGTATCGAGAAGCTAAAACCAGACCGAAGTAAAGTATAAATGAAACCTAAAACTAGAAAGTGGTGAAGAAAAAACAGGTGGATATGTAGCTAACACTAGAGGGAAGTGGAGTAAAACTAGGTAGAAATGACGCTAAAATTTGGAAGAGTTGAAGTAAAAATAAAGTAAAAATGAAGCTAAAACTAGGAAATGGTGAAGTAAAAACCAGGTAAAATAAAAATACAGGTAGTACAATATTACACAAGGAAAAGTTTATTTTTGTACTATAAGATAAATTCAAAAGAGAGATAACAGGGGGAAGAACTGATGTCCATTAATGAGACCAACATTTTTCAAGAGGGTGGAATACGTCAGGCCCGCACAATCTGTCGTTGTACAATGGTTTAAACAATACAAAATCGAAAACAAAATGTAATGTTTTTTGGAGACTGTATCGCGGTTTTTGGCGAAATACCGATAATATTGCCTTTTTTTCATGAACGTTGGCCTCTGTAAAATAACTGAACGCAATATTCATAATCTGCATTGCTATTTAAAGTAATTCGTAAAGGCTCTTATCAAAGTATACATATTTTTTTACTAAGTCGGTTTATATTGATGGAATTTGGGCAGAATGGTGGACTGGGACCCCCAAAATTAAACTTTATTGGGAATTTTAACCCAGTGTGTCAATTGATCTAAATGCGACCAAAAAGCAGTTCAAAATATGCATTGCGTTATATGACCTCTGACCCCATGGAATATTTTTACACCAAAATAAGATTAAAAAAAATAATGCCAGGAAATAATGGATCAGAAATGAAGTATTGTTAGTTACTTGTTTGTCTGCATTTAGGAAGACAGAAAGACGAAGACAGAGGAAGTAGCAAATATGAAGACAATTCACGACAGGGAGACATGAAGGTTTGGAAAAAGGAAGATAAGAACAGGGGAAATAACTTTGAAATGGTCACATGTTAAGCTTAAACAAACAGCTGGCAAGTTGGAGATAGGCAGATGGGATATTAAAGAAGGTAGAAGAGAAATAGATAAAAGGAAATAATCAGTTGGTTGTGGAAATTTTTAAAGTAAACAGAATAAAAAATTTAAATATGCAAAAAATATAACTATGAATTAACAGAAGTAAAGTGAAAAGTGAACAGAAATAATTTTAATACGAGCAACGCGGACAGTGAGGTGTGAATGTAAAATATTATCCTCTCCCATGATTTTTTTACCTTAAACTTCTACAACATCAACAGACTAACGCAAACACTAATGGTAACTACAACTTTTGGTGAAAATTGTCAAGAGATACTGTGGTGCAGTTTTATACATACGTTTACAAAACATGAAGAAAATTAATTTGGGGTCGCGCAGATACAGCACACAGTTTATTAAGTCTTCGATACATAAGAAGACAATGTAAGTGGTACTGCATTCGATTGTCTTCATTTCCTTCGCTGCAAACTTAGGTACCGACTCAAGACTGATTGAACTTGGGGTAGGTTTATCTCGATCCAATTTCTCTTAAGATTGGAGGCTAACGTTGTATCCACTCGGACGCTGTGCCCCGTGAGGAGGAAAAAGGCAGGAATAAATCACTCCTGCGAACAATCTTTAACATTTCAACCTTGTAAAGTCATCAATAAAAAAGCGCTAGTAGTTATCTTTGTTTATATAATATCACTTGAGCGGAGGGCTGAGCTGAAGATTAGATATGACGTTGATTCTTATGTTTACCCATTGATGGCAATATGATGGAGGTGTAATGTTTGTTATTGATACATCAGGAGGAATTGGTTCACGGTATGTACAGACGTGCGACGAGAGAAGATAGACTGAATCATGGGAAAACAATGCAGATGGACGAAATAGCAAACAGTACAAAGTATTTAGTGAAATAATAAAATGGGAAGATATGAAGTTTTCAATATAAATAATTACAGTAACTAAAACTACAATTGTGAGATAATACAGATAACAGTGATGAAAAATATATATTAACAGAAGTAATATCGATACAAATAATATTATAATTAGCAGCAGTGATAGGAAAATATGGACTGTGAAAAATGCAGTAACCAGACTCACGCCAATGATTAAAACAATCTCCTTTGTGTAATAACAAAGCTCAATTCCCGTGACAGTCTGTAATATCCATTACTAGTGCATTACAGAGACTTTTCAGAATATTTTAGCGTTGCTTTTATGTTCATTTTGAAAATACAGCTCAGCTTCGTCCATGGATTAATCAACTGCATCTTGTTATGTTTCATGTGTTGTGGCTAAACAGAATCGGATTACTTTTCGACATCATTAATAAACTCAGTTATTATTCTGATGTTCATCACTTATTATAGAATATCCCCCCAAAATCATTGTCAGCCGAACTCCATTAAAATCGTTTATTTGCTTTTAATTTTCTTCATGTTAAGGACCTCACCCCGTCATCTTCACTGCTAAAGTTGGCAGGATGTTACCTGACGAGCATGAACTAATCTTTGAATGAGAAGAATTAACAACAGTGTGGAGAAGTATGATATCGACTTGCTAAAAAATATATATGTTAAACAAGAAGGTCGTATATTCAGTTCACATCGCCTCCGATGCTCTGACATGAACAAAGTGAAAAACAAAACTATTGGTCAGTATCATGTCTAAATATTGGCTTCTACCTTAAAACATATCCGAGATATCGCCTGGACAATCATACAAGAACGTCGAAAACAAAATGAGCATCTACAATAGACTGGTGTTTGACTATTGCATGGATAGTACACATGTAATGAGATATGTTGTGGACTAAGAGCTATATAAGATAAAACAAAAAAAGAGCTTGAATTCTTTGTATTGCTGATAGGAAATATGAGGCACTTAATCTGCAGAACATGACATTTTTAAGAAATTATAGAGAAATTAAGGTGAAAGACTGCAAGATAAGTTATGGTATCCCAAGAGTAAGACAATATGAAACAACACCCATTTAGGATATAATACTTCACAAACTAAATGAAACAACACCCGAAAGCAAAGTTACCTTGCCAGTACCGAAGGAGGCGACCCAGAGGTTACCCTTTGTGTCGATGGTCATGCCGTCGGGGAAGGAAGGGTATAAACCTTCCTGGCGGTAGTCATACACAGTGCGTCGCTTACCTGAGGGAGAACTCAACATGTGGGGTCATTATACATCACTTCAAAACTAACCTTACTTATACATATACTAACTTAACCCCATTATTCTCACTTATTTTCATACCTTCACTGCGTTTTTATGGGGACAAATTCATTTTACCTGTCCGTCTTTTCATATGGACCCAAATTCGTTATGAAGATACAAAAAAAAATTATATGTTGCTTTACGCGCATCCTCATAATACCTCGGAATAATTACCAGGAATAATGCAGGCGATGTTTTATTCTTGTGTTAATATACTATAAAATAATAATATAATGTTAGATATTCCACTCTGACTTTACAAGGAAACCAGAAATAAAAACCACTTCCGCGAGATATGAGCAGAATCTTTAAACAATAAATAAAGAGCTTGGTGTGAGAAAATAGTTAACTCTCTCTATTAAGTCATTATTAGGTTTCTCTTGCTATGAATAAGGTAATGGTTTTTATTTGAAGATAAAATGAGACGGCTGAACAGTTATAGAACGTGAACATTAATCATATTAAGGAATAACTGATATTCCTTCTTTGTTATGGAAGCACTTTATGTCGCGGACTATAATGAGACGAAATCAGTATTAACCAAGACGAGTGGTGTAAGAAATGAACTCATATTTCACGCCCTCATCCGGAGAGTGAATCCGAAAATATAAAATAGCTTCAATTAACACTTACTGATCTTGACCTTCTCAAAGTCACACTCAAACGCCTCCACCCTGTACTCGCACGTGTCCACATAGTAGAACGTCCTGTTGTCCTCACTCCATGCCAGCCCATTACTGATGCTTACCTGTACACAAACAACACACACACATTTTATAGGAAGTACACCTACAAAGGTAGGTCCTAGTACATCTGAAATCACCAAAAATAAAATAATGTAGTTTGTTCAGTTATGATGATTAATAGAAATAAAGATTTCATCCGTAGAAACACGTTTTAATGAAATTATCTACATATACAGTGTATCAATGTTTCAATCAAATTCATAATTGAATAAGTGCTCCATCCATAGCCCAGGTCCAGAAATATGATACGAAAAAAAAAAACATTCCACTGTCAGACAACAATAGCAAAAACAAATACATTATATAATTTATATGACAAATATTTTATTAACAGCGCAAGAGATTTGATATTTTCAACAATTTGCCAGACACCCTAATTTTGACTGTGTTTACCATGAATACAGACCATTTCTCAAAATGCTAAAGAGAGCCCAACAGCTTGTGTGTATATGAGATCTTCATATTCCAACTGAAGGAAAGCCTTCTGGGAAAAATTAACCTGAATATCCCTGTTGGCTGCTTGGTAGTACGTTCCTCGGTCTTATTTGAATATTAATTCATAAGGACTAAAAGTAGTGATTTAGAAATGTCTTATACGCTGCACAGTCAGAGTTTTTCCTTTGGTTGAAAGTAAATTAATGAATGAAGCTTAATGTGCTGGGTACAGGTCTTCATTCAACATGTAAGAGAAGTGGAGTATTCAGTCGTGGTGTATATTGACCACCTACGCTATTTAATTTTCTTCCTTTTCATGATACATAAGGTAAGAAATACTCCCAGTTGTCCACTTGATATTCTGAAAATAATGAACACATGATCTATAGATTGGTTTAAAAAATGACAAGGAGGCGACTAGTGAAATAACAAAGAATTATTTACTTAAAGGCTCGTTGACAAACTTCTGCTGTGTACTGTAAACATGCTACCCTCGATCAGCTGGTTGCTTCTACACGAAGCGAACAGCTGCCAAACGCTATCCCGTGACTCAGGGTTGAGACATATAAACACGCGACTCCTTCACAAATAACACTTCTGCGGCTGTGTTATCAGTAGCTAGAAAACATACTCCAACACATTTACTGATATTATGAAGTACTTACGGATACGTTTACTTAACTACACTCTTAACAAGCTTTTATCTATGATCACGTGGGCTATGAAATATCCGTTGCCGGACTGTGAAATACATTAGTACACTTCACCTCGGATTTTTAACAAGACCATAAACTTCTAATTCTAGACATCATGACAGAAAACCTACGCGTACAGACCTCACTACTTATTTCAGTTCAGCTTACACAAGGAATAACAAATCCTGAACTGAACTCTACAGGCAAATGATTTTACCCAAATCTTCATTAACAGCTATATAACAAACATCTTTCATAACTCGTACTCCCAACGTAACCATCTAACACAGTTAAACGAACAAACGCTTACCTCCCTATTGCATATACTGAAAGGAACAGCTTTGCTCTCAAAAAAAAAGTCACTAAATTGTTATGTAAATTTTATCGCCAAGTTCGTCTTTGGGTAATTTTCAACCCTGGTATAACTATACAAGGATTTTTTTAGACTCAGGAACTTGGGAGGTTGCAATGATGGGTCGGACACGAGTTTCCAACGACAATTACGACGCCTTAATGAAATCAATGTTAGTAATGTGACAAGTTTTGAAATAAGGATGTATTGGTCTACATCTTCTTCACACAACTCATCATTGTTATATCAGCCTGGTTGTATACACAGTCGTCGGTGAGTGATTGGAGACACCTCTCTGATCTGAGTATAAGGTGGATTATGCCGTCCGTTAGAGATGGTCTGGTGTAAGAAAATCCCCATAATACAAAACTTCTGAAGTTTATGTAACAATATAGAGTTATATGAAGACATAATGGTCATATAAGGATCATATTACTATAACTTGAGAATCCTTACAATATAGAAAACTCAGACTAGGCAGACACGGCGGCACGGAGACAGGTAGAGGGTGTGTAGCTCTGGTGATGGAAGTGTCGGAAGTTTCGCACCTAACTTTTCTTTTGTAATTTGGTCTGGAAAACTTGTGGATTTTGAAGATCGGATCTTTTCATGTATTATTCAAAGTAAAACTTATCTATTGGTGTCGCTGAGTTTACACCACCTTTGTAAGTCATCTTATTACCCAAGTTCTGTTAATGTTAAAATAGTATTCAGAGCAAGAGGAAAATTGTATAAAGGACATTAAGCCCAGAGGAAGGAGTTGAATGTAAAGACGAGGAAGTTCTGGGCCTCCACGTTTCGCCACAGTCGTTCTTGATGAAAAAAAAAGGACGTTTTTACCTTACTCTATTCCAATTGATACATATTTATTATCATAACCGTGAGATAATCGCGAAACTTGATTGACCTCGTATTGTTAACACTGTCTCTGTTGTACTGGCATATACAGGAGTGTCCTATTGTTCGGTATTATAACGTTTAATTTCGACGGCCGTGCGTTCACGTGTAGTTAGTTTGAGGCAACATCAAGTAAGTGACTTGCTACATGTGTGTTAATCAGCAGGCTAAGTGTGTAATACTTATAAACGAAAACGATTATTACATACATCATTTTTCATTTATTATAATCACAGGCGGAGCTTCTTTATATTGCATCCATCTAGTTTGAGACAAATTTCAGTACATAAATAACGGCCAGAAAATTATTGTTGAAAACTGTTCTGATCAAGTTACTGGTTCCTTCATAAAGCCTCATCAACGTTGCCACATGTACCTTTACATTCAGACTTGATTGTGTATTCTTATAGTTGATTGACGCATTTTGTTAGCATGGCTGCAATTACATTCGTAGTTCAACATCTCTCCGGTCATGAACAGGAAAAGTCAGGGTATTTGCTGTTTGTTTTAATCTCTTGCTGTTTGAATATTTAGTAAATAATTGTATTCCGTTTGTCTGTACATTGTTGTTTTTTTTCTAAAGATTGGTATGAAGATGGTTACTGCAATAACCAAACCGTTAGCAAACAAAGGAGAATAAGTATCAAAATATTCATCTTTGTCTCAACCTTGGTGTTATGCATTAATAACCTAAGTTTTTCAAGTGGTTTAAATTGCTAATTGGCAGTAAACCAAATTATAATATGCCTAAGGTAATAAAACGATGAATTACAGTACAGTTCAACAATAAACAGAAGGCGAATTCTAACAATAACATCGATAATGTGTTATTCAATGTGTTCTCAGCAGAGGTACTGACCTTGTCGAGCACTGTAGGAGCCGTGTTGTTGTCCGCCAGTAGGAAGAGACTACCCAGGCTGGGGTTAGGGTTGTCGGGGACATCTGTATCCCCCATTGTACCTGTGTGAGAGTATTGATGTGTACCAGAGCGCCACCCTGCCTGCCACCAGCATTAATGTGCAGTTTATCATTATACTGCGGCACGGCGTCTGACAACAACAACTCATGGAATCGAGTAAGTAGGTTTGATAATAATCTACAGTACACCAACGACGTGACGGAGCACTCAGATTCTTAGATGCGGAACTTGTGCCGTCTATTGCGATGCAGGGAAAGTGATCCTCGCCGTGCTTCAGAGTTATAATGAAGTTATTAGGTATAAATCCTTTAGCCAATCTATTACAATGTACAGTAGGTGTACACTCAACACGTTCAACTACTTTACATTGTTGACAGGAAATTATTCTGGTGAGATAGTCTGGTATTAATATACAATGGGATATTCCTTCAGTTTTTTACATACTTCTAGTGAGTGTCGAGTTTATATAACATTTCCTTTATGCCTCGATGTTAATATATTCACTTTCTATTTTAATAGTGGATGTAATTTATGTAACTGATTATGTTGATTATATTGAAGTCCTTGGGAGAAAAAGTCAGTTTTGTTAAAGGCAAGAGTTTTTGTCACATTAGACTTCATTGCCATTCGGCCTGGTAACAACTGCAAGGCAGACTTTATAAGTTCATCACAAATATGACAGACAGTTAAATATATCAAATCTAAGCAAATGTCAAGTGTTACACATTCTTAACAGGTAATCTAACCAGGAGAGGTTCATAGCTTCACATGCCAGATAAAGAGATGTTGTCTGCCCCGTTGTTTGGACTTTGTGGAGAAAAGATGACAACAAATATTGGCGAGCCATGTTCTATTCTTACGTCACTTATATTTGTAAACTGGAAGAATGAGTGATATTTTGGTAGAATTATATTTTCTTATTAAAGCTAGAGAAGGAGAATCAGTGTACACGTAACTAAAATCAATGTATGACATTTGTAGTGGACATTAGTACAATATTACCAACTTATCACTGTGTATCTTAAGCTCTCTGTTCACTTACTGCATTATTACGACAGAATAAAAAAGTAAATTTATACAGTATTAACATTTTATAATTACGTCAAGTTTTAATAAAGTATATCACTGGTCTCCCCTGTTATTAGCGTCAACATGTGAGTCGAGCGTGTCACATCGGTAATTATTATAACAATAATAGTGATACCGGTATAAGACGCTGGTGTGAGTGAGGCAGACACAGAGTAAAAGGTGAATTATATTCTATTGGTACTGATTGTTACATTAAATTGGTCATAATGTAACATATCAGTCGTTATGATTGTGAGAAAATATTCAAGTAGATAAACAACACAGAAAATCTACAATAAAGTTAAAGATAAATTATCATCAATATGTTAAAACGCGTCTGAAACAACCTCCTCACACACTCGAGGATCATTATCCATCAGGTCAGGTAAGAGCGGGTACTGAGCTGACTAATGTGGGCAGTATTGTGTTAGCTAGGGTTGAGGCTGAGCTGGGTGGTTTGTGACACTCTACCAGCCACACTCTTCTTATATAAACAACTATTCTGACAAGAGAAGTTATATAAGCTACAAGTTCTTAATGAGAAAAACAAGCTTTAAAACTAATAATGTTATTTATATGTAGAGGAATTGATTCGAGAATACCAAGCGAATTATGTTTTCTTTCTTGTGTATGGCGGATTTTGTTCGTCGGTACTATGAGCTAAGACTAGATGATACCATGATATCTTCTACAGCCAAAGTTATATCAGTGTTTATTTGTAGTTATATAGATATACAGTAAGTTGGTATTAATATCCATTGTTGTTGGTGAATAATTTAGGTGTAGCGATGAGTGACCGAGTGAAAAGGGTATTTATGGGCGTTGGTATGACTATGGTAGAGGTGGAATTATCTTGGTTTGAGTATAACTAGATATTGGGATAGTTGGAGTATGTGCTGTGCATTCGGTCTGTTAAACATGTGCATTGTTGGGCTTAGTTGGTTTTGTTTTTAGCAGCGAGGGAATTAGGAAATGCTCAAAAACTTTGTTGGGCACGGGTTAGGGCCTAACCCGTGCCCAACAAAGTTTTTGCTGGGCATGGGACCGTTAGGGCTTTGCTGGGCATGAGAGAGCCCATTGATTGAGTGCAGTAACGATTTTTTTTAACACAACCCTACGCCGGTACAATACCTACAATCTGAAAAGAGAAATGAAGGCGTGGATATTATCACCTACAGAACAGGTGAGAATAATGTGAAATATAGAAAAAAACATTAGAGACGCTCGTGTATAATATAATAAACAGCTGTGGTACAGATAAGTCTTAAATGTAAGTCAGATAGATCACAGGTGTGGAACAATGAGACACAGATGTGATATAAGGCTTTAGAGACAGAGGCCAAATAGTTGTGACTTATAGGAAATTCAGGTGTGAGGCAGATAAAAGATAAGAGAGGTTTTGAGAGGTGTGGGGAGGTAAGAATGGTAATGACAGGCAACAGAGGTACAAGAAGGAAGATGTGAGATAAATATTACAAATACTCTTAAATGTCGAAGTTGATCTCCATTACATGCCTTTTTTATTCATATTTATTACAATATATTATTTATTGAAGATATTGCTGTATAATTCACAAATTTACACAATGATACCATAGTCTTACCTGCCCACAGTCTGCCATTCGCGTCACACTTGCCATCGTTGAACCGGTTTTTTGAGTGGTGACGGTCAACCGATGCCAGAACATTGTATGAGCTCACGACGCAGTCCTTAGTTGTGTCAGGCCAAGTAACAGCAGCCAGGTCACGCCCCACACTTACTACGAAGGTGTTGAGGGAGATGTTGTGGGGGACTACCAGGGTCACGGGGCCGCCTTCTGTTGACGCCATCAATAACAATTTGAATACATTGCCATGGATGGTTTCTACACGTTAGATTTAACTATTCTTTATTCGTGTGGACAATTAGTAGACTATCTCCCGTAAAAGTTATCTTTAGGTTCAACTTCCAAGACTTTTTATCCACTACACATTGAATGATTTATTTCATATGTTTCTCCCCTTAACCAAGAGCTTAGTATCCAAGGATTCACCGAATAGTTCATCTGACTATCTGGTTGAATACCGTATTTGCCGGATAGTTTCAAAATCACTCCAGATGTTAATTTCTGTATAGAAAAGCTAGGTTAACAGTGAGCCAAGACCTGTACTCCTGCAGTAGTATAATATCTTAGGTAGCTTCCATTTATTTCTCCTTAATTGTATTTTTAACCACGAGGCATTCTAGCTCACAATAACTATGCTATCAACATTACCTCCTCCATCAACATCCTTAAAAGTTCCATAGCAGCCACGTGGGTTACGTGTTTGTCCTTGCTCACTCTCTGTTCCTTCATAATTTACCCCAAAACTACAAAAGTCTTCCCACATCCTACAGTATGTACAACCATGATATAAATCTTCCGTTTGATATTTTCTCAACTGGAAGATAGTTAACTCCGTACCCAAGACAAATATTTTTTGTATACAGAGAATTGATTTCTTTGCCTAACTTAGAATGTACAGTAGGTTACTAAAGATGGCAGTATCAGTCACGATTGCTACTTGCTCGATAGCCGTAAGTTTGTGGCGACTTATTTTTCACATAAATTGGCTTCCCACAATACGCGAACTTGTCCGCAAGTTATATACTGAGTACGCCATCCTCATCTGTGTTCTCAGAGAAGATTTTTTCCGAGTATGGGAACATCTTCGAGGAGTAACACAGCAGACTTTACCTCGCACATGAGAGAAGAAGCTCCCTTTCGCTCGTGCCAATTCTAATAATTTCCTCCAGTGAAGAATGTGCTAAGATATGAAATGATTAATTTGAATATATATGTATTATTTTTTTATGATTTGCCTACAATACAACAATAGTAAATTAATATTTATAATTGTACAATACAGTACAGTACGTACTAATTAATTGTACAATACTTTTGTAAAGGTACATGGTGATACAAAGGGGTAAAGAAACTAACCTAACATAACTCATCTGTGTATACAAATTGAATTTATATGTTGACACCAGTAAAGATTTCAAAAACTTGATCCACAGCAAATTATATTCATGTCAATCTGTGCTGATACTAATAAAGTCACCCGGAGCAATATTATACTGACGCTAATTGTTAACACAGCAAAATACTATAAAAGTATTACTAAAAAAAAATGGCAGACAAAAGCATATTGTATTACTATTAACATCCAAATGTTTTCACCTAAACTAGTATCTAACTAATTGTAATTACTATTTGAAACAGTACCAATAATTTAGCACCAGTGCACACAAAGTAAGATTAATCACGCCGCTTCTTGTCTCAATTAATTTTGTCATTAACTTCTATAAACTCTCAAACAAGTTTTGTAACTTTGAAATATTTATATTTTATATTTTACTTTTTGTTCATATTTTTACAATTTTCCCTTCAGTATAAAAAGACATACCTCTGTCGGTGACTGTACTTCCGCTTCCCCGTAATATGAGATCCTTTCAGTTTGTATGGGGCGAGACAATGAGTGACAGTACCATATACATGATGGTGAACAGTGAATGACAGGTTATTGACAATAGCAGTACCTATGCGCATCGTGGAAAGTGTATGATGGGACACGAGCAGTAACAGTACCTATGTGCAAGGTGGAGTGTGTTTGTGATGCTGGGTGGTACCGGTGGAGGTTCTGGTTGAAGATGTCAACATAGTAGAGCGCCTGTTCCCGCACAGACCAGTGAGGCCCCTCCCCCAGGAATGCTGGCTTCGTCACCGTTTCTACCACCACTGTCTCGCTCATCTTGCCACAGCTCTGATATGCCCAGCTTAGTCACCTTGATAACATGTGATGACATCATAAAATAAGAAAAATAATAAACCTACAGCCAAGATATCGCCAAAGTCACTAAATTTCTAGTAATAGTTAATAAAAATTCTCAATACGCATAAGTGAAGTTAGACTGAATGTGACTAGTTACTGCACAGTGTATACCTAAACTATAAGTATGAGCAAGCATAGGTTATTTTCAGTACTCGTGATAGGTTGGCAGTCATATTGCGTCTGAGCAAGTTTATCACCAACATCATTGCATGTGGTCATGATGACAATAATAGTTTCCCACTGAAAACCTGAATCTATCCTTTGACAGAATATATGGATGTGTGCTGTTATCATTTTACGTTTTCCCCAAACAGCGGATGCTTTGTTTTCTGTAGTACTTTATATTTTGACTTATATACCCTGTACAAGTGTTTTCAAAACAATTGTACTTTAGTTGCAGCTTATAGTAGACATGTTGCTTTATTTCCACTATCATATAGGGCAGCGGTGCACCTACAGTAGGTATTTTATTTGGGCTAAAGCCCTGAAAAGGGTAAAAAGAAAAAAATAACCTTGAACTTTTGATTTTTTAAATTCTAAATTTCGTGAAATTCATTGTAATTTTATCTCCAGATATTAAGAATGTGTACACGTAATCTTGTTGACGTATATTATCGTCTTGTGGCAAGTAGACTACTGCCTTCTTGTACTGCACATGTTCAGCAAAGTAAAACAAAGGATCAACGAACTTTGTCTGATTTTAGCTGGAACGAACCGCTGCCTATGGTTAAACCTTGTTCCGTCTCTGCTAAAATCAGACTGAACTTAGTTTTGGTTTGTATTCATTCGTTGTGGTGTGTAATGATGTGGAGGATAATAAACTTCTTACCGCCAAGCTAAAGAGAATATATACTGTATTACGCATGTATTTTACTAATCATAACTTTTCACTGAAGACATGAGTATAATTACTATATTGTTAATGTTATACCTGTTATTAAAGACTACTCTTGACAACTGGTTCAGAGCTGAGGAAATTGTTACCTGGTGTTGAGAGTAGCGTGGCAAGCGTGCGAATAAGTTATGACAGCCCACCACTCCTCCCTTTAGAGCCTCGGAATGTGTGAGTCTGTGTGTGTGTGTGTGTGTGTGTGTGTGTGTGTGTGTGTGTGTGTGTGTGTGTGTGTGTGTGTGTGTGTGTGTGTGTGTGTGTGTGTGTGTGTGTGTGTGTGTGTGTGTGTGTGTGTGTGTGTGTGTGTGTGTGTGTGATAATAGGCAGATAGTAAATAAAAATTCAAACTATTTTCTTTTGTCATAACAGCGCTTCTATATGATATGAACCTACATAGAAATCATAAAGAGGAAAATAACAACTAGATGTCTTCCACCTTTTAAATTGCTTGCTCATCCTGGCACTGCAGTAAAGTAGTGAAGAATATGATGGTGTGATGGCTCTGTTACTAAGCAGAAAATACTGTGGTACAGGTATCGTATCTGGTTCGAACTAGCTTCAGTATCATAGATTTTGACTATACATCTTATCGAGAAAAACAATTTTACAAACCAATAATACCTTATCGTGTTGACGGTGTTTAGTTAGTATCTGTCGGTATATGGATAAGAAGCATTATCTCACTTTTTAGATGTTCCTTGTCACGTAACACAAGGTCACGCTTCTATTTTGCGTTTTAAGTATCAGTATCCTCTAAATTATCTTTGACAACGTTATTTTCGATTTAGTATTTTTTATAACTAGAACATTACTTCCATCCCTAAGTTGTACAACACATTGTCATTGTTAACATTATCGTGGTTATTTTATCATGGTGGAGAAGACATTACCATTACTAACATTGATATGGTTCGTCATCCATGGTGGAGAACATATATTAATGAATTAGTAACTCAACTACAACCAGGGCTGCCACAAGATTCTCATATCAAATTTTCTTCATTATTTAAGCAAATATACGAACATTTAGAAACTTCTCATCATCTTATATAATGATGGATAGTTTATTATTATAAAACTGTTCCCTTTGGATTGTTTAATATTCATCCTGACAGTGATACAGCCGAAAATAGATCCACCAATCACAATCACCTTACTTCACCAAAGTAATATTGCAAGTACGAGAGCCAGGATGAGGTGGATGCATCTTTTTGGTTGACTGTACCTTGAAGGTAAAAGAGCTTGTGTGAGTGTATGGGTAGGGGATAGGCTCCTGGGTTAACAGTAAAACATATTTGTAGATTTACAAGAAAAGCAGCAGGTTTGATCCTGAGAGATCGACTTCAGAAGAGAGTGATGTGACATCACCATTTCCTGATGGCGATATGGAAAAATGCGTAAAAACAATAAGCAAGAGAAGATACCAGTGTTGTAGACGAGGTACAGAATATGAGACGAGGAAAAATGAAACAAAACTTACCTTGACCGTGTACTGTATAAGAATACAGTGAGGATAATGGATATCGTACCGGAGAGAATGAAAAGATAAAACGGAAACATTGGAACACTGTAACAAAATGGGTGTGTTAGGACCAGGTGTTACCCTGAAACATGCACCAGACTGCACATAGAGCACTAAGAGTAGCTATAACTATTTTCTTAAGTTTTATTAATTAGTTCCATACCGAGAGTTTGGTGTACGTTGTACTGTTATGAGTGAGTCGTGAAAATGGTAGTATAAGGTGAAGGAAAAGGAGCCTCAACGTTCATCTGGGGTCCTGGGATGACAAACACTGACATCGAGCATATAGGAACCCAGATATATGTCATGTTTACAGTTAGGCAATCGGAGATGTTGTAAAATTGGTTAAATGAAGGAGGTCAAGTGGATTGCCTACCATGCTGCCTCCTGGTGTACTGAAGGCGGTGTAACAACGCCATGCTGCCAAGAACTCGGAGAAAGTAAGTTACAAACGTGAAATTAGTGTTTTTTCTTATTATAATTTTTTAGAAGAAGGAACATATGATTTATGACAAGTTGCAGATGTTAGTATAGAGTTTAATATACTGTTCAAACTGCTGCGTCCTGACTGCTTGACGATAAATGATAAACATTCCATCTACTGACAACTGCTCAAAGGGTGAATTGTTTTATAACAAATACATAAATACTTGCAAAATAATATAGAGTCATGGCAACATTTAACTTTTCATTTTCCCTCGGTGTTGGCTCTAAAATGCAAGAGAATGCGTCTGACAGCAGCTATTTTTTAAAACGTTCCAGGGTAGCGTGACCCCGAGCCCATTACCCTACCCTATTTTGAATTTATTTTCAACCATTTTTAAACGAATTTTAAAATCATTGTGCAACTGACCGGCAGGAGAGACTTGAACCTCCATATAAGGAGAAATTGTCATGAACTTTCCTACCGAATCAGAAAAAAAAATGCAAGACAAACTTCGAACTATCATGAAAACCTCATTACATTTGAAACTAATATTTCTGTTTCATCGATCAAATTATTTCCGAGTTTGAGATGTGATAAAACTCCTTCCATCGCAACTCGCTGTCAAAATTTATTCATATAAATATTAAAATGTGTTCACTTCACCCAGCTCACTGTGATTGTTAAACGTAGGTGAGTTGTCACTGCCAGGTCTGTCACTGCTATGTACAAATGATAAATACATATATGAATTTGAAGAACAAACAATAATATACAAACTATATATTGTACGTTCATTTATGAGTTACACAATAAACAATTATAATTATTGAATAGACCAATACATGACCGAGGAGTGAAAAAGAGAGTATGTTAAAATATTTACATTTTATTGCTGTTTTCACTTATTTACTGAAGAAAACTAACCTTTAAAAATATGGGTAGTTCTTTAAGTAACCTACCGGTCCCACTTCATTCTTATATTTATTAAATTTACATGAAGCATTAAGTTGTCTGAATTGTCTCCTCCTATTGAGTTTACCTACAGTCTATACAGCACATTATTACAACATTGAAGTGAATGAGAAGAGTATAAGGGTAACGTAATATAATTCGTTTATTCTTTTGTTTTGGTGGTGGTTTGTGTTGGTAGTCCTGTCTGGTGGACGTCTTCGAACGCATTGCTTGATATAAAAAAAATTTTCTTAAGTCACTTGTTAACGATATATGACGATTTAATATAGTTGTGTTTCATTTCATTATGTGTTTTGTGAAGTGATTCAGTTGTGAGGTGAGTCAGGTGTGAGGTGAGACAAATGTATGGTAAGCCAGTTGTAAATTGGGTCAGGTGTGAGAAAGTCAGGTAAATAAGACCTTGCTGGAAAGAAAGTTTAAAAGGGAAAATTAACATAGATTTTATATAATGGATAGTTTGATGGACTTTAATAGTAACTACATAAGAGTTTGTTAAAATATGACAGAGTCTGATAATAAGGTATGACAGAGAAAATGACAGAGTTTAAGAGAGAGTATTAAAGAGAATTTAAAGAGTAGAGAGAGAGTTTGGTATTGTATATTAGAGTTGGTTACAAGATATATAACCACATATACACATTCATGTATATATTGAGTGTGTGTGTCTGTGTGTGTGTGTGTGTGATGCAAGCCGAACATCCCTTGGAAGTTATTGGTTCATCCGACCTTTCATTCCAGTTGGGTTTAGTTATAGAGTCGCTCGAGCCCGGAATAAGTTCAGAAAGAGAAATTGATCCTAAAATCCCATTTTATAACTGAGCCGAGATTGAGCAAGAGATTGAGCAACTCCTTATCCCTCCCTCTTCACTCCTTCCTCTGGATCTGTGAGACAAGTTGGATTTTATGTGTTGATCCTTATGAAGCCTCTTTGTAATCAACAAACAGCAACATTATCATAGTTTATGTTCAGCAGCTGAAGCTGAAGCCTCTCCCCTCTTAGGTTGCCTCCAGGGCAAGTGTCTAATTTTCGAATTTCATCGATTTTTAGATTCCAGTCACAAGTTAGTGACTCGCGATTCAACCTCTTGACTTGCTGACTATACGGAGGTGCTCGACTCCAGCTTGTTATATAACAGGATTTCAGGACCTATTCCTCGTTTTACAACTTTTGAAGAGCAAGATCTCAAAAGCTGGCAAATAAAATTTTCTCATTCGGGAGGAGCGCCATTGGTCCCAGAAATATGCACTTGAAAAGATTAGTTATTTGATTTTTCACAGTTCAATATTATCAGAGGTGTAACTGAAAATCAAATGAATATTTGTTTTCCCAATTTTTTAAGAAAAGGTTGTTGGTGCCTAAAGTAGCCTCGTATCGCTGAGTGGGTGAAATGAATTTAGATTTTCTCTCGAAACATTTACATTTGCTATATTAGTGAAAACCTATTCATTTAAGGAAAAACAAATAAAAGCAACTAGACTCTTAAGAATAGGTATGAAGCCATCAGTAAGTTGATTTTTAAGGGGTTTTAAGTCCCATATTTATTTTGTTAACTTTACTAATTTTCTGTCAAGATTTTGCACAAAGAAAAATATGTCAAAGGCAAGACTTTTGAAAGATTAATATCACAGAGAAACTAAATATTTTTCAGTTCCATAAATTGTGCTGTTCAATGCTTTCTTGAGTAGCAGGTAGTCTGTACATTTTACTACTAGAATAGGGATGGTCACTGCCTGATATACTGTATGTTCCTAGTGTGTGTAATATCATGCATATTAGCATATGTATCTATAAGCCCGAGACTGAGTACTCTGAAAGTATTATTTTTCTTTTATAATGCTTTACATTGCTTACACATTAGGAGTCATGCAAGGACTGTATTCATGAGTACCTCCAAATGTACTGGTAATTGTTAATGAATCCTAACCACCTTTTTGTATTCGAACTTTCGGACTCGGAAGGTGGCGGAGAGGTGGGTAGAGGTGAGGGTTGAAAGTAGCAATATAGGCAGCTTCTTATCACTTGCATCTCTCTCTCTCTCTCTCTCTCTCTCTCTCTCTCTCTCTCTCTCTCACTACTACTACTACTACTACTTTGCTGGTGTCACTCGGAATCGAGTATGACGATCATCCAGCAATGATGCAATGATATGAGTTATTAAGGATGTCACCTATGTTGGAGAGATCTGAAGTGACTAAAGAGGCCCTCATGTGGAGGGCTACATCTAGTGCGGGAGGGGCAGCGGCAGCGTCTTTCCGGCGTTGGCGCTTGTCTACTTCGGTATGCAGTCGGGCTAATTCGAAAGTATTGACACCTTCTCGCGTGGTGCTCCTCCAAGCGTTACGGTGTGGAGTAATCGTCTTCCAGGTGAGGGGCTCGATTTGGCACTTTTTCAGGTTTGTCTTAAGACTATCCTTATACCTTTTCAGTTGTCCGCCAGCGTTACGTTTACTGTTGGTTAGGTGACTGTAAAGTAGCTGCTTTGGCAGTCTACTGTCGTCCATGTGGGTAACATGGCCAGTCGAGCGTAGTTGTTCATGGTTAATGGTAGCCTCGATGCTCCTACAGTTGGCGTCAGCGAGAACATTGGCATTTGTTCTCTTGTCTTCCCAGCGAACTCGGAGGATGGAACGTAGACTACTTTGGTAAAAGTTTTCAAGTGCTTTGTTGTGCCTCCTGTATGTGACCCATGTATCGCTGCCATTTGTCGATTTCTTTTTTTTCTGTGTAATTGGAAATTAATGTGTTAAACAGTTCAGTAGCTTCAAACTAACAGACAAATGCAAAAAAAATAAATAAATTCCAGAGCTTAAATGAAGCAAGTAATTAGTTATCAAATATTGAGGGAAATTAATTTAAGCATCATTAGCAAAACTAATTATCATATTTATAACTTTCTGACTACAGATCCTTAATTAGCATGTTGAAAAACAGCTTTTACCTTAGAGTTTTATTAACCTTTCCAGCCATCTAATAAATAACAAACGTAACGTTGGTGGGCAACGGAAAAGTAATGATACTCTTGAGAAAACGACCAGCACCTGGGAGACAATCACTCCACACCGTCACGTTTGGATAAGCCCCACACGAGAGTGTTAAAACCTTCAAGTGAACTAAACTATATGCACCTCCCGCAGTAAGTGTAGCCCTCCACACTTGCAATATTTACGTACGAACCTGCCAGTCCAATATACTGGCATTTTGAGCCATCTCAGAGGTCACCAGCAAGATGACACTTAAAATGTCATATCATTCTGTTACCGCTGGATGATCGTCATACTCTAATCCGAATGACACCAAAGTAGCTATAGCTGTAGTATTTGTTGCTTTAATGGAGAGAGAGTAAAATAAAGAAAACAATATTACAGTTAGGTTTGATGAAATTCAAAATGAAAACTGCGACTCCTGTTGTCTCAGTTGTATTTTCAAAATTATTCGTCTGTAGTGTCATATCTTGTAACACAAAATTGTAAAGATACTTTTTTTCCATGTGGACCTATAATTGGAAAAACACATTCCCTAGATTCAACCAGTAATGCTAGTACAAAGTTAGAATATTTCACAGGCCAGGTGGACACTATTTGGTATGTCCACAAAGTTACTGCAACTCACACTGTTAGTTACAATACATCCCAGCGCCTTTTATTCCTTTTTGATGTTTCCTTCTCAATTTTCCATGTTTATACCTACTTTTCTCTCCGTCTCCTTTACACCTCGCGCCCCAAGAGGAGTACAAGGTATTGGAATGATTAAGGATGTTTCTGTGTTCCTCCCATATTGTTATCATTCACCTTCCACCCATTGCTCTCTCCCTCTCCCTCTCTTTTTCTCTCCAAATGTTTTCCACTAATAACTCTTTCTCTGTTCCCATCCCTGAAACTAACAATCTCCCCATCAGCCTATCCACCTATCGTTCCCTTTTCCCTCATACCGTAAATCGTTTCCCTCATCACTTCCTATCCCTTCTTTTACTTCCCTCTGTATTTTTCCACGCCTTCCCCTTCCCTATTTCTCTCTCATCCACATCAGTTTTACCTGTATTTTAACTCTATTTTCCTTCGTTTAAACTTCAATTCTTCCACCTTTCTGTCTTTAAATTCTCCTTCTGCCTGTACTTTGGAGAAAACTTTCGAAATTATTAAAACAGAAAAATCTGAATATTCAGTGAAACGTTAGAATGACTAATGAAGTACAGGGAAGAAGAAGTAGGTTTAACTTTGTGTGATTAGTGGCAAGCTTTTACCAAAGCTCGAAAGTTGTGTCTTTAAAAATATTACTAAACGATTGCATAACATTGATGTTGCTAAAGGAAAGTGAGAGAATGAAAGGCATATAGGTTGGTAAAAATTATTGCCGTTTCAAATGGACAATTGGGGTGATATTTAGTTTTCTGCTCCTTCTGAAGATTTTTGTTATTCATGACCACTGTTCCTCGGAGTGTATATATATATATATATATATATATATATATATATATATATATATATATATATATATATATATATATATATATATATATATATATATATATATATATATATATATATATACAGTATATATATACGGTATATATATATATATTTTTTTTTTAATTCAGTTAATGGTTACTATGATTTTCCTTAGCGATTGGAATATTAAATTGAAAAAAAAACACCAAAAAACATAATGCTTTATCCATGGTAGTAATCGCTTCCTCCGGTGACGTCAAGGCTACCTGCAGCAAATTTCTGACCATCTTTTGTTGATGTCGTAGTTATAGATTACATGGGAAAAGTGGCTGCGTCTTTCATGGTTTATTTTTTTTATTTTTTACGTAAAACTGTTCTTATTGTGAGCGTGAAACCTTACGGGTGTCACTTACAAAACGAATATGAATACTCTTCAGGAAAATATTAATATAATAATTATCCACATTTCTTTATAGTAAAGCTTTATTTTGACCATAAACATTGATTTGTAGAACAATCGTTATAATTTATTTTTTTATATAGCGTGAATTATTTTCGAACTAAAAATACTTCAAGATTATGTTTAATCTTGATAACAGTTAACAATTAATCAGCTTTTAAACCATAAAATTTATTCGATTACCAACTGCACTAAACCTGTTCTCTTTGTCGCTCTCACACAGGTTTCATCAAAGCATTTTCTTTAGAATTCAACTTTATGCTTAAAGTTTGCCCAACATGATATTAATTAGACTTGTTTTCATTTTTTTTCGTAATTTTTCTTTTGTTCCAGCAAACTTTTGTACAAACACTAAAATTTTAAACCTGGAGCCGGTATTGCGTGGGCATATGTCTACTTTGGCTGCATGAGAACATTGGCAACAAACACACTCTGATCTTATGGGTGTGCTCCTTACAGGTACACACACTTGCAGCCTTAATGGTAGTGTAATGAGGGAAACTGACATGTTAGAGATCACCTGTGTGCTGTGACTAAGTTGAGAAGAGGAAATTGTCTTACTGAAACATTTGTACCTTGATTTAACAGTGCAACCTCCTCATTTCCTTGGCTGTCGAATATGAAGTACTGTACAATTCTATTATCGTTGGCCTACTCCGTTTTTTTCAGTTTTCTATGATATCCCATTGGCTTAGTTTGCGGATTTTGTAAGATAGAAGCTATTATGTGCTATTGAACATTGCAGTAATGTCATCCCATTCAGCCAACCTAGAGAGAGTTTGCAATTCTTGATGATATTCATATATAATTTCTCTTTTACTAAACTTGATATCAGTATCAGGAAGGATATGATAAAACCTAGATTTAATCTTTCAGAATATATCACTCATCTATTATGTTATTTATGTATTATTTTCCAAACAGTAGCTTTTGTCACTATTCATTATTCAGGGGAAAATTTTGTCAAATGACCAAACTCCTGGATGGCAGGGCAGGCATGCTTGATGTTGCTGATATTCAGTTTCTAACGTGAGAAAAAAAATAACCTGACTGAGACATAGATTGAACTTCATCATCAAAGATAAAGGATGTGGTATATGGAACTTGTTGACATCTCCCTCATACCACCATCACTTCACCTATCAAGGTAATATAAGATGCCACATCTCATGTTGAAGGCTCAATATGTTAAGTTAATATAATGTGTTGCCTTTGGTGTTTATTATAAAGACTCAAACAAACACAGATGCATCAAATAACTTCATGTCTTTATTTCTCCCAGTACTGCTGGTTAGTGATGGGTCATAGTCAACCAGGGACTAACTGAACTTAAGTTTTAAGAAGTGGGGAGGGGACTGTATTCCTATTTCCAATATCTCGAATGTCTCTGACCTTAATCACTATGTTGCTTGGTTTATGGAACACTAACTCTGTAAAGGACAGCGGCATTTTAACTTTGCAGCAGAAAGCGGCTAGTTTATTGTGCACCCCATACGCATCCTTTGAGCGGAAACGCAAAAAAAGGATTACAGAGGATGTGTATGATACCCCAGTGGCCATAATATTGTGGTATTGAGTGTTTCAGTACATTGTATGGTTTCTTCTGTACATAGGAGTTACATTATCCACTAGGTGCAAAATGTGGATACAAGTATATCAGTGTCTCACAGTCTAAGCCAGGGCGCAGTGTTCCGGAAATGACTACTTTTCACTGAGTATTGTAATGGTGTGTTATTTATTTACACTCAATTCCGATAGATATAATAAGAAAATATGAATAAGTAAATGATAACTAAGGTGATAGTGAGAGAGTTCGTAATGATTCTAGGCAATAATTTCCCGATTGGATGGCGGCTGTGTCTGTCGTGTACTGAGTTCATTCGAATCGTCATGCTTATATCTGTCATAAAGCAGGGCAATAAATTAGAGATATCATATAAACAGTACTTATGGATGGAAGTCATGAACACTCTTGCACAATAGCATAACTCAAGGAGGCTTACATTGCTTTTAAACTGTGTGGCACACGAGTACTGAAGTTATTGATCTCAACCTGGGTTCTCTTACTGGACTGGAGATGTACGAATAGGTGCTGCTTGCCTGTAAATGTTTGTCCAAGTAAATAGGATTTCTTAATTTTTTCTCACCAGGACACAAAATCTTCCGAAAAAAAAAATAAACGCCAGATATTAAGCTAGACTTTTGTATCATTTGAAGGAGATGCAGCTTTACTACTCGCTTGTATTTATTGATTTGTTTCTAACAAATATTCATCGCTACACTTACACTGTAACAGAGTGTAAGGAGAGGTGAGATAAAAGGTATATTACCGTAAAACCTTCCTGGTTTCATCAGGAACTAGGAACCTGTGTCTGTTAACGTAAATATATTCACCTCGAGAGTACAGCGAACGAGGCACAAGGTAATTGCCTAATAACCATTGATCTTAATTAGTTATAGAAAAGTGAAAACAGATTCTAATAAGTATAGAAAAACATTCTTCCTGGACCAGTGAAATTTGGATGTTTTATTTGACAATAATATTCATGCTAAATCATAATAAACCATATTATCTCTTTGTTACACCAAATCCTGGCCAGAGAGAATCTGAACAACAAAGTTAATTACAGCATTAATTAATTATATAAGTACACAGTTCAATTTGACTTCAGATATGAGTAAAGTTCTTTGAGTGATTAATGCTGTAACTGAGCAACTATCCCTGATGAGCAATCCGGCCTACAGAACTAACCTTCTATGTCATCTACTGCGTCCATCCATAATGATAATGTCAAGTTTCTAAATCTTTGATGAGGAACTGGAGGAGTTGGCTTCAGAGAGTAAACACAGCACTGTTGAATGGGGCAGACAGATGTTAAGGACAAATATTCCATGATGCCATGTTATAGCGGAGGTATAAAGATATAAATATAAAAATATTGTTACGAAGATTTAGTTACAATAATATTTTCAAATGCTATTTCGCTGACCTGATAAGATTTTTTTGGAAAAACCAGTCACTCAACCAGGAAAAGGCTATAATTAATAATAAATTTCTTGCGTCGCTCGCAGAAGAAAAAATCATAATTGGCATCATGAACACTGTCAGTGATAACTTTCATATTGATATTAAAAATAATTCGTCAGACAAAAGTCCATCATGTTGACAGAAATCCTGGCAAAAGACACTGTGAAATCAGTCACAAACACGAGCCCTGCAGATGTTACCGCTGCTGCCACCAACACAGAGGTCACAGCTGCCTGCAGTACATGTTCTTGTAGTAAAATTGTATCATCTTGCGAATATTTTCAAGAGTAATTGAAAGTTTAACAACCTAAGCAGCATATATTTTTGACTATGTTACCTTTAATTTATCCTATTACTTTCTCTTATACACAAAGGTATGCATACAAATTACACACACACAAAAACACGGACATTTTACGCACATGCAAATACTAACATACGAAGACATATGCAAACGGACATACAGCAGACACACGGCCAAACTTTCACATTATCCTCAGGTACAGTGGCAAGATAACTAGTGTGTGGGGTGCAGTAAGTGGGACTGTGTGAAAGTTTCTTGGTGGTAGTGTAAGTAATTAGTAGGAGGAAACGAGCTCTCAGACAGTGAAGGTGCCGCGAGCACTAACTCAAATAGTAATGGTGGCGCTCACCATTCATAATAATTACTCTTAATTATATATATATATATATATATATATATATATATATATATATATATATATATATATATATATATATATATATATATATATATATATATATATATATATATATATGACAAGAGACATAACGACATAGACCTCCTAGTCTGTAGGACCTAGAGGTCTTCGGGTGAAGCACGAGAGCCCAGTCAGTATGCAGTGCAGCAGGCATTCCACCTGCATTATGGCCTCACCTTGTGACTTCCCACTGCTGCCAGTAATCGATGGGACATACATGAATTTTTCAATCACACAATGTTGGGAATTCCCAGATACTAGGTTAGCCAAGCTATCGTTTCAACGTCGATTTTGTTATTAAGTAAAACTACCCACGCATATCTGGCTGATGAGGGTGGCGGTCAGCTGATCACAGATAGGAAAGCTCCAGAGATCTCTATTTGTTTTTTTTGGGGGGGGAGGGCGCTTTGTCCACTCTGGTCGTACGCTCCTCAAATGCCAGTATTCTCACTTACACCAATTGTAGGAGCATCGAGGCTACCATTATCCATGTACAGTACAACTACGTTGAATTGGACATGTTACTCACATGGGCGACAGTAGACTGCCATAGCAGATACTCTACAATTGACTTACAGAAGAGCATTCGTAACGCTGGCGGGCAACGTAAAAGGTATAAGGATAGTTTTAAGACAAACCTAAAAAAACGCCAAATTGACCTGGGAGACGACCACTGCTTGTCGCCCCTCTCGCACTAGGTGTATGGAGATACGTGCAACATCTACGGACGGCCCTGCCGGTCCCGTATCGGCCTCTCGAGTCGCCTCAGGTCACATCATTAGTAACTCATATCATTGTGTCATAGCTGGATGATCTACTATACTCGGTTCCGAGTGACAACAAAGAAGTAGTAGGGTGTGTGGGTTTGTGGTCTGGAAAACAAAATGAATATAATTGATGAATTACATTTGAAGGTTATTATTACGTGTAACACATTGACTGTCCAATAAATCTTATTATCCAGAGAAATATATAATCTACAGTATATAATAGTTATCCAGCAAATGACTAGAAGATGGACCAATTCAAGAGCAATTACATAAAAATGATACACATTTATAAAAGTGCTTTAATACATTATCGGTCAATACAAAATATTTGAGCCATCAGTGACTAGCTTGACTCAGTGGTTTATTAGTTTGATACTATTTCATCAAATTGGTTCTCTCTATTAGTGAACACATATTCGTATTTCACGTTCAGTGTGACTGGTCGGTCCAATATTTCATTTCAGTCATCACACTCCAGTCAGCTGTATCAAATTTGATTAATGCAGCTTTGAAAATCTCACTTTGTGAGTCTCAATCACTATTAAATTAACACACTAAATACACTTCTTTTAATGTAATATGCTTTGCTATAATACTTGGTGTATATATTATGAATGAGTCCTTGCGTCTTTGTACCAGGGCCAAATATTGCTTCCCGTTGATCATTTGTAAAAGGCTTTACAGATTCAAACTAAAATTAATGTTTAGGTGATGTTAATGTATCTTGCTCGTGTTCAATAATTTGATCTTTCTATTTCACGTTACCAAAATCATTGGGGCGTGTAAGCTTACCTTAAGAGTGAATTCATGAATCAAGTTGAAAGATGGGTCACAATGTCCATAGTATTTTGAGTGTGGAATGAATAAGAAAGGAACAAACGTCTGTCATTACGTCCGACCCTCCTGTGTTATTCATGTTCTGTTCGATCTATAACTGATGAATGATCGCCGGGTGGAAAGTAATTTGCATGACAGCTTTATATCATAAGTCTCTACGACTCATTCAACACCCACCATTTTTATTTACATTTTCCAGATATATTACCGCTGCTCCACTTAAATTTCACGTGGCTTCTGATTGATAATTAAGAAATGCATAGAAGGATCGCGATAAATGTTAGTACATGTTAAATTATTGATAATCTCTGTATTACGCCTGTATTCATCGCCTTAAAGTGGCCTTCCAACCATTGTTTTTTATCGTATATCTGTGATTTTGTCATAAATATCAATAGTTAATATAAAATCTTGGCTCATGTAGTGAATATATTCCTCGATGTAAAATTCTATATTGGTCATAGATACAGTATATGACGTTTGACCTATGCATTTTGACATCATGTATCTCCACTTACTCATCCAACTTCATAATAGGTATGTTACTGAGGTCCTTTTATAGTGGGTAAACACATCACCTGGAGTAAATCAATTCATGACATTACAGTAAAATGATACAACATCCTTTTGAGCAATATGTACAATGGTAGTGTGTGGTAGGAGGTGTAGTGTGTGGTGTGGTAGGTGGTGTGGTGTGGTAGGTGGTGTGGTGTGGTAGGTGGTGTGGTGTGGTAGGTGGTGTGGTGTGGTAGGTGGTGTGGTGTGGTAGGTGGTGTGGTGTGATGGATGGTGTGGTGTGATGGATGGTGTGGTGTGGCAGGTGGTGTGGCAGGTGGTGTGGTAGGTGGTGCTATACGGTTACATAAGTGGGTAGTAAGTCTCATTACATCAACACAAAATATGTTATTTATTTAGAAAGTCATTTTGATGCAACACTGTTCATTTATTGTAAAAATATTTCTAATTACAATAAAAGTTCCTTTGTTTAATAGAAAATACAGGGGGAGATGTGATAAGCGTCTTTGTCGGTAAACACTGAGGAGTCTATTGTATTAATATTAGTAGCATTATTATCTTAAAATTTTGATTCTGATGTATTTCACAGTGATTGTTTTAATATATATATATATATATATATATATATATATATATATATATATATATATATATATATATATATATATATATATATATATATATATATATATATATATACACAAAAGAGGCACTAGGTATAAGGAGAACGAGCCAAAGAGATAGACTAAAGGAGACGGTCAGAGAGGATGATGTTTGAGGTTAAACTGTAAGATGTTGTTGTCGGGGGATAACTAAACACGTCGTTGTCGTTGCCGCCACTCTACATGATTTCGTCGCCGATGTCGCTTTTGGCACAGCCACAGGTGTTGCAGACCTGTAACCAGGCACCCTCGCAGCCCTGGAGGTTGCAAAGGTCGTAGGTCTCGTCGCGGTTGAGAGGAGAGGTGATGCCGTCGAAGTATACGGATCCCGTGTCCAACATCCACTCCGGCGAGGTGTTGTCCCGGCGTAGCTCCTCTAAGTTGAGCCAAGTGTCCTGGTGCTGGTTGTGACTACCTGTAAGACGCGTGGACAGTTGTTATACAGATATTCAGGTGGTGTGTGTACGTCTGTATGCACCAGCCAGATGTCATGACATTGGCTACATGTGAGACACATCTCCAAGTATGTGTACTGGGGATGAAACTATAGATCGGAGATAGTGTGAGAATGTTCAGTTCATAATTATTCAAGCCTTCCCACTGAATACTCCCACACTATCTCCCCATCTAGTTTCATTCCTATTATGTTCCAGGTGTCTATGTGTAAACCAGGTATAAAGGTGGTTGTTTATTAACAAATAAGACAACCAGGTGGTTAAGCTCAATATAAAATAAGGATCGCATTTGTATATTTTTCTCCTGACTGACACAACTTAATGCCAGTAACTTATGTTTCATCATTAAGAACATTGTGGATCATATTGTGGCTAGATGATTAAGCTAACCTGGGTTCCTGAAGTCCTCGAAGTAACAGCAAGTGCCGGAGCCACCGTCATCGTGGTAGGAGCCGTGAGAGTTCTTGCCCACGTAGACGATAGGGTGGTTGGTGTTGTAGACCTCGTAGTTGCCTTGTTTGCGCGTGTAGCGGCCTTCGTGTTGGTAGTACATCACCTTATCCAGTTTTTCATTCGAGGTGTCAACGTCTATCACCTGGCAGTGAAACACCACAACCACGTGACTCATTTTGTTTACACACATCGACACCACAAGAGAGTTTGTTATCATCTCGTTTAGTTGAGCTAGTGCAGGAGCTTCGCCTACTTATATTTTCCCAAGTCCCAAGAGCCGTAACACTCTGATCAGTTATCACGTTTGTTACTATGTAACACTGTGTTGTCACTAATTAATAATAACTGATTTTATGAGGTGAAAACAAAGTACACGGCAACGTTAATTGCAACAAAAAGTGGGTGCGGTAATGGAAATATCTAAGGTTCATATGTGCTACACTACAACGCACCAAACTAGGAAATAGAAGGAAGACGATAAAAAAATATCGGTGCATATGTAAACACATATAAACCAAGGGCAGCATAACCTAACCTAACCTATCCTAAACAACCTCCTGGATGTGGGGAGGTTGACTAAAAACTGGGTACTACGACCCCTCAGCGCCAGGGGGATAAACAACTGACCTTAACGACGATGTGTTCCCAGTCAGCGTCGTGAGCACCTGCCCCGGGGGAGCACGTGTCCTGGTAGCCGTAGAAGAACCAGTAAGCTAAGCCGCACCAGATCGAGATGATGAAGGAAACAAATTAGTTAGGAGGTGTTAGGATAAATAACTCTCTCTCTCTCTCGAATAATAATCTCTCATATCTGTTATCTCTTTATCTCTTCGTTAACTCCCCTACACCTTCCCCAAGACTCACCAACATGGACGGCATTACCACACTCCATCGACTTCCAGTATATAGGCACAGCTGCATCGATCATAGTATTGTAGTTAGTGTTACAGATCTGATCGTGGTTGCCGCGTTTCCTGGTGTTGTAGTAGTCGGCGGCAGAGGAGGTGAAACACTTCTCTTTGTCACCCTTAAAATGAAAAGACAATTGACCAGTTCGTTGTAATATAATAGACAATATAACATCTTTGCATACTTAACCTTCCAATTATGCAGTACCTGTTTATATACAATAATACAGCAATTAACTTAAGTGGAAAATTTAATTTGCTGATAAAGAGGAGCATCAGGAAACTCACAAACATCGTAAGTGTTGTCTAATTCAATCATTTAATGTTTCGGAACATCACTTTTTCCATCCTCAGAACGGAACCGAAAAGATAAAGGTTCTCTGTTGCAAGTGTATTTTTTTTTTAATATCAAAATAGATAGTTTGTGACCTGTAGCTAACCCAACCCTCCTCCCTAGGTAGAGTATAGGTGTTTAATCCCTTTCACTACGGGACGCCACTTTTGAAATTCTATTTGACCACACCGTACACAGGAGGGTTAAATATCAGTTAGAATAAGCCTGTATTTGTATGATCTTAGACCCTAATTATTTACAAAGCAAAAATCCTCAAAATTTGGCTTCGGGACACATGTACATAAATATTAAAATTGCTATTGGTTTCGATCTCTTACGTAGTGGGTCTTGACAACTTGGCTCTTACATAACAGTCTATCCAGTGTACAGTACACAACGACTTGCATAGTAACTTGCTTTTATACTTAATCCCAGTCTTATATACACACGTATATGTGTCTTTAAATTGATACAGACAGACATGTGAAAAGTGAAAGGATCCCAGACACACGACTTCCCGTTAGGTTGAGTGTGGATGCAGCTCACTCTAATTAGCCTTCGGTATACACACATAAACACACACTCACCTGCTTGGAGTCAAACTTGAGGCGTGGTGCGTACTTCACAGCCAAGTTATACGGGTTCCACGCCCAACCTGTAGGAAGAAAGAGGTTACACTTCTGCCCTGACACGCCACCATACTACATTACCACCCTCAACCACGCCCATCACCTGCCTTCATCACGCTTCACCTAAACTCATTACCTCTCACCCACCATCATTAACCCTTATATACGCCCATCACCCTTCATTAACGCCCACTTCTCACCCACCACCATCTCCTAATCTGATAAAACTAACGCCTATAATTAACTGGGGTAATTACATCATTGGTTTGCTATTAAATTTACTATCAAGGCATTTCTTAATTATCCATAATTATTGTACAGACAGATCGAGAGAGAAAGAGACAGATGGAGATACAGAGACAGAGAAACAATCAAGGAACCAGTCACAGGCATACAGACAGACAGACAGGCAGACAGACAGAGAGACATAGAGGAAGAAAGAGACTTATAAACAGAGAGAGAGAGAGAGAGAGAGAGAGAGAGAGAGAGAGAGAGAGAGAGAGAGAGAGAGAGTCCCCGCCCCGCAAAAGAGGATATGACAACGAATGCACAACATGTTAGATCAGTACCTTGAGCCGCGAAGTACAGCAAAGCCACCAATTCCAGCCTCATGGCGGACTGCTGACGGAAACGAGCAAGTACACACACACAGACACGCACTAGCGCGCAGCAGGATCAGTATTGGGAGAGATTTCCAACTAGCAACTGTAGCAGGAAATATGGCAGACACATCAAGTAGCAGTAACAGCAGTTGCAGCTACGTTGTGCCGGGGCCTCAAACAGACCATTTATTATATCCATAAGCACCATCAAAGATTCCGACACCAGCTCCACTTATGTCTGGGAAACTCCACCTGCTGCACACACATAAAATCCACTCACACACTTCTGCTCTATTCTAACACACACACACACACACACACACACACACACACACCAAGAACACCTTGATGCAAAGTCTGTAGAGAGAAGTAATCTCATTAACTTTATGCTGGGCAAACAGCACAATGAGTGTGATATTTCATATACTGAGTGGGAGCTTGACGCCGCCCTCCCCAGGGGTAAGTCTTCTGCCCCTGGTGAGTAAGGAGTCACCTGCAAGGCGCGCGCCGGGCAATCCATTATTGGCATTGTACAATATTGTACATTGTACACTCTTACCCAAAACTTCCCAAACGCTATAAGCACTGTGCTATCTGAAAAATGAACGAAGAATCTGGAACCATTCCGAGTTGACAAGCCCCATTCTGCTGATTCTCACATCCATCGTGCCCAGGTGTTGGAAAAGTTTTGTTGACTGTATAATATTCTTATTTTTATTTGTTATTATCTCCCGGTAACACCTTTAGCTACTATGTAAATATATAATAGGCTTCAGCTTAATAGAGTATCAATGTTAATGGGTCCATCCCCCTTCTCGAATGGTCCTGTGGAGCAGGATTTTTTTTTTCACCGTGGACAACAGCTAGTTAATTGTGCAACCTATACTCATCCTGTGATCGGTAGCGCAAAAAGGTTTACAGAGTAGATGTCACAAAGGGTGTTGATCAGACCCCAATGACCAAGATATTATGCCTTTAAGTATTACAGAATATTTCCTGTGTATTTTTTTCTTTAGATCGATAAATATAAATTTCCTTAGGTATTAGATGCGAAGTGTGGATACCGCTTTAGTATTTTAGCTATCTTGCCATCAGCGATAACGTGCTGTGCCATTGCATATACAGTGTGCTTGGATCTATCCCTAAAATGGTCAATTTTTTTCACTGTCTTATATGTAGTGTTGGAGTGTGTGGCCATATATCTGACTGCACACTTTACATTTAGTTTTGTTCACATCTGCCTGCGGGGCATACTGCCAGAGGTACTTATATCCTAACCTTAATCTAGCGGTTATAACATCTTGTAATCTAGTGATCTTGTTACTTGCTCCATATACATGTTTTACTGGATACATCTCATCATGGTAAACAATGGATTGACTAGTGCGTATTTGCACTTGTTAGCTACAAATTCATCCAAACCGGTATATGAATTTGAAAACATCTAAACCCGATGTTCGACCCCGATTAAATGGCCTTTTGAGAAGTTGTTCATAGTTTAATTGAGTTTATTAATGGTTTAGGTCAGTTGATTTAAGGCGTTTTCATGATATATTTTTTACATATATTCAATTAAATAGCCAGTTGAAGTCTGATATAAAAGGCTTACGACCCTGATTTGGGAGACTCAAAAAATGCGTCCGTAAAAGGTTTAGAAAATGACCCGGTGACTTGATTATCTGTAAATATAATTAGGAGTGAATAAAAAAACCTTCAGTAGGTTTTTTGTGTTGATGGTGATGAGGAAAATAGAAGTTTATATGTTAACGGGTCCACTTTTAATGGGGCCAGAATAATGGGGTACATAATTAATGGGTATGTTGATGTATTTTGCTTTGTAAGTATGCCTGTGTATGCATATTTTTCCGTATATGTTCATGTGTGTGTGTGTGTGTGTGTGTGTGTGTTTGTTTATCTAATATACTTTAGGACTAGGCGTGTGTCTGTCTGTCTGTTCTGGACAGCCGAAATGGCACAATCGTTTTTCATCAAACTTGGTGGAAAAATCGCAAAAAATTCGTAGTGTGGAACAAACCTGGTCCCCTGTCGATGGTTTCTTTAGGAAGGCATTAATTAACAATTTTGTTTACGATGGAAACCGATGCAAGTCTACGGACTTGACGCACCCTCATTCGCTGTACGCTGTCACGAGCGTTCAAACTTTCACAAGGGCACGAAGGGCCCGCGATCACTTGTACCTACTATATTCAAGTATTTCTGTATGCGTATGTCTGTGCGTATGTATGCCTCTAAGTCTATTTGTATAATTGTATATGTCCTTGTGTGTGTGTGTGTGTTTGTGTTATCCTGTGTCTTTCTGTTTATACCTGTGTACATGTATGTCTTTGTTTTTGTATACTTGGTGTGTCTGTGTGTGTCTTTGTGTCTTTCTCTATATACAAGGGTGTGGCAACAACACTCTTAGTTACCTTCCTTACCCGCACCAATGCTAATCTAACTCGCGGGGTGTTCATCCAATACAGGATGAAAGGAGTCTCCAAAATAAGACAACTCCATGTGCCGAACCCACCCACGTCGTTCACACTGAATATGGGACCTTCAGGAGATCCTGAACACCTTCACAGACATGTGTCCTGACCACTAGAGAGCCGAGACTTATCCGAGTCGCTGCTGCCGGCTACCAAGGCCAGGCTGTTGGTCCCTTCCCCAACTCCTTCCACTCAACCAAACGTCTCTGCCGGAATATCAGCGAAGTCCTTCCAAAAGTGAAAATTTCGTTTGATTTAAACTCTAAACAGTAACCGCTGAGAGTCGTGGCCAAGTTGCCTTTCACACCCACCTGTAAGGTCCCATGATACCATGGGAACCGACGACTCTTGGTAACAGGCGGTGAGGCGCTAATCAGTCCACGCTGGGAAGTTTGGTAGCGGTCAAGGGTCGGCTTTATACTTAACTGTGAGGTACCACATGGCAGTGAGCAGTGAGCGAGGCACTTTAACACCAAACCACAGGGTGTCCCTATGACAATGCAACACCACATAATGATCGAGTTGATACTACCTTACATGAAGGCCCTCATGACACCACCTGTGAACGAATTACTGCGTCACTGCGCTGTTTTGTTAAATATTTTGGATGAATAAAGTAAAGGAAAGTTTTATTTTTATGGACACCAAAACGTTTACAAAAAAAATAAAAATAAAAAAATCCAAAATGTGGAACAAGTCGCGGATAAAGTTAGGTGAAACTGCCTTCATACTTCCTGGTTATCAAATCGTCGCGACTCCTGTAGACAACTTTATTTAATATTTGAAAAGCAAGCTCTAAGACCTCCTCTAGCCATGACTACCCTTGAAAATAATGAGAATTTTTGAATAAGCCTCCGAGAAACTTGACAGCTCTTTTTGTACGGAAATCTAATATTATAATAACCGTGAATTTTGTATGTAACATCAGATGGTATACCTTCTTGAAGTCAACACATACTGTACACATTTAATACAGAATACTCCGTAGTCTTATAGAGAAATATGTACGTTTTATCAACAAAAGTCCACAACAGAAAGCCATAACAAGAGAAAAGGGTCCCACTTTGTCCCCGGGAAATTGTGTGAAGAAAAGCATTTTTTACTAAGTATTGCTCCGCAATATAAAGTCGGACGGTACGAAACCATTTTACATGACTACTTTATTCATTTTCTTCTGCACGAAAGTTAATATTTACTGAAGTGACATATGATTTACACAGTTTTATTTGCAGTTTGAATTTATATAATTAAGTAGTATGAGGCGTTACATAACCTATGAGTAACCCAACAGTTGTGGAAGAATCAGTCTCTGTGAGAGGTAAGTGGGAACAAACAGGGTGTGGTCTGACCGTATACTGGCACCATGTTAAGTTGTTCACCTGCCATCTTCTTCTGTTACAAATTTTACTTGGGTAGCTAGATGAGGGCAATTAACGAAACTAAATTTACAGTTAAACAATGTCTTTCGTGTAAGAGAACAGTCTTGCAGAGCGAAATATTTAATGAACATGAAATACAGTATGTTATTATTTCTTCGTTGAGCTTAAGTAGTAGGCAACTAAAATCTTGACTAGTAATTACTCCTGCATTTACTGGCCCTTATTTTTTTAAATAAAATCAGTGGGTTTTTTTTTAATTTCAACCATTGTCGTGAAGAATTTCCTCGCAAAAATTAACAAGTCGGCACAAAAAAAAAACACGGATTCTAAAATACAGGATGGTGTAATAAGCAATGTAAGGCAATTGATAAAGGAAAAATTCACTTCTTAATGGAGGAAAATGAAACACAAGAGAGAGCTGCTCCAAATTTCAGCTTCCCGCATTCTATTGCAGGTTCCAGATGAAGGTAAAAAGTCATTTGGAGAGGCAATTAAATTCAATAAACTTAATAAGATTACCTGTAAGGTTATGGTTATTAACTAATGTAATTCCTGCATGACGCCGAGACGAGCTGTCTCCGAGGATTAAAAGATCCGACGGGCCACATTGTCGTACCTATGAACTCGGGAAACGTATTGTCACATTTTCTGTAGTTTATAATCTTTGCCCAACAGTTTGTGTCCGAAATTACGATGGTGCATAACCAGATGCAAAAACCAGGCGTCTAGTCATCCGTTTACTTAGGAAAGTGAATCCAAACAACCAGAGCGCTGAGTCGAGAGCTGATTACCAAAGTCACAGATAAGAAATAGGTGAGGGAGAGGACCTGCATACGACAAGTGTGCCAAATAGTAGTTGCAGTAGTAGTATCTGCTCACGACACCTACTGCTTTTCCTCAGGTGGAAAGACAGTGGAGTGGCTTGTGTCCACTTTTTACTTTTATTATTTATGTGAATAAAAACTTACGAACAAGAGATGGTATTTAGGAATTTGAAAGGTGAAGTTAATGAAAGGTAAACACAATGCAGCCGTGACATGACTGAGGCTATGTGCATGGGGAATGAAAATGTTAAACGTGGCCACAAGCGAGAATATAATTAACAGCAGAACAGAGGAAAGAAAGAGAACTCTAGATGAATGTTAAGCTTCCTCGTGGAAAAAAAACAACAAAGAAAAGATAATTAATGACATTGTGGGGGGTACATCTCTTAATTGGAAGGGGGAGGGTGAAATTGGAAGTGGCAGATATGACATGAATGGGAGCAGTATGTGGATGTTTAAGATGCACAGAATATGAAATATCTCTGTTTAGAAATACAATGAATAATTGGAAGTGAGGAAGAATCAGGCAAAGAATTGATCAGGGACATATGAGAGATTTGGGATTCTTTGCGCGATCTCTACAAAAATGCCTAGTAAACGCTAGCTTCTAAATGCTAGGAATCAGACGATCAATATTTGTCCGGTCACCCTGCATCAGAGTAGGAACCAGCTTGTATATACATACAGTATGCAAGTAAATCACCGTAGGTACGCGTGATCCAAGTATATACTGATAACCACAAGAGACAGAGATGATGACAAACAGAATCATTGATAAATAATATTAATAAAATGTTAAAGAATTCAAGGACTTCCACGGGCAACGCTAAGTAAATTCTACGCAGTTAAGAGAAGAACAGTTGAGGAGCCTAACACAACCGGAGAAATAGCTAAATAATTCTGTTGTTTTCGGAGCAAAACTTAATGAAGTGGACGATAATGGATCGATGAATGTTATAAAGTGGGGATGGTGAGTCCCTGAGTCCCGCACCAGAGCTTGGGTCACAGAAGCCCTTTGCGGCGCTCTTCCCCTGACATGCTGGACAGTCGTTGCGTCCTAATTTCTGTTCTCATCACGAGTCGTTTTGCCCCAGGTCCACTTCTCAGCTGCTCGTTTCCACTCTTTATAGCACTATTCGTTTTGCTCTAATTCCCATTTTCTTTAGAACGTTTCGCCCCGATTCCTTTTTATATTGGGTCATTTCTTCAAACTTATGCAAAAAAGAAAGATAAATAAGAAACAACGAACAGAATTATTTCAGAATCTTTAGTTAATTTTACACCTTAGCCATTATAAATATTAATTGTAATGAATCATGTGTTATTTTTTACTTGATAAATTAAATTCAACGTGAAAATTTTCTGTCTCATCATTTTAATACAATATGGATGTAATAAGAAAACCCAGAATTTTTTAAACAATATTAGCTAGCGGAGCGCACGGGGAAGGTGCCGCAGCGTTTGGTAGTGAATTTATAGTGAAGCCTAACAGAATTATTATATGCATTCAATTATTTATTAGATATATAATTTTCTTTTGTTTTGGGTTGGCCGTTTCGTTTAATGTCTCGTACAACTGCGATAATGCATAAGAGTATTTTAGTAGATTATATACACTACTATATTATATAACCACATTTTACTGTGGTAAATAATTGCAATATAATATTTCATCATCAGAGCCTAGAATACAGACCAAAAGTTTTAACAATTACAAGAAAATATACAAGAAAAACGAAACATCATTCTAAACTTTACCTTTCGTCAAACTTTTCAAAGTAAAATAGCATTACAGTGTAAAACCTCTGAAAATTTGGAGACCTAAGTACGAAACTAAAATTAGAACAAACTTAAACATACAGGAAGTATTACCTTAATGGCTGAGAATTGTAATACCAAATTACTTTAAAAAAATTTTCAGAAAGTTAGGGACAGTAAGCTCCACCACGGGCCGGGTGATAATGGGGGATAATGTGTTAAAAAAAAATTAAACTCGATAAAATTATAACCAGGATAATAATAGTAATAATAATAATAATAATAATAATAATAATAATAATAATAATAATAATAATAATAATAATAATAATAATAATGGCACTGGTGTATGCGTTTTGTGTGTGTAGCATCTGTTTGAATAGAGCAGATGTGTGTAGGTAGACCAGGTGTGTATAGCGGCTGCAATTTCCTACACACAGTGGAGTTGGTGTCGTAATCTTTGACGGTCTGTACGGGTATCAAAAATGATCCCTCCCCCCCCTGCATTTCATAACCGTAGCTACGACTACTGTTACTGCTGCCTGCTGTGTCTGGCATATCTTCTGCTACAGTTGCTAGTTAGAGATCTCAACCTGTTACTTCTACTGTTATTCCTGCTCTGTGTGTGTGTGTCCGTCCATCAGTACTCCGTCATGAAGCTGGTGTTAGTGGGTTTGATGTAAGTTACACAAGAAAACCAAAGAGGACAAAACCAGTGTGGCGAGTTCATTACTTTTTGATTTGATAAATATTCCTTATAATCTGATTGTGACTAAAGTGATACCCCAGCCAGTTGTGTCTCATATTTCTTTGCCTCAAATCTTAATTTATTTCCTGCCTGTGCTTTCACCAGAAGCATGAGGAAAAAGTTCAACTTAGCTGTATTTGATAACTTAGATAATTTGTATATGAATGATTTGTACAGTGCTAAAAATGTCAGTGCCAATTTACAATCCCTACGAATAAGTTTCGTACTTAATAATGTACCACTCACCACCGATGTACACAACTCTACCAACTATATCGGACTCTTTGACTATCTCACTTCTTGTCACGAGTCGTTGCTATCCACACACCCCAACACCGAGATCCTCTACCTAGGGAATTTGAATGTACGTGTTTCACCTTGAATTTTTAGTCCATTTCTTGAATTATTCTTATGAAGAACAATCAAAAACAATTCTCCTTTGACAAAATGTTTACTGAAAATATGTCAAACCTTTGACCTTAATAACTTCTTTTACTTTATTAAAATCGACCATATGTAAAAATAAAATAGGGTAGAAGTTATTTAAGGAATTAATTTTTCAGTCCCAGGTCTTCTGATGTAGTCTCTGGTCGGTGGAATGTTGTAGTCTCTGTTGTTTTTGTTTTTTGTTTTTGTTTTTTTACAAATTTCCCCCCTAATCTCTCCTATATCTAATGCCTTTTAAATACGTTCGGTTATAATGAAAAAGTCATCGACTTGTACTTTAGCTACAGGTGCACTTTTTACCCACCGATTATTACTAACACGTCAGCGGCTGAGAAGTTTTTGTGAGGCAAGAGGCAGTCCTTCCTTTTTCTAAACGGATATTTAGGCCCGAATTTGGGTTCTTTGGAGGGCGGCTGTAAAAGGGCCCTTAAAAGCTGCCACTCTAGCGTCGTTCCCTGTGGAGCAGAGCGAGGCCGTGACAATCCCGGTCTTGCATGCATTGCGCTGCTGCAACGAAAATACCAAGGGAAATGTTTACCACAGACTTTTCTGTATTCTATTTCTTGGTGCAGAGTGGGGAGCTCCTGGGAATATTTTGACATTTTTAAGGTGTTGTTGTGTTATATATATATAACGCATTTGTTTCCCGTGTAAGAAAGAAAATAGGAATGTAAATTTCTGTGAGTAATTACATTTTTACATATCTCAAATATTTTGTTTAATATATCTAATGCATACACATACTTAACAGTTATCAAAACAATAACAGTCTTTTTTGTCACTTAGCATTGAAGATAAACATTTTCAGTAAATCTAAATAAGGTACAACCAATGGTACAGCAAGTGTCTAGTATACAGTGTATGTATGACTCGGCATGAGTAATTGTGATACATTTGAACACAAATTCATACTTAATTTCAGATTAATTATATTTATTACATTATATATACCAGCTACATTCTGTGGCACAGGAAGCAGGCGAGTGACCTGCGTGTTATTTTCATATATTTTAAGGGTTGCAACAAAACTATTAACTGGAGATTCCTGTAAAATTGACTGTGGACACCAGCAGAGGTTATACAGTATTAAGAAAAAGATACAACAGTGATTAGTGATGTACGACGCGCCTTGATTCAGTTTGTACATACCCAGTAAAACAGCTAAGGGAGGGAGGGGGATGATATTAGAGCAGGGGTTATTGACCTTTTCCATCTTCCGCTCAGGACATTTCTCCCTCCCAATTCGAATAAAAGACACAAAAAATTACTACAGGGGTACTGCCATTTCTTTATATACTCCCGTACGCTTCAGACCAGAGACAGGCGCTAACACCACACCCCACACCCCAAGCAGCGTTACAAACTCTTGTAGAAGATGTTATGATGCTGACCCATATCACAGGAAACAGGGAAGATTCTCCTCATTTTGAGGAAATGTAAGGATGAATTTTCCTCGTCTCATTTGGCGTTAGACTGCATAAAATCATCCCCCTCTCCTCCCCCCTCCCCGTATTTGTAAGCTTTCGGTAATGAGCGGATTGACTCTAGGTTGGGCGCCAGACACATACTGTGCAGTTAGAACATAGCGGGAGGCTCTGTAGTTTCTGGTGGCTTCAGTTCTTTTGGAGCCCAGTTCATTCAAAAACTGTATGGTTCTGTCGCCCTTGGGACCCAGAGTATTTGTTCTTACTGTACTAAATCAACATTAACGGCTAATAGTTCTGCTCTTCAACTCCTTCTTGAGTTTGCTGCCCTTTCTATTTTCGCTTCAATGTGGAAGAAAGGTTGACGTCATAGTGGAAGCTTCTGTGTAATACCACACCAGCTTCCTGCCATCCTTCCAGGACAGCAATGTGATCCCAACTAGATGTTTATCAGACACGTTGGGTTTGAAGGTTTACGATTCCTATTAAACTGGTTCGTTAAAACTTACCTACGGCTGGTGGCATGAGGGCGATGGTGATCTGCCCTCTCACTGTCGAAGAGACACGTGTATTCAGTGTGGGTAAGGGTGGGATGGCCATAAGGAGATTCCTAGCCTGAGGAACAATCAGCACTTGCAAGCGAATCCCATCCAAGATAGATGTTGCCCTTTCAAGTATATCTAAAGTAATCTTCTCTATGATGGGTAGGTCCTGTTGGTGGTCCTTAGGGGTGTCTGTCTGGCCGCTTGGGATGTGACGTCATCTCACAGGGTGACTACCTCAGTAAAACATGATTCGTGGACTTCACCAGGAGTAAATCGTTCTGCGCATATAACCTTTACCGTTGCGTTAAATGCTATGAAGGTCGAAGGAAGTCAGGAAAGATGGTAGTATGATCGAAGAGGCATCGTGATGCACACTTCTCCTTAACAGTTTAGGAGAGTAGCGGTTAGATAAAGTTCTGTTAAAATTATATTCCATAAAGCTATCTATATATATGTTTCATGAACATATCTGGCCAGTTAGAAGTTGAAAAAACAAAACCTCCAAGTTATCACTCATTATTAGACGCACTACGGGTAGACTCAAGTATACTGAGGTCAGGGAAAAAGAGGTGCCCTTTTTTTCATCTGTACTCCTGAAAATCTTTCGTTGAACAAATATTTCTTGTTGTAGCTGAAATTTCTTTCGTGTCGAGAAGGGAGGCGAGGTCTTACTGAAATACGAAAGTCCAGGGCAGGTCCCCGACGTCGTCTTAACCAAGCGCCTTGCCATGTATTCCACACTTTATACTCTAGTTGATTTTTATTAACCTCTTCAAGAGATGCATTTACCCAAAACCTTTAATTTTTTTGTTTGACAAGAAGATTGGAAATTTTCCTCGGTTAAAAATCACTGGTTCACCCAATGGGTATTTTTAATTTTCTGGGGCAAACATTGTACGCATGAACATTCAAGCTTGTTGGTCAGTTTTAAAGTTTGTTTAATTTGAATTATTTGGGGGAAGAGTTTAAGATCTTGCTGCATTCAAGCCGAATTTCTGGGTTCGAAATAAAAAAGGTTATGGCAGTCCGTTTCATACAGTAGAGTAGGAAGAACTCAACGTTGTCCTTTAATTCATTTTTTTGTGCATCTTTAACGTAAAATTGGCGACGGTAACACATCCATCTCGTCTGAAGAATCTAAAATATTTCGTCACCTTTCTTTGCGGAAAGAACTTTAAAATTCCACTTCTTTAACCACATTGAGATAAATAAACCTAATATAACCAAGTCATCCATTCCCTTGGAAGGCCAAAACTATATTCCAGCCATCTGAGGTGGGACCCAACCTTCACCAATAACACTCCGTCGCAATATGGAAATCAGGAGAACGTTTTACCTGGAAGAAAATTTCGCCTAAAACGAAACCAAATTTGGATAAAGTTTATGGAAGGCTAAACTGACAGGGACAGTATCTCAGTGCATCTAAACTATATTATTGTTTTATGCTTCTGAATAAAAACGAATCACGTATATATAATCAATATATATATATATATATATATATATATATATATATATATATATATATATATATATATATATATATATATATATATATATATATATATATATATATATATGAGAATAACGGCAAATTCAATGAACATATTAGTATATAAACAATGTACCCAACCCAATCATTATAGTAAATTAAAATTTTAAAGGGGGAGTCCTTGGTTTCTTCCTCAACATAGATATTATATCAAGTGCGGTGAGCAGAATGAATTTACTGATGACATGGTCGCTGGGTCGGTACCTGGAGTGTGACCAGGATATTCTCTCAATGTTTCCTCACCTCCTGTCCGCCAACACCTGGAAGCTGTTTCTTTTTTTTCCTTTCCTTACCAAACTTATATAATATCGTTTTGTGGAATAAGGAAAACACAGCTGTTATTTTAGTTCTTCAATGGCACTTTTTTTACGATTATTTCAGTTTTAATTATATAAATAGTGAAAAGCTATTACTGTAACTGTTTTTCCTTCTCTACACAGACATTTATTTCTCTCATAATTTTTAATTGTTGTTTGACCTTTGCTACAAAAATCTTAATCAAAGTGGCCACTAGTGATGAAATGCTTACAAATATACCAATGGGCAGAAGACACAAGCAATGAAAATGATAATTACAAGATATCAGCCTTTTTTTGTTCAATAACACAGTATTTATTAATCACATAAAACAATGGATCGTAAAATTTTAAAGCCAGGAAAAATAGACAAAAGTGAACAGGTTTGAGTGTTTGTCTGGGGCTGCTCATTCCTCGGGCCGGCACGCACGCAGGCGAGGAGAGCGCTCAAGTGGACGCTGATTGTGCGCTCCAGCGAGCCCAGTTATTTTGCACTTTTACATCCAGAAAATTAAATTGTGAAAACAGTATGCGAAGAGGAAGAATCAAGAAAAATGGTCGGGGACACTTTTAAGCCACACGCCTGCCCCTAGTTAAGTTACGAGAGTTGAATAAATACTGTACATATAAATTAAACAGATCAATATGCCAGTGATTACAGCCCCAATACGCTCTACCACTACTATTTACTGATGATTTTTTTATTCCGTCTGTCAATATTATTCTCGTAAAGTAAAATTTCTTTGTGGACTGACCCATAGGTATACAGTAAACAACATAAATGTATAGTTGTAGAGATAGCTGAGTTAAGACAGTTAGGAAGGTAACGAACGAATTGTGTGGATGATTCTCTTTTTCGTTGTGTTATGAGAAAAATGCTACAATAACAACAAACTTTATTTCTGGAACTTTTGAAGACTAAAGGAAATTGTGGAAAACTACCATCCCCTGATCCTCCTACCCTCCAATTTGTCCATTAACACTTCTTATTATCCTCTCAACCCTAATTATATGACCAAAGTATCTCATTTGTTCTTTCCTGTACATTTCAAGTTTTTATCGTGAAGCTTTTACTAATCTTGGTACTTCATTGTTTGTTTTCAAGTCTGCTGAAAGTGTCCCTTGCAATATTATCTGCTGATTTTATTTGTTTAGTCTTATATTAATTTATTTCCACTTCTTTAAGCTCCGTGTTGCCTACCACAAATTGTATTTTAGGATTTATTAAAATTTGAAAGCAATCATTAATTTCGTCTTTACAGCATTAATTCTTAATCCATATTCTTCACCTTTATCTACTAATTTGTTAATCAGTTTCTAACACATCTTCACTATCCATGTTAAATGTAACTTTTATTCCTTCAGTGTTACTTGGAAGTTCTCTCATTAAGAATTACACCAATTTATACTATGTGGGAGATAGAACACAGCCTTGTCGTACACTATATCGAACTTTGAACCAATTAAGAAGTTCTTTATTTACTTACACTCCAACTCCTTTTCCGCTAAAGATTGTATTATAATTCTGATATCGTCTTCATTAATACCTATTTTTTCCCAGGCACCTATACGTTCATTATGTTTTACCCCATCAAAAGCTTCTTGTTTCCTTCAAAATCAATATTTGCCCTTTAAAGTCCTTTCATTAATAATTTTCAAACCAAATACAGCTTATTTGGTTCTTTTTCCATTTCTAAATCCATTTGGAACTTCAGATAACTTAATGTCTATTTCAAAAGACATATTAAAAAAGAAGTCAGCAGCAGATAGTGTTGATATTTAATGTTCTTTTTTTTATCATACGCGATACATTGGTGTTCCCTGAGGTAGGTTGGAGGCGTGTGTATCGAGGGCAGCGTACACTCATGCCTATCGATCATGTATCAAGCACCGTGTCACCTTCACCACCACGCTCCTCTTCTCTACCTCTCATACTGTAAATGTTATAATGGAATCATACCTTGTTGTTGCTGCTGTTCGCGTAATTTTTTCTTGTTTTCCCAAATATCTCCGATCTGGGGTATATGCACATCACTTGATTCGTCACTCTGCAAGTAACATATAGATTATCTCAGTTATCTCTAATTTTCATAATGACAAATACAAAAACAAACCTAACTTAACCAAACCTAACCTAACCACATAGCACAGCGGATAACATCGGCCTGAGCCTTTAAAAGCCCCATGTTAAGTCCAACATTCTATAACTCCCTCAGGAATGCAGTTCAATACTTTATCCTCCTGGACGTAATTTCTTCCTACATTCTCCTTAACAAAATTAACGTAACAGCTTCCCACCATTACCCCTCCACATAACAACATCAGCCGCCCACAGCCCACAGGCAGCCGTTAAATTTACAGACTTAAAAGGTCCATGGAAAGTTCAAATTGGCCGCCGGAGATACCATCACGACATGACTCTTATTGATCGAAAACGTTTGACACGAGACCCAGCGAGAGAGATGTGGCACCTTCCTAGAAAACGTTTGACACGACACCCAGCGAAATGTGGCAACTTCCTAGATTTATGTTATCACAGTTATGAAATTATGCCCCTGGGATGTCCACTTTACCCTTTATCCACAATGTTCAAACTACATTAGGCAAATGCTAACATAACTCAATTGTCCCCATCAATCATATAAGATACCTCCTTAATTTCACTCAAAATTATATTATGTCAGGCAGATGAAATTTCACATAAATAACACTTCATGTCGTCGAAGATAAAATTGACCCAAAAGGTAGTGTATTTCAGCGGCTACACCATCACCACCATTAACGCTTTTTTAGAATCAGAATTATGTAAAAGAATTATAGAAATTTATAGAACTAAATATATTGCTTTGATGCTCTAATCTTATGCGATAATAATATCATGGAACTGATAATTTTCAGTCATATTTAATATTCATTAACAATCATATTGCACAAGTTTCCTGCAGTAATGTTTCAAGGTTAGTTTAATACATTTATTTCACGAGTCTGATTGGAGTCCATTGCAGTATTTGACATTTAAATGTTCATGGTGTGTTTTTGCTTACAGGGTGCTGGATAACTATTTTATCTCGCACAATAACCTAATCTAACCTAATCTAACCCAAACTAACCTAAACAACCCTAATCCAACTCAACCTATCCTATAGCGAAATATTGCTTTCTGGTTATTTTGAAAACGTCCACAACTGCGGGTTTTTTTTTTCGCTCAGTGGGGGAATTCTTTCTTTGGGTCCAACATACACAAAAATTTAGCAGTCGTGTGTATGCTTCCGGAAAAGGGGGACACACTCGTTTGCCATTCCCCCACCTCTTAATTTTTATGGTGTGATGGCCGCCCGTGTGGTGGTGGTGGTGTGATCTGTTTTGGGTGGTTGTGGGTTTGGTTGTGTTGTTGTGAGTGACTCTGGGTGTGGTATTGAGGCCGGTGATGTCCTGTGAGTGGCTGCAAGAGTGGTGTACTGTGAAAGGTCGCGGGTGTAATGGGGTTGGGTTGTGGTGTGGTGGTGGTGGTGGTGTGGTGGTGGTGTGGTGTGTGGTGGTGGTGTGGTTGTGGTGGTGGTGTGGTGGTGGTGTGGTTGAGGTGGTGGTGGTTGTGGTGGTGGTGTGGTTGTGGTGGTGGTGTGGTTGTGGTGGTGGTTGTGGTGGTGGTGTGGTGGTGGTGTGTGGTGTGGTTGTGGTGGTGGTGTGGTTGTGGTTGTGGTGTTTGGTGGTGGTGTGGTAATGGTGGTGGTGTGGTGGTGGTGTGGTGTGGTGGTGGTGTGGTTGTGGTTGTGGTGTGGTGGTGGTGTGGTTTTGGTGGTGATGTGGTAATGGTGGTGGTTGTGGTTGTGGTGGTGGTGTGGTAATGGTGGTGGTATGGTAATGGTGGTGGTTGTGGTTGTGGTGGTGGTGGTGTGGTTGTGGTGGTGGTGTGGTTGTGGTGATGTGGTTGTGGTGGTCATTTTGTGCTATTGGAGGTCGCAGGTTTGGTGGTGGTGGTGGTGGTGTTGTTGATGCGAGTAGCTGAGGCTGTCATGGCTGTGATATTGATATTGAAAAAGTTTATTTAGCCAGAAAAATAAAGCTACAAATTGAACAGTAACAACAATATTGACACGGCTGAGCCAAGCGGAGGCCTGTAACTTTATCTCAAGGAATTATTATTAAAAAAAATACTCTAGTATCATCTGGATTACAACGTGTGATGAGTTGTTAATAAATATATATTAAAATTTTCCACGTTTCTCACTTATTTGTTTTTTATTTATTTATTGAATTATTTTACATTTACATTATAATCACTCCCTGACTTTAATCAATTCACTGTTCATGGTTCTCATCTCATCGAGGAATGAAGATGTTCAGGGCTGGCATTCAGATGACTATTGTTTGCAGATAAATTGTATTTGACGAGTATGCTAGAGTGGACTAATATCATTTATGTGCAACAGGTACAAGAGAAAATTGTAGGCATCACCTGGACATATAAACCTCTTAAAGGTGAAGAAAAAACTGAATAGTTGGTTCATTAACACGAAAAAAAGATAAGTGGAGGTAAAATTAAAACAGGACAAGAGAGTAAAAAATAATATATATATATATTTTACTTTTAATATTTAAAGTAAAACCATTCATATAATACCCGAACAAACATATAATTGACTGAATTAATTATTCTCTATTTACTTTCTCTTATTTCGTCTTTAGCCACAATATTTACTGTTATTATATAAAACGACTTTTTCTTTGTTTAGTCACAACATGTACTAAATCATGCGTTTCATTCTAATTTACCTTATTATTTATTTATTTAATAATATTTTATCTTTTGTCTCTCTCCTTTCTCTCTTTCCCTGCGTCTCACATTCTCCTGCTGGGCCAGACTACATCTGCAGTTGCTCGTGTGCGCCATCCCTTTGCATTTTAATGAGATGCTGTTTTTTTTCTTCGTCCCAATAATTTACTCTCCGTTTCAACATGCAGCTTTTCTCCTCCCTTTTTCTGTCTTCTAAATTTCGAAGACCTTTCTTTTTTTTTTCATTGATCTGTGTTTCTTACATTTCGCGCGATTTACTAAAGGTGAGACCGGGAGGATCTGAGGTGATTGCCGGAAGATTTATTTCCATTAATCCTCCTATTCACACCAATCACTCCCACTATCCCGTGAGTCATCCTAATCATTACCATCATTCTAGTCGTCCAAACCGTTGAATTTTGAGTCAAGGGAATTTGATCTAAGTCAACTTCGGGGACTCCAAGAATTGAAAATGTCTGTTTTTTGATTCCAAGCTAGAACCACATCTGAAAACAGATCGCAGTCTAAGGAGACAAGATCGATCTCTGCTGTTACGGTGGAAGACATATCATGTATGGTAACACAACTACCAGCATAGTTCTTTTCTATACCAGTCAGAGCACTTTTTAGCATATGGCTTTGAGCTGCTGCTGTGTCTCTTAGTACAGTTATAGGATATTGTTTGCCCTTAGGGGTTAAAGAAACTTAACCATTGGATTTGAAATCCTTAAAAATATCCATGTGGGATACTGGTTTGGTTTTTGAAAGGGGCTTTAACTTATCCAAAAAGGAGGGATTTTCGACAAAGTTTGTCCCTACATTGGAAAACTTGGTGACCCTCTTTCTTACAATATGGACAAATGAATATGTTAGGTGAAGGACTATTAATGAAATTTGATCGAGCCTTATCACTTTGAGTACCAGTGATACCGGCCGATGTCTTTACAACCCCCCATGGAGGTTTTAACGACTTTCAACCATTGTTTGAAACAGTGCAGTTTTTCAGTTGCAAACTCAACAGTTCACTCGAATTGACGAAAGAAATCCTCGGGATCGGACTCTAAACAAATTTGGGACCGTTTCTTTTGGTTGGAACAATTGGAAAGGAGCCGTTGCACAGGTACCCGAGCAAGGCGGTCTTTCTCCTTAACGACTCCATATATGTGAGTCTGAGTTATCCTCATCATCCTTTCTCGTGCTCACGAACTTTGTCTCTGGCCTCTCGTTCTTTTTCTCTTTCCTTTCTCTCTAGTTATCTCTCCCTTTCTTCACGATCTTTTGATTCTCTCTCTGTCACGCAACTTTTCTCTTTCAAATCGAAATCTTTCAAGTTATATATTAATAGATGTTCTGTCTATTGGGGTTAACGTCAAGTCACTCTCTACCTGCAACGTTTCTTCTCTCCGTTCTTCTCCAAGACCCAAGTAAATCTTCCCAACAGAATCACTCTGATCCAGGTGTAATGCTGGTGTGGGAAGGAGACGGTAGGCCTCTTCAGAGACAACATTCCGGTCAATGAGGCCTTTAAAGAAAACCTCTTTCAGTAGTTGTTTGGTTAAACTCGAAGGAGCCGAAATTTCATAAATTTAAGCTAGTTGACTCCAATCGAGTTTCTTTAGATTACCTTCCTCCAATTTGCCAACCGAAGGAATATCGACAAAATTACGAAGATTAAATGAATTCATTTTACTTTTATATAAAATCTTTTGTTATATTTATTATTGAAGTAGAATTAGTCTTTATGAACTAGTTTTAAAATTGAAAGTTAAAGTTTCGATGCGTGAAATTAAAGATTAGGTTACGACTCGGTGTTAGTTTACCACAGACTTGACTAAGATTTTAATTTCACTCTGCTAAATTGTGTTTCTCTAACACTTGTACAGTTAATTAACTAAGGAATCCAATTAAAACTGAACTGTCAAGCCGGTAAAGATCACAAACAAAGTAGACATCGGCCACAGAATGAAATATGAGGTTAGGTTTTCCATAACTTAACACATAGATCAAGAGACTGTTTTTTGACGCTTGTTTGGTTATTTAGTTCCAGCGCTCACAAAATTCACCCGTTTCTGTAAATTAACTGCATAGAATGACACCACTTTTGAGTAAGTTAGGTTGTGAACTTTAAAGAACTGACGTCGCCTCATTATTTAAGCACACGGTCTGGATCACCAAATAACATCGACTTAGCTGCGTGTAATAGGTCACTAGGAGGCACTGATGGGAGGAGGTAAACTTCTACCCGCTCATATATTTCAGTTTCCCTTAGGAGAGCTGCAGCCACTAAGTTTGACTGTGTCAGAACTTTACAATTTGTTGGAGTTTTCCACAAACTCATTAGGTAAGAGTGAGTCGCCATGTATTAAGTTCCTTGTGATTGAAATGGATGGCCCAACAGGACGCTTTCCAACAATTCGAGGTCGTAAAAGTTACGTGAAATTGAGATGGGGGGTTCAGCTGAACGCTTCCAACAATTCAAAGACACATTGTATGAGGCAAGGAAACTTAATATTGATTATCTGGTCAAGAATGGTAAAATTGCACACTGTTGACAGACCAAAAGAATAAGTTCAGATCAAATTATCAGGAACTAATAACTAAGAAACTTGGTCAAGTCACAGAACAGACTTGTATATAATGTTAGTGAGTCTCATTACACTTGTACCACTGTTTAAGCACACACTGTGGAGAAAGTACTTTGTGGTATATAATACAAGTTTAAGAACATGCACTATTGTAAATACTGCAGAAAAATGGGTATACCAAATCCTAACCCTATTTCTTGAGCACCGAGTTAAAAGCAGTAATACCTTCACAAATAATTGGACAATCTTACTTACTTCCCTGGATTTGTATAAAAAAATAATAACGTTAAAGTTCGATTGAAGTAAAAAAAAATGCTTCAATATTTGACTGAGGCTGAGTATAGAAGATTTCAACAATAGTATTTTTTGAAGTATGCTAGTTTGCCAAAAAAATGAAACTGCGTTAAATTTATTCAAGGTTAGAATGTTTAATTTAAAGTTAAATCACGGGTAGGGTTTGCCAAGTTAATGGTCTCCCGGACACGCTAACCACTTTAATGTGACGTGACAGAAGACTTTGCCTGAATTCAGGATATCATTGTCTGTTGTCTAGGGGTTTTCGGTAAAATAAAGAACTTTTTGTGGAAGGCAAATCTCCTATTCACAACTATTAAAAGTTAATGTGTTCTTATAACTCGTGGTGAGACTTGGCTAATTCCCCAGTATGTTCAAACCAGCTTTAACTCTTTGTAACAAAAAGGGTAGATAAATTGGAGGTAAATTATTTTTAGATTATAATAACAAAACAACATGGTAGAGATTTAAATAAATAAAAAATAAACAGTTTTAACTAAACATAAATCCCAATATTAAAACGAAAGAAACATACAATTAATATAAAATTAAATGACAAGACTAATGTCAAAACCGACTGAGTTGAACAAGCGATGAAGTCCTCTGTCTGAGAACAGAGCACCGACTGTTAAACGCCAGTCGTATCAGGCAGAGGTAAGTTTTAGTATGAAAACAATTTATGTTGCTTATAACTACTGTGTGCGGTTGTTATTAATCGCCAGCTGTGTTACATACACTTCATTAAGATAAACAAGAAAAAAGGTTGACAAACATCCCAGTTGTCAATTAGGCTTAGTTGACTAATTCTGTGTAATTCATTTTACCTATTAACTTCCATATTATAAATGTTATTGTGAATAATAATATTAAAATTTTAAATAATCTAATGCAGTGCTAAACGCAACAAATTAATAATGGAAAAAAAAGTATTGAAATCTGTAAATGCGCTAAATTCCGGCTGTAGAGAAACGTTATTTCACCACAAGAAAAAACGTTGTCATAAATGTTCCTAAACCTCAGTCTGTTGTCTCTGTGTCCATGGGTTGAGTGTCATACTTATGAAGAACAATACAGATTATATAATGTTTATAGATAACAATATATGACATATATTATAAGGGTTTAGGCTGAAATTCAATGCTTTGCCGGCAATTTATTTGACTTATTATGGTGTATTTTCCTACATACGTAATGAAATATATCCTGCATAATAAATATTAAAGGGCGAGAACCTTATTGTCATACTCAACTATAAAGAAAATCACCACAAAGCATAGAACAAAACTAAAATGAAATAAAAAACACACTGCGAAGGTCATATATTTCAAAACAATTCGCAACACATTCGGAATAAATCGGCAGATATCCCTGTAGAGTTGTGTTGCGTGGATGGCTTTCTCGCATGACTGCTGGGCGGAGCAACACACGAGTCAGCCACGAAAACCGGGAAGGCAATTTCTATCACACATTTCTGAAATATTTCGTCGAGATTGTTGTTTGAGGGAAGTTTGTGTCCCCGTGACACGTGGAATATTAAAAACGTCATTTGTGTTTCGTTTCTTCTGGTGTGTGTGTGTGTGTGTGTGTGTGTGTGTGTGTGTGTGTGTGTGTGTGTGTGTGTGTGTGTGTGTGTGTGTGTGGGTGTGGGTGTGTGTGTGTGTGTGTGTGTGTGTGTTGTTTTGAGTTTGTCTTACATGTGGGATTTGTAATATCACTATGCGTGTTCGGTAGATCATTCGCCTCGCCTCTTTAATCACACACAAACACACACACTGTAGACCAGTGGGCCTCAACCTTGTGTAGTCTCTGGGCCACATTTGTCATTATAAATATAGTGGAGGGCGCCAAAACCTTGGATCTACATTCAAGATAAAATAAATCATCATATACAGCAGTACACAGTTATTTGCAGCTTTACTCCAGTCTGACTGTTTTACTGTTACCAGTTACATACTTTTTACACTTACTCTTGGATCATGCATGCTAGCTCTCACTCTCTGGGCCCTGGCTGTGGTAAATACACACACTGTACTGTACACGACAGATGAGGAACAAACGGGGTTACTCTCTCTCTTAAAATCATATCAAGTTATTACATGTTTTCATTATTTTCACTCTGATCCCAATTATTTCACAATTTTCTAATACACCCTTACGAGCTTCAAAATATGGCTCCGCGGGAGTGACTAAAGCGCTATAGACACAGTCAATGGGTTACACTTTGTTCAGAGGTATTTCACACTACCAAAAATTAATGTCAGTCTTTAAGAACCTCCTTCTTCGATTATTTTCTATGAAGAACAAAGTCTCTCGATTTCACCAACAAATATCCACGATCTTTATTTTCATTCATTAATAGAGTACAAAATTAAATAATGTTAATTGAAGGTATAGAAAAAATAATTTTTTTCATTTTATTTTTTTTTAGACACGTGAACATCAAATTCTTATTGATGGAAGAAGATTCATATATACACGTTTGAAAATTAGAGTGTGAGAATAATGACGGGAGGCAGGAGGTGTCACGTCAGCTGGTGGTGTGGACTACTCGAGTCACACACTGCCACTCATCCTTTTTGGTGTTGATTTTTTTTTCTGGGGATATTGACGAGTTGTAGTTCTAACTGTAATGACATTTATGATTGTTATATAACACTTAACAAACCAGACACCATTAAATGATTTACTGTAAATTAAGGAATCACACATGACTTCGTGACTGGCTGTCTAAACAATGTTGTTTGACTATCTCGTTTGCAATAGTATCAACAATGTTGGTGAAAATATCTCTATTTGTTATGAGATGTCTTACTTGATGCTAATATAACTAGTATAATTCTAACCAAATTGATATATTAGTTATTTACTACTTTCTAATGTTCTTCAGCATTGATGTGTGGCCACGCAAACAGGGTAATTTCACTGTTTCGCACGCATTCATTCAGACATGACTACGGCACAGCTTTGCCACATCTCGTACTGTACCTGTGCCATCACACAGTTCCAGACTGTGGTACGTTCATGTGGAGGCGACTGTACACTAAACCTTCGGTACGCAGGGAAGCAGCTAGCCGGTACCCCACTCAACCGCCTTCACTTCCCCAACATGTAAATTAAGGGACCCATTTACAGCAAGGGCAGAAGGCGTGCGCTGCATCCATAGTACCACCATAAAGTCCATGTCTGTAAAACAATAATAGTAAAAATAATCAAGGAACCTATTGTTGTCCAAGGCAAGATATGTTTGACATAATATCAATGTTTGTAAGTATGATAACCTTCCCGACACCAGGTGTCATCCCACTGAGGTCACATTGATGCTATTGGTATTTCAAACAACAATCTGTTAAGTTCATGCCATATGTTAAAGAACATTAGATTATGTCATAGGTTAGATTATGACAATTCAGTCCCAATCAGGGTTGTCAAGCATAAGAGATCTTTGGCATAGTCTCTTATTTTGCACAATGTTTTGGGAATATTCCTCATTTGATATACTATGGTGTTAAATACATTTGTTCTATAGATTAGATGTGAATTTTACAAATATCATATAAGCGTTGTCTGTTTGACAAATTTTTCTAGTCTCTTTTATATTATCGTATTTGTTAAAAATGTGAATACATATTTAGGTCCAGTAATACTCTGTTAATTAGCACATGTATTATGGGCGTGAATCCATTTTTTTTCATTGTTTTCCTATTAATAACACTAATAGTTGGGGTGCACAAGTCAAATGAATTTGGTCAGAGAATCCACATACCAAAAATGGTTAGACACGTTCGTGTGTACCTGACAGAGGACATGACGTGTTTACTTGTCTATACTTCCTAGTATTTCTTTGTGTTAAGTTTTTCTTTCTGGTTAAATTCCCGGAAGGTTGGGAGAGAGGGACCGTGTTGCTTTGCTATTCTCTTCAACAATCCATACTAGACTATTAGCAATATTATTCAGCAGATAACTTTGATATAGTTCACGAAGTATCCTGTTATCCAAATACAAGTGTAGGTTCAATGCATATTTACGTGTGCGTGTGCTTAAAATTCTTTAGAAATCCACATATATTATTTGAAGTATAATGAGCCACTCATAGAAGCTCAAGTCCTGGGGAGTGAAAGCTGCCTCAGAACTCCAAGTAGAGCAGAGTGAGGACGACCACCCTGTTTAATATTAGCATTATTTATGCTCCTGCTCATGAGGCAAAATGAGATTCTCACGCAATGCCTTTGTAACCTTTACTTCAATTATTAATGAAGTGAATTACCTTCCTGAATATATGAGTATTTAATACTTGGAATGTAAACATACTTGTTCACCTGCAACAAGCCATGAAGCTTAACTGTTATATCAGTGGAAACATGAGGTACAGCAGTAAAACAAAGGAATAGAGTTGGGTAGATCATATAGCCGTACACTCTCCCTGCCTCTCTGCTGTGTTAACTAAGTCAACTAGAAAATCTCCTGCCTTTGTGTTGCTTTACCTTCATAATAAACGTCTAGGCTTTTGTGCTGAACTATTTTCATAAGTTAAATTTTTCTTTAGCGTTACAAGAATAATAAATTATGTCCGTCTTTATTTGGTAATAAAGCAATAAAGAGTCGAGTGTTAATATAAAACAAACTGTTTTATAATAACATCCATAAAAGTTTGTTGCTTCAGTATTTTACTAGTTTGTTAATAAACTCTTTTCTGGTGTGTTCATGTCTTTATCTAATTCCTCATCTTCAGTATCTTGCCAGTAAGAAATGTATGAACCCGAAAGTTAAACAAAAGTTTTTCTCTACGCATACTTTTACCTTAATCCAGGGGACCTAACTCGTGTAAACAACTGTGTTTACCAACTTTCGTCAGCAATTTTCCCTCTATTGTAAATAGCAACATTTTCACAAATTGGCCTCGTCTAAAGTTCGAAACCACATCAATTTGGGAGAAGCTGCTGATATAAGTTTCTCTGAAATTTTCTATGAAGTCAGAGCGCTGGGAATGGGTTAGGAGGTCAAATTCCGACTAAAGTATATCGGGCGAAGTCACTGGTTCTTCAGGCGAGGCAGTTTTCTGTTTCAGTGCTACCTACAAAATCTTGTTTCATTTGCGTTGCTTCATTTCTAAGACATCTGTAAGTAAAGGCAACATAAGTAGACAAACACACTGTCCTCTGATTAAATAACGTGTAACCATTTCCTGTACCAAAGGCACACATATCTTTATTTCTTCTTTACTAATAAGTCCAAATTCAGTGCTTCCCCTCCTGTTGAAATGTCACTGGCAGTACGCACGAACCATACGAATCTTATTTCGGTACCACTACCACATAAGCACCTATTCGAGCTTTCTTTACCACCTTTAGTGAGTTGTTTTTTTCTTATCATTTTGCAAATTCCCACCGACCTAAAATATTTCATTCGGATTTTTTGTTCTTGATTTTTTTTAGTATTTTCAAATAAGTCAGAGCCAGACTTGTCATCTAATTTCCACTATGACTTATAAAATATTCTTTATATATATATATATATATATATGAGGAAACTGCCGTCAACTCGTAAGATCAAAAGACCACAGAACAAAGGGTACAGCAGCAGCAGCTGGCCCATATAAGGCAGGTCCTACTGATCACCACGCATTACCACTTATGTATCTATGTTAATGGTGTTTTGTGGCAACTTACTCTAGTCATATCCTAACCGGTCTTTAATTGTTAACTTCCTAATTTTAAATTTATCTAATATTTTTATGGTTACCACATACGGTAAAAACTTTGATACTATGCTAATTTTCACGAGAATATTGTAAATATAAGGGATATACTCGTAGTCTATTGTTCATAGAGTATATAACTGAATTGTCTTCCTACATATTGTTATTTCAAGTCTCATAATGTCGAAACGTCCACCTACTGTACGTGTAGAATAATGACGAGGATTATTGTAATTATTTTTTGACGGGAAGTGTCACAAGTGTCATTCCCAGAGCGACACAACCTACCCAATTAATTTTACATCAAAGGACACATGCCCCTCAATTTCTGGGTCACGGTCATGGGAGGTCTAGATTGGTATTGACGTTGTCAGCCCCAGAGTGTCACACCTTGACCTGATTATGTGCATCGCTAGTTTCACCTTACCGAGTCCATCATATCGGGGCCAAAGGAGTATTGGGTTCAGCAGGTTCAAGTTGGATGTGTCCAGTGACTCCTATCAATTCACTATCGCTTCCACTTCTTAAATTACGACACACTGCCTGAAGCCAGGTGACTCTGAGGCCAGCCAATATATTGTTCTAAAGAGGAACTCGGGAACAGTTGCCAGTTTGTTCAAGTAAATACCTAAGATCATTTAGAAAGCCAATTCAGCTTAAGGAATGTTTATACAATAGCTTGCACTTAATTTCTGATATGTTATGACAATATATCTCCGCTGCTAATATTACTTACAAGGACTTACTTTATCAAATAAATAAATAACAATGATAATATTTACACCTCCCTGTCTTACATATTTATTCGTTCCTAAATTATCACTATTTTTCATTTTGTTTTAATACAACTGAACTGCCTCCGTGGCACCAGCCTTGCACACACACAGTCAACCCTTCAACCCTCACCAAATTTGCATATTTTCAATGGTTGCCAAGTCCTTCCCTGTCATCTTCCTGTCAGTGTATTGCGACCTTCTTTCCTATTGGCATTAGCTTTTCTATTTACTGATGCACAGATGCAAGGCTCTCCATACAACGCCCAAATTCACCTTTATTTTATGTTTTCATACAATATGTTTGAACAATATATATGTGTGTTTGATAAAGACAGCGTGTGTGTGTGTGTGTTACCGTAGAAGATTAAGCATTAAAACACCGGCTAGTGTGCCAGATGTGAACACACTTGCACCAACAACTGCAACAGATGCCAAAGAATCTCACTTCCGGGAAAATTTATGAATTTCTGTTATCCACAATATACACCTTTTGTAGCCTTATGACCCGCGAAATTATTTTCATTCCAACATCTGGGAATGCACATAATAAGTAACCCTAAGAAGTAGGAAAGTTGAGCCATTATGCGGGTGACGGAGGACCACAGTTCTCCGCCTTCCACTCTACCTGGGTGGCTCTTGCTAAGTTATGGATTGCGCCATTACTGCCTGCCCAAATTATGCATTAAAAAAGTTTTGCAGCTCTCTTATCTAGCTCCACCATTATGTGCGTCTCAAACTAACTAACTATATATATATATATATATATATATATATATATATATATATATATATATATATATATATATATATATATATATATATATGAATCACAATGAAAACGTGGATAAGATAAATCTTGATAAAATCACTGTGGGTGCATGATCTGGGTATATGCTGATAACCACAAGGAAAAGAAAAACACAGAAGTTCCCCAAGCGCTTTCATTCAAATTCACATCTTTCCAGAAATTGGTACAGACTGGCCTCACACAGAGATGGTGGCACATATATATATATATATATATATATATATATATATATATATATATATATATATATATATATATATATATATATATATATATATATATACAGTGAATATGTGCTATAACAGACACCAGCTCCAACAACGAAGACGGATGAATACGGGACTACTTCACCTGGCGCATGAATATTGTTGTACCGCCACCCACAACAGGCGCCATCTTTGTCTCATTGTGCACCGCTGTTAGTGTTGACATTTCGTCTTTTAATGTGGAAATTCGCGTTATTTGTATAACTATTTTGTTATACAAGTATACAATTGTAACAATGAGTCGTCCAAAGCGAGTGAGAAAGCTAATAACCCTTGAAACTAAGAAAGAAATTATAAAGAAACGTGAGAATGGAAGAAGCATTGCGAAACTTAGTGATGAATATGGGATGGCTAAATCGACTATATGTACGATTTTGAAGAATAAAGAAGAGTTAAAAACTGTGCAAGTGGCTAAGGGAATCTTTAGACTTAGCAAAGCAAAGTGTAATGTGATTGAAGAGATGGAAAATTTACTCTTAGTGTGGATAAAGGAGAAAGAAATGGCAGGTGGTAACATTAGTGAAGCTATAATTTGTGAGAAGGCCAGACAATTGTTTGAGGACCTTAAAGCCAAGACTCCCAGTGGAAGTGATAGTGATGTGCCAGTGTTTAGGGGTACCTGCATGCTGAATAACACTAAGGTAAGATAAAGTACCGTATTTTTTACATTTTCCACAGAATTTTTTCAGTGTTAAGTGGTTGTATTTGGGGGCCTGGAACAGATTAATCCTATAACGAACGAGGTTCTGGAACCAATTTCGTTCGTTATAGCATACCCCACTGTATATATATATATATATATATATATATATATATATATATATATATATATATACACGATAATATTATGTACAGTGTGTGTGTGTGTGTGTGGGTGGAGTGTAGGTGGGTGGGTGGTGCTGGGTGTGAATTTTGTCAATCCAATTAGAAATTTTTTAGGAAATCTTACATGTTTTACAAATTGATTCTATCATCTGTTACGAAACATAATAATAGATTAAACCGCGGCTGGCTGACCAGATCAATTAATGTTGTATACGACACTGGGGAAGCATGTGACTGTGGCCTCGAGTTCCTGTTCTATGAATCTTGTAAGGCCTGACTTAAATGATACTAGTGATGCCAAGAGACTTTTATAATGTTCATACATGAAGTAATGACCCATGTAACTTTTAAATTCACCAATTCTGAAATATGTTTATATTGTTAAATCCGGAATAGTTTACGTGTTACGCCAACGGTACTGAATAACATTGTCAGCTACTGTTGAACCTGCGTGTGTTCACCAGTCATCATGAGCGAGGTAGGGAAAAAAATTCCAAGGGGGGTTATGCATGATAAACGTGATGGACACGATGAGTGACACAAGATGAACAGCGGAGCAGGCCGACATTGTTACTGCCACGGGTCATGACAGCATCTCACTGCCAAGGTATTTTTCTTGAGAAGTTTATAGTTCCGAGAGTATTGACAGATTTGGCGTTGGTGTACAGCGTTTTAGATACACGGTGCTGATTTATTGTGAAGAGTATAGCAACAACATAATCACATGGAAGATAAAACTATTGAGCTATGTTATAAATGGGGGCTACCATCTGTGGTTGATAAGTTTAGAAACCTCTTAGACTTTAATTTTTCTATTTTTTATTTTTATTTACATATACTCTCGTAAAATTTGAAGACTCACTCGAGCTCAAGTGAGGGAAGCGATTCCTGTAAGTGGCGAGCAGTCCCTCTGCTGAGGTACTGGAACAAGTAGCTCGATGTTCCGGTGTCCGGTGGTTTCAATGAGCATGAAACACTGATCGTCAGGAGCTTCTGTGCCTTGGTGCATCATGCTCCCAGGTTCCTGTACTTCCCTCTAAGATTTCCCTGAAGTTTAATACCCTCCTCACTTTAGCTTCACTGAAAGGGTGATGAATAGGGACCAAGAACCTATTTAGTTCCACACTAGCTTTTTACACCCCTTTTAGGGGCTGGGTTTTTTATTAAATGTTATAGTGTGCATACAGTGTTGTTACCTGACTCTCAATGCTGATCCGAGTGGCAGTGTTTTTATCTCAGTGTTGTTGCCTGACTCACAGTGTAGTTGTGTGACTCAATATTGTTCTGTGACTCACACTGTTGCTGTGTAACTCGCACAGTTGTTGTGAAACCAACCACAGTGTTGTTGTTTGACTCACAATATTGTTGCTCGATTTTCAACATTGGCATCAAGTAGTGCCCATGAAAACTGGTAATGGACCGGGTGTCGTCTTGCATGACTGTACGAAATAATTGTGGCGTCCCTCTACAGTACTGCCGTGCTCGTGACGGACAGGCTCAACATGCAACAAGGAAGTTGTCGTGCAGATGGTGGACCAGGTGGAGACATAGCGAGTGACGAGGAAACAAAAATATCCGTTTAGATAACAACTGGTGCTTTCTTAACACAGTGTTACGACCGTGTCGTATTTTTCTTTTTTTATATAACATGCTTCCATATTATTCCTGTAATGCTGTGTTGTATTCACTATTATATAATCTAATCACCTTACCCTGTGCTGTTAAGGTTTTAACTGTTATCTGTTCAAACCCATTTTGTATTGTAACCAGTATTCTTTGTTCTCTAACGACCATCTGCATCGTTAAACGACCCACCGGCGGGTCGAGTGGCGGGAACCGACCTTATATATAGGACCCACCAACTGACGGAGTTAGTTCAATTCTCCTGTCATACAGTCCACATCCTTTGAGTGTCACTTGTTACTTATACTTAATTTATTTGTGTTGTTCCTGTCGCCACCAATGTGGTATATCTATGTGAGTACCTATTTATGTCTCTGTTTGTGTCCATCAGTATTTGCTTAGTTGTATTCAAGTAATTCAGTGTTGTTTCACGTTAGTTAATTTCAGTGATAGTTTTTATATGTTTATGCAGTGTTAACGTAATCCAATGCTTTATTTTTATTCTTTTGATGTTTCGATGTTTTGTATCACTTGTGTCTTAAAAGTTTCGATGGTGAATCAATTTGTTGTGACAGCCTACGAGGCTCTTTATTGTGTTAATATTTAATCAATTAAATTCTTAAAGGTTTACTTTATTTATTTTTATTCTCTTTTAATTTACTTCACTTTTTGTTTGGTTACGCCTAGAACCTGGATATTTAAGTAAATTAAGAGACGGCGTAACACTCTACAGTACTGCCGTGCTCGTGACGGACAGGCTCAACATGCAACAAGGAAGTTGTCGTGCAGATGGTGGACCAGGTGGAGACATAGCGAGTGACGAGGAAACAAAAATATCCGTTTAGATAACAACTGGTGCTTTCTTAACACAGTGGTCATGCACCAGCTATTATTCATCTCACGTGACACACGTCAGTTTCGTCAATTGCTTCGCAAAGTTTTTTTCATTTGGTTATATTAGGAAGGAACGAGAAGATAGGAGATTATTACTGAAAGAATATTTCTATGTTGACAATGATATACAGTAGTCATAAAAAGTTCGAGTGTTGTTGGTAGGGCGTGATAATGCTCCGGTAAAATTCTTTTACGTGTCTCCAAGAAACCTTGTGACCAATACATTCTTCATATAATGTACACTACTTGTAAAAAAGAACAAAAAACTACTGGAAGAGGAAATCAAATCTGATTTGTTTTATAAATTTAGAGCATTATTCTTTTATATCAAATATATTAGGAACACCACAATATATATATATATATATATATATATATATATATATATATATATATATATATATATATATATATATATATATATATATATATATATATTATTAAATCCCCAAGAGATAAATATAAAACAAAATAAATTGAGAGAACTGAGGAGGAAAGGAATGCCTTTCATGTAAGGTTCGGGGGCAAACTATGGTAAGTGCTTTAGCGACGTCAAAGGCTTTTGGTGGCCAGATTTAAGGTGTGGGGAATAATAGAAGATAATCATTATAGCCGCCAGTGAGGAAGCTATTCTCTTGATCACCGAGTAAAGTGGGTTTTTTCAAAGTTCTTAAGAATATAATTATTAATTATTATTTATTTCTTTGTGTGATATTTTAGTGGCGAAGGAAACTGAACAATAGCTAAAATGTCTCAAACAAAAATTACTTTCCCTTGTATCTCGAACTTTAGTTACAATTCTAGAAATCGATAGCCTCATATCAGACTGTTCAATAACAAAGAGACAATGGAAGCTACACAACACTGTCAAATGTGTGGTTGTAGCTGCTGACTGCCTCACTCCTGCTCGGCAACACTACCACTAAAATAAAATAAACATTCAGTAAATATTCCTCCCACTTTTCTTGATCTTTTCTCCATATGATACATTTAAAAATATCGGAATAACATTGTATCCATGCACGGCACGGTTTAATACATATCATGTAGTAAAAATATCTCTTGGAAACCATGTAAACGCTTCCGAAAATACAGGAGACCCGGATAATCCTCCAGCACAAACCAGTAAGAGGATCAGCTACACTGGCTGACGATCCTGGATTTTCTCTGGAGAAAAATATTAGATATGGGGATTTATGATACAATAATATATATTCGATTCTATTTATTACATTATCACATGGTATTATTTACTTATCATCTATACTTCTCAATAACTAAACTTTATGAAAAAGTATCATTATTAAATCGGTAAATAATGAATGATATAATGATATACTGTAGGTCCCGGGGGCATAGGAGCTCAACTGAATCTTTGTTTCTGGAGATCGTTGGTTCTTCTGCCGTCGTGAAGAAGACTCCATTAAGCATATTAAGCGAGGAGAGCGAGTGAGTTCAGTATGGGGTGGTCATGCTCGTGGCTCTGGTTCCTGGTCGCTGAAGGTGTTTTGAGAGTAGCTATGTTCGTATACCTTACAAACAGAGTTCCACCACTACATGTATCAGACTTATGATGATAAGCAATAAAAGACTGTAATTCCTCAAGTCTAAATCCATGAGTCTAAGATCCTTGTTTCTTTACCCGGTTTGAAAATAACTCTTAAAAAGCTTGGGGCTAAAATTCACGTAATAGTTTAGTGAATTTGTATTAAGAAAGTTAGTGACAGCTCTGTTAACTCTGATAGTTGGTTGTTTTGGGAGTGTTAGTTGTGGGAGATTTTTGTCAGTGTAAGTCGAATAAAATTTGGGGGAAACAATCTGCCTTTAAGAGTCCAGCTCAGGAATTGTTGTTTCATATGTTAGTTGGAGTAACTCGAGCAGATATGAAATGCCTAGGTTACTAAAGTGAAAATTAAGATTCTTTTGTAATGTGTAAAAATAGCGGAATTGAGCTTAGTAGTGAGAACTGCGGACATGGATTTTCTGCAAATAGAAATAGTGAAGGCATTGTTCGATCTTCCTATCTTGACGTCTAGAAATGGAAGTTTATGATCTTGTTTGCGCTCAGAGGTTGAAATGTATATTGTTGTGTTTGGAATTCAAGTAGTAGAATGTGTTTGAGAAGGTAAGACTCAGCGTGAATAAGAGGAATGTGAAGCCGGTTATAATACTCCTCTGTTTATCATTCCCTATATTAATCTAAAGTAAACACAGTTATTATTAGACAACGTTCAGATTATGTCACCAGAGAGTTTTAGCCACTAAACATAACGATGCCGACGAACATATTACAAGACTAACCACTCTGAAAATCACAAAAGTATACACGATTACCATACAATTACATTTTACGGTAAAGCAAACAACATTAATGGCGAGGTAGGTAATGCTAGGAGATAAGAAGTTATGATGAACGCCTGAGCAAGTAACTATGGAAACTCAGAATGGTTTAGTTCCAGATGTCATGTTGACCTTTTTTTCTCCGTTCCTTAAAGACTTAATGTACAATATCTCTGATTTCAATAATATTCAGTTATATTATCTTGTTGTGTATATTTATTTCAAACTACGAATGTGTGTCATTTAATTTTTCCAAAGGTGTACAGGTATAACTAACTTTAATTGTAAATATAGGAAACTTGGCTACACCCAATAGGCGGTTTCTCACTCATCAAAACGTGATTGAGTATTTCTTTGTTTGATTTTGATTAACGATTGTTTATAAAACTTTTTCCCTGGTTCTTGATTTTATTAGTTTTAAGTTTAATTATCCCTCTTGTACTTCTTGTGTTTTAATTGATGATGAAGACAGTAATATTCTCAGAAATATTTGATTCAAAATAGAGGAAATGTCTACGCAATGGTGATAATTTTCCTTATTCGTCTGGGATTCCCTAGGAACAAATCCATTAATGTGTATAATTCAAACAGCACCCAACTCGTTCAGGAAACACCTGTCTCGAGTGGCGGGGGGGGGGGGGGTGTCTAGTAGGACTGGACTTTGACTCTCTGGTGAGTGACGACACCAAGCTTGCCATGGTCAGGACCTTGTCACTCCCTCGACGAGTAAAGAGTTTGCAACGTGTGGAGGGAAAGAACCTCTTTGTCAACAGCACCCTTGAATTGTTCATCACGGGGCGATCAAAGAATGTTTCCAACCTTCTTTTGTAAGATGACACGGTCTGGTGATTAGACCCCTGTGTTCTTGGAATATAAAAGAGCGAACAGAGACTATCTGTCTCGTTCATGACTGTGAAGCGATAGGCATTGCTCTGGTCCAAGCTTTCAATTCAAGCATCATGTAGAAAACGTTTAATATACTTTGCAGGGTGATCTTACACCGTCGAGAGGAATATAAAGAAGTACAGCATCCTGGTCCAACAATCAAGTCACGCAATTTGTTGAAAATAGATGTTTATTTTTTTGCTATTTGAGAAAATATATTATATACACTTTTAAGTTTTATTTTTTTATGTATGTTTTATATCTGATTCCACAAGTGGTAATATTTTTAAGGAAATAATAAATCATGCAAAAATTTTGAAATTTGTTCATGGGATAACCAAAACTCGCGGGAAATCAATGAACAGTGTGTGTGTGTATGTGTGTGTGTGTATGTGTGTGTGTGTGTGTGTGTGTGTGTGTGTGTGTGTGTGTGTTCCGCATTAATCTCCTGTGTTGTTATTAGATGTAGAAAAATGGAATTTTGTATATGTTTTCAAGAAAATCTATCATCTCTCCAAACTTGGGACTGGCTAAAACAAGAATTATGTAGTATAATCTTTGAGAAATTACATATAAACATTTACCAGTGTCTCATAATTATGATATCGTTCAATATGTCTTTGTAATGCCTCCACAACCTGACTTTAAAACACACATGCTAAAGTAAGTAAGTTAGACGTAGTTAGCGATGACAAGGACAATTCGAAAGTGAGCGTAATGCACTATTAGGGACCTTACTGCAGTCAAGGAAAGGAAGAGTGAGAGTGAGGAGAGTGGCACTGAGGTAATAGTATTCTCAGGGATCAAATGGAAGGGAGAGAACGAATACGATTGGGTTAATAACATGTGAGGTGTAAACATGTGGTATAATTATGACTGCTTAATGACTTATAGTATAATCAGAGGAATAAATTGGAGGTATAAGGGAAATAAATACGTCAACACACACATTATATATATACGAGAGAGACTACCATACTGTTGTAATCAGAAAAACATCGATTCTGAAATTCCTTAAACATGTGAAACAGACACAGTACATACAAACTGTCATAACATAATAACGTATATCCATCTAACTTGCAGGAAGAGTTTTATCATTCCACTTCTTTCATCAGAGTTCTCAATGTATACTTCTTTCATCCTCCTTTTCATCTTACTTTAATAGAATTTCTTATTTGTTTACTTTAATTGTTTACTCATTATTTCCTTTCACTCATCATCAACGGGGATGTACTTTGGTAACTGTTTAACTAGGATTTCAGAGTTAATAGTTACCAGAGTTAATAGTTACCAGAGTTAATAACATCATAGAAGGTAGCATCATAGAGGCCCCGAGAACATTTTTAATTAAGTTAGGTTCAAAGCGAACGACTTTAGACGTCATCAAATAAGGTCAGTACTACTTTTCATGTAGTAAATTAATCCTGTAGGAATTCATTAATTTTTATGCCGTATTAAACTGTTTCAAATCACATTTATTTATTCTTATAATATATTAATATTCATGAGTTACGATTCAAAATAAAAGTAAGTCGTATTAAGTTAACACTGTTGATTAACGCCGTCAAATAATTTGTTAGGTTTTCGGGTCACCAGCGGGTGTAATTTGAATCCTGGATAATTTTGGAACTGGGGAAAGGGAGTTTTTCAAAGCACATATGATACAAGAGTCAGAGATTCCCAGTCGTTATGAATACGTTTTTAATCTACATATAATTTATGCCTCTATGAAAATTGTATCGTTCATTGATCGTTGTTTTTTTCTGTTTATTGCACAAATAAGCAAAAACGTAACGGTTTGACTAACACATACTGTACATATAAACCACAAGCACACGTCTATATCCACTAATATATTATATTAATAAAAATACACAAGCACATAATAGAAACACATAAACAAATGTTGATATAATCAGTGTACCTCATAAATATGCTTGTACACACACACACACACACACACACACACACATACACACACACACAAACGAGTTTATCTTTTTCTACTTGAGCTGCACAGGAAAGAAAAGCGCTCAAATGTTTGCTGTGGCAATTTCAAATCAGTATGCAATTCTCACAAATGCGTATGACGTGTCGTCTTTTGGAATGGCTACACAATATAAATCCTGGAAGCAGCTGGATGTAACCTGCAGCTGAGCTTTAAGAGATTGACTTCTTTATTATTTTCAAAACAGTTTCTTTAATAATGGAAAAAAATGCCAAGAAATGGTTCCCTAAAACTATACAGGACAGTTCTGGAAATGACTCTTGTTCACACTACTGCAGATTGTACTGGATGGTAACGAGAGATGTATAGCAGAGGTGTAGGCTAGTTAACGATGTGAGGGGCCAACAGTAACATATGTTTCTTCTACTCATATTTTGTCAGATTTTTTCTCTAACTACCTTGATTATTTGGGTCTCTTTTTAGAAATATGTTAAGTGTATTGATAACTGTGTCCTCGTCTTTAAGGAAATTGAGTAGTGGCAGTATCTTAGCAGCAGCAGCAGCCTCAAGTGTATTCTCTACACTGAAACTGTATACAAACCGTCAGCGAAGTGTTTTCCGTTCTTGATTCGAGAAAATTTGGAGGAAAAAATACATTAAATTCCCTTAAAAAGAAGTTTGATCCTACGGAGTTACCGAAAGATTGTTCATAAAAAAACTGAGTCTGCCTTGATTGAAAGTAGGTCAAGTTATTCTCTCATTAATACCGGAGCCTTGCCTATTGATATAAGAGTAAAGGAGGATCGTTCATCTTACAGGAACTCCCGGAATATTACAGTGATCAGTGTGCCCCAGAAAATATTTAGCCCTTATATTGGTAGAAGACATTCAGAATCAATTTGCACTCAACATTGTGTCCGGAACATTCTTGGTGCACTCTGAGAGATAATTGGTTGAATGGATCGCTGTATAATTGGTCTGCTGAGTGCCAAAACGATTTTTAACACAAAATACTTATTGTGCATATCGATATCGGTAGAAAGTTTGAATCAATGCTCAGGACTGAGAAACCTCTTCAGCGTTTACATCTGTATAATGAAAGTGGTATAGCTTTATCACCTTAATTTACTAACTTATTTGGTGAGTATAGGATGTGTCCTCACTCCCAGAGTCTTAATTTAAGTAGTATGTGGACTTTAAGTTAACATTTCGTAAAGTACAATAATTCTGAAAGACGCTCCAGCAAAGATGTACAAACATTTGATAAATTTTTATTTTTAGAAAGGTCTACTGTATATTAACACCATATTTCTTCAGTTGTAAATTTCTTAATGATATCAGGGTGATGCATTTTTTTTTTTTTTGGTGGGGGGCTTTTGAAGAGTTTTGAAAGTCGGAAATATTACCGCTTCGCTTTCTGGTCGCTTACGATATTTTTTCATCACAAAGTGAAGCTATTGCACTTATGCTTTTAATCAGAAAATTCTGACTTAATATTTTCATGTAGCTACTATTTATTGTATATCGAAAGTACATCATGTTCTTCCTGTAATTTAAGAGGCTGTATTAACGCTTCTCTCCAAATCAGTCATTAGCGGCTTAGCAGTACATTATTCCAAGTAGGCAAACATGAAAACCTTGGTTTTAGATTCAGACGCTGGATCATTACGAAAGCCTGAGCGTCTCTCCGCCTGGGTGGGTTTACCGCTGTTCAATTATGCATGGGGTAATTGGTCCTGAGCCTAGATGAGGGCTGAGGTGTTCCCGAGCGTCTATGTGTACATCCCTGATACACTTAATAACATGAAACGTTAGGGTGTGTTGCTTCAAAGAGCCGCCAGGTGGATCTTGTGTGCTTACTGGTACTTTTTACCTCCGGTTAATTACTTAACATCATGAACCGCAGTCAGTGTAACACTTTTTATTCTCTCTTTGGTATAAGGTACCTGAGAGCAGTGTTTGTTAAGTATGACTCTTAACATGAAACGCTGCCGAAACTTTTATTATCTTCGTTGAGAAATATATTCTAATATCACAAGAAACACCTGGTCGATTTCCCTTGAGCTTTTAGATACTGAAGCGTTATATTTGTAAACGAGCATCAGAGTATAACCTTCAAATTGGACTGTTAGTTCAGGATACTTACCGAGAAAGTAGGTCTGGCAGACATTGTTACTGAGACTTACAAAGCTACCCATTTTGTTGAAAATTTTCTTTTATTGTAACCTTGGTAATAAAAACATAACCTAGAGCAGTTTCTTACATCAAGCCATTAATGCTTTCATTTTCTCTCTGAAGCAGATCAAAACCATCTATTAAATACAAGCCTTCTTGTCTGCAGACTACCTTCAGCATTAGTTATTTTATCGTGCAGTGAATATGTGGTTCAACTCCTTCAAGAGTTCTTGTATGTAGTCCTTGGACACTGGACAGCCTCTAAGAGCAATTCTTGGTAGCCTCACGCATCAGCTTGATCTGCCATAGTGTGTCAGCAAGAGTGCTATAATACCAGCCTGATAAAAAAAAAATATATGCAGTAAGTATATTAAGGAAATTAATTTATATAATAGTTTACAAGCGTGTTGCATAGCTATTACAGAGAATTTCATTAAGGAATTTTTCCATAGGACTGTACAGTATATTTCCCTTTTGTTATTATTGTTCCGGTGGAGTTTAGGCACTTCAATACCAGCAGGGTTGGCACGATTTAGAAGTTTATGTATTTCAATTCAATGTCCAGGTGGAACTAGCTTGATCATATATTAAAGTCTCTGTCGGTAAGAGTACGCAATAGATTTCATTTGTAATTAAGAGGATACTTGGTCCCACACAGCCTCAAATCTACGCTGTTCCTAAATATTCTATCTATTTCACCATCCCGTACACAGGCCCACTCAGTTTCACCCTTAGAAACAAACTTAAGAAGCTTCTCAATGAATTCTATCCACAAATTTCTCTTACACTAGTCTTCAAAACCCAGAGTTCAATTAAAATATTCTTTAAAACTAAAGTCACCATACCCACACACTCGCAGTCCTCAATTGTTTATTAATTTACGTGTGATAGCTGTATGGCAGCATATATAGGTAAAACAAAACGAAAAAGGACACTTGAAAACTTACATCCATAAGTACTTGGGCCGCCACGTCCGAACAGGCCAGTTAATCACACAACCATCTCATTTAGCTATCCGTAACCACGCCCACCAACATGACCACCCGTTTTCGCAATCTGATTTCTCAGTTTTTGGCAGGAGCAACTGTGAGACGGACCTCCTCATTATGGAAACCTTGCATCAGTATAAAGTAAAGCCATCCATTTGTGATATGGCTTCCTGTGAATTGTTGTTTTTCTCACGAAGGCTCGTCTAAATTAAGGTAATGCCTCCTGTATGTTTTAGTTTGTTCTGATTTTAGTTTTGTACTTTGGTCTCCCGTAATTATTAGTGGTTCTGAATTGTAATGCTATGTTACTTTGAAAAGTTTTTCGGTAGGTAAATTCGAGAATGTGTTTCGTTTGTCTTGTATATTACCTATTTTTTGTTTTTTTAATTTGTCTGTTTTCTAGGCTCTGATGATGGAAAACGATTTTTACGAAACGTTAGTAACTAAAGTAACCCAACTTAGTAAAAGATGTATGTGTTTTCCCTGGTTCTCCTCTTCATTATGAGATTACGCTTTCCACGTACCAATGGTCCAGGTTTCGATTCCCGACTAGTGAGGTATTGTTTGTATATGGAAGTCCACGTGCTATATGGACTGATGCCATATATATATGAAGCCTCGTGTTTCCTAGCTGGATTCGGTAAAATGCTACTCCGACCACATAGTTGGCACAGGCATTTGGGCAATCCCCAATGGAGGAGCATGGCGCTTAGTAAACACGACGAACAGGCTTTGTGTGGAATATAATAAAGTCTAGGATTGCTTTTGTTGTCCTTGTGGTGCGGGGGTAGAGATCCCCGTTCACACGCAGAGGTCCAGGGTTCGATTCCCGACGAGTGAGGTATTGTTGAGTAAACCAGAGTAATATATCCGGCCAAAGTGTGAGGAGACCTGACCTATGCTTATGTGGCATTTCCTACGTTGGCTTATGCTCCCCAAAATCAACTCAAACAATGAAGCTGGGTTTTCATGCTGAACAATCATACCTGGCCAAGGCTACGTGAGAGCAGAGGTTGCTGAGTATCTTTAAGCCCCAGACTCATCTTGTTTTTATTTTAGCAATAATAATTATCATTTTTTTAACATAGCTTAAATGTTCATACAGTAATAAATTGAATGTTGTTAGCACTGATTAGGACACTAACAGTATCTCGTCACCCAGATGCCTCACATGGCTATAATTCTGGAGCAGATATATGATTCATAATATAATTTTAGATATACGAGTTATTTGGGGTACTTAATTACTCTGAACTGATGATAGAAACTAGATGAAAGATAAGTTAATTTACACACTTTAAGGGATTTATACTGTGGTAGTGTCGACACCACGGGGATCGATTTAAAGGGAACAAGTTAACTTCTGAGTTAGTAAACATTGATAATATTTCGTCCAGCTGTGTTAATTATGTTTTAAATTATTTAAAGTTAGGTTCATCGCGTTAAGTTCGTCATGCTGCAGAACCGAACAAGTGAAAAGGACCACAATGATCCACTCACATTATTTTTTTTTCTTCGGAGCCAAATTTTGGGTCAGAAAATGGAATTGATCCTATTGGAAAGAAGACTCACCAGTTCCACTAAATTTCGATTCTTATTTGAAGTGAATGTCAAGAAGGAAGTTTTCAATGGACGAGGTGCCGAGGGAGGTATAAAGGGGACTTGAGGAAGGATGGAGTATTGAAGGAGTCGGGGAAAGGTGGAGTATTGAAGGAGTTGGAGAAGGATGGAGTATTGGGGGAGTCGGGGAAGGATGGAGTATTGAGGGAGTCGGGAAGGATGGAGTGTTGAAGGAGTCGGGGAAAGATGGAGTATTGAAGGAGTCGGGGAAGGATGGAGTATTGAAGGAGTCGGGGAAGGATGGTGTATTGAAGGAGTTGTGGAAGGATGGAGTATTGGGGGAGTCGGGGAAGGATGGAGTATTGAAGGAGTTGTGGAAGGATGGAGTATTGAAGGGGTCGGGTATACTGATGTAAGGAGAGTGGTATTGAAGTGAGTCGGGTTTGGTGTATAGATGAAATTCGGGGATGGGTTTTTGAGGGAAGTCCAGTCGGGGGGAGGGTGCTTGGGGGAGTGTGTCGGGGTACTGGGGGAGTCGGGGTCAGGTACTGGAGGAATCGTGGTCGGTGTACTGGAGGAATCAGGGTCGGTGTACTGGACTTGAAATTTGAATTTTGCCACATACAGCGGCTAGTTTATTGTGCGCTCTATACTCATGCTGTGAGCGGCAGCGCATATGGATTAAGAGTTGAGGTCACAAAGGGTGTTTATCAGACCCCAGTCGTCAGGATATTATGGTACTGAATGTCACAGAGTATTTCAAATACATGTTTAGTTCTGTACGTAGTGGGTGACCTATTCACAACTGCGTGAGTACAGCAGTGTGAGGCAATATCCCTGACCACAAACTTTGTTAATCACATTTCCGTAAGAGGTATTCAAACACATTGCGTATTTGGTTCTATACATGGGAAATTATAGCTCCTGAGTGCAAAAAAGTGGATACAATCTGAATATGTCGGCTATCTTGCCATTAAAGATGAAGTGTTGTGTCATTTCACACACACTGTGCCTGGACCTGTTTCTAAAAGGTTCTATCTTCACACAGTCGAGGACGTAGTGTTCGAGTGGGTGGCCATATTGTCTGACCACACACTTTTCATTTAGTCTTGTTCACATCTGCTTGAGGGATATTGTATCAAGATAGTTAAATAATAAATGGTGAAGAAAGTATGGCTATAAGGGGAAGTTGGAAGTCATAATAATCTTTAAGTAGTAGTAATCGTAGCAGGTGTAACAGCAGTACCCATACAAAAAGCAATAGTATACCATTGTTAGTAACAGCAGAATTCGTAGTAGTAATATGAGTAGTAAGAGTAGTACACATATTTTGATAGTAGTACTCCTGGCAATACAATACCAGCATTAGTATACTAATAAAAATAGGCCTACTAGTAGGACACTTGTCCACAGCCTCATTACTAATAGTAATAGTAGTAGTAGTATTCACAGTAGTGCTGTAGCACTTGTGACAGTCGCAGTCGAATATTGTATATACAGTAGTTACCAAGTTTCGTGTGTCGTGAAGCCATAAACTTCCTTCTGTGCCTTCCCCTGTGCGTTTATGCTGGGCATTTCACAAAACTAAATATGAGCAAGCTGTAACTATCTGACGCAGTTAAACTTTTGATAGTAAAGCTGCATAATACTTTTATTTATTTTTGAGTTCGGTTTGTAAAAAGACGTGACACCAACATACTCTGAAATATTGGAATCATTATGTGCTGTCTAATGGTAGACCCTGCTGCCATATGGCATCACGAAAATTGTGACCAAGTCCCAGGTTGATGATCTGACTTTCTGCCTCATTTACACACAATTGCAGGATCTCAATTGTTTCTCTTACTTTTGACAACACAACATACATATATTGTTTCTCACTTATGATCTTTTTTTTCATTATTGTATTTATTTATGGTTCTTTATTATGTTAATTTATTATTATTGTTATCATTATCATTTTATTATTTTTATTTATAATTCTGTATTTTTTATTATAAATTTTATTTATTACTAATTATTATTATTACATTTTCGCCCACCTGTGTCCGGGTGGGCTAATCCCTGTTAAAAAAAATTATATAAATAAAAAAATAAATAAACGTGGACAAAAGTCACCGAGGACACGCCTGGCTCATCCGTTCACCTGACATGCGGAAACAAACTAAACCAACCGATAAAGCCTCAATTAAACTCACCATTCAGGATTTGAGAATATATTTTTACTTGTGGAAAGAGAAAGATGAAAAAATATATTACAGATTTATGAAATATATTTTAAAATTTGCGTTGAATAATGTTTTTTATCAGCATTTTTACAGTGAAAAGATAAAACTTTGATGAAAAATTTCAAACAACATGTAAAAATAACAACTGTTTGCTCTAAATATGAGTATTAGGGATAATTGAGGTTCTTCCTGTTAGGTTAGTTTGTTTTCGCTTCTCTGGTCCGTTGCATAACCTTATTGTTTGACTTAGTTTGGTCTAGTGATTTATATCTGGCTTAACACAACACTTCACAGTAATTCCCTCTTCTTGCACTGATAACCTGCGTCACCAAGACAATGGCTCAGTTCAACAAATGCAAATGACACAGAAAATAGACATACTAAAATATTAAACGTGATATTTCATGAATCGGATTATAGCAGAAACTATGATTTCCACGATAATCTTATATATGAAAATACTGATAGAATACTTAGATACAAAGATAAAGTTACAATACAAGTTTAAGTAAAATGCTATCGCTTCAACTGTTATCAAAGAATTATTCCTAATTGGATTTTCTTGTATAATATATAAGACTGAAACACCCATGAATTTCATATGTTGCCTTGGAAGTGAGTTTTGGCGATTCAGAACTAAATCTGTCTGCTGAACTCTACCTGAACCTGTGGAGTAAACGACGAAGCTCTAATTCTAAGTAATGTTACCTAACGTTTTTTACTTTATATTACTTAGATTAGTTATGATTATTATTACTGAAATACACACACACACAAAAAAATAATTCACCTGAACTTTAATAATATTGATGACTAATTAAAACACCAAGTGTCTTCCAAGTTCAGGTGAAGAAGTGTTTGAATAGAAATGGCTAAAATTAACATGAATATTATATGACTTGGTTATCGACACAAAGGGTTTGGTGTTTGGTAATAGGATTTAGACATGACCGTCGGCGCCCAAGTGACGCTTCAGCACCCACGTCGGAGTACAACCGCGTGGAATACTTTTACTACATGTATTATTATTATTATTATTATTATTATTATTATTATTATTATTATTATTATTATTATTATTATTTTTATTATTATTTTTATTATTATTTTTATTATTATTATTATTATTATTATTATTATTATTATTATTATTATTATTAATTACACCACATCCACTGAACTACAGTATGTGTCTCGAAAACATAAAACCACATTGCTGGCTGTATAGTATTGTATGTTGTAGTGAATTAGGTTTTAACAAAATGGACCAATCATATATTGGGATTTACTAAAAATTCGTATTTAAAGACCAGTTTTTGACCATAATTGTTAGAATAAAGAGAAATATTACTGTAAATCTGTGATGAGTCATGTAATGGGAGAAACGAAGAACACACTTGTACTGTCAATATCTCACCTTATGTACACTTAGGATGTAATGGGGTAGATTCGTCTCTGCCAGGTGTTTACCCAGGCAAACTTTAAGAGTAAGCAGTACATGGTGTATTCACTGCAAAATTATCTGCTTTTCTGCGTGAACGAATTTCCCCAATTGTAGAAGTAGATAAATAGTGGCACTTAGCGATAATACTCACGTGCGCATTGTTCTCATGTTGTTCAGTAACCTTAACTAACCTAACCTAACCTAACTCTTTATACAAAATGATCTCCCTTAGCTCAGTTACTTAAGCCATAGATCTATGTGGCATTCCGTGACTATTGCCTCATCGTCATGTCTGTGACTGTTGGTGATTTAGGGATCGATGATCATGTTCCCCTGAGGCATAGTAGAGCAGACTTAGCAGAGAGAAGGAAAGGTAACTCCTCAATCAGGCCTTGCTTCTGGGCTGCTGCTGCTTCTGTTCTGATAAAACCTCAGCCAGTCTGGTGTAGAAGCATCTTGCACTAGGTCCCATCCCGCCTGATGTTGAGAACACCAGAGGAATAAGCTGTCTTGGTTCACGTTTTGGATTATCTCTTCATACGTTCTGCTCCTGTCATTTCCATTCTTCCTATATGAAGTCTCGAGAGACAGGTCACGGTAACATGCAGCCAGGAGACCAAAGATTCTGACGTCAAAGAAGGCTGTTCCCTAGTCCAGAATCCTCGAGCACTTATGTCCACACGAGCTTCATTGGTTGTGTTGGCAGTCCGGTTGAGGAAGCACTCACCGTCCAATGGGAGGAGGGTTGGTTTCACAGCGACGTCATAGCATTTTTTCTTCAGCATATTCGCTGTAAGGTCCCTTACTTTGTCGTGCCTCATGCATACGAAACCTCCCATCTTGCGTACCACGGCATGGTTGATGTTGTAGGGTTTCCTGCACTTGCACTGGGTGGTCATGTCTTCCATTAGCTTACCATACCTTAGGGCAATGGTGTTTGTGAATTCTTGTTTAAGGCTGAAGCCCTTCTCATTGGTAATGTTGTTAGCCAGTTTGAGGTATCCACCTTCTGTGCCACAGCTACTTTTCTCTTCATGTTCACTGACTTGTTCATCAGTTGTTGAAGTCTTTCGATTTAGGTGTGCTATCGTTCTGTCGGAATGGAAGGTCGAATAATATGTCCCACACAGTGAGGGCTGCCGTGAGCTTGACAGAGTTCTGATGTTCAGTGGGTACAAGCTCCTCGGGGTTAGTGTTTTCTATTCCTTCTCGTCTCGGTGGTAATACTTCTATTACTATGTCTTTTGTTACTACCACCATTGGCATCACACCCACTAGTATATTTACAATTTTTTCCTCCTATCATCACTTGTACTTTTGCTACACATTCGTTTGTTAATAATAATAATGACTGCTACACCTACTGCTAGTATATTTCAGTTTGTTTTGATTTCGTTATCAGTTACTGTTGTAGGTCCTCAATTTTCATTTTCGAACTAATTATTTTGGTCTGAAAAAGTATTAGCACTATATGTTAAGAATTACTGGCTTGAAATGCTCAGATGTTAAGTGTATCCCTTGAATTTGCTACATGGTTCCCGCGTTAGGGAAGTATGTAATATAAAATGTATTGGAATTTAATTGTTCGTATTAACTTTTTGATTTATGTTTATGTGGCATCACCTCATTTGTCAATACATTTGGTGTGCAGTAATAGAGAAGATTTTTTTTTTAGAAGTCGCAAATAACTCACTGAAGATATTTTTACAGGGTGATTTCTTGTCCCTATGTTTGGTTAACTGTAATTTATGGGAATGTGAGAATTTTTAATGCTAATGTCGCACAAACAAAGGATTGAATCGTGAAACTGAACACCAGAGGGCAACTTGCATCCTTGTCCTTCTAGATTAGTTGAAAAGCTACTTAAGTACCTACTTAGTCGAACCAGGATGATGAAGCAAACTCCGACCCTCATCTTGTGGTTGTTTTGTAAGCCAGTGAGTCGACAGGTACACTGGGATGAGCAATGAATTATTTCGTTTAACTCGAACCCGCAATTATAAACTTGAGACTCGGATATCAGTCATCGCCCTTCCCTGCCAATAATGAAATGAATTATTCAAGACCAATTGTTTGTTTCTGTCTGCTACAAGATAAGATTTTATGGCTCAATACATCATTCTCTGGCATTCAGAATTCACTTACCAAGTGACCTGTGAATATTTTAAAACCAACTACGAATGGGGTGGAAGTGGTTACGTATTGAGGAACCAACCTAAAGCTGCCCGGCAAGGAACTATTCAAGCAAAAAGATAAGGAGGATTAATCAGAGGAGGGTCTTATAGCGTCACACACTCTAATGTAAAAGTCATTACTCAAAGAACCAAGCCCTTTGTTAAGAGCAGACAGGAAAGGCATGAGTGTAAGAGCTAAAGTAAGTAATAATGAGATGAAAAATAATAATAAATGCGGAAAAATATATGAGTTCACATTAAGGCAACGAAATTAGTAGGACTTGTAGAAATTTTTAATTCCACAAGGAATATGTAAAAATCCATGAACACCCAAAGGCACTGAGACTATAAGGGACACGAGTAGCCAACCCTATCATGTCGAACGTCACGACCGGAGTTGAATGGGAATGTAATACTCTTTTCTGACCAGGAAATGAACCCCGGGGACATTTGCTCATGAAGCAAACTCTTATTGCTGAGCTATAGAGTCACAAATAGATGGGGAAAAAAGTGGGTACAGAAAAATATGTGACACCACTATTACATAACTTCAAGCACAACACATGCGCATCGAAACTTGATGAACCCATAAATGCCCGTATATGGAATAAGTACCCAGAACAAAATACGCTTCATTATTAGTGATATGAAATAAAACCTGTAACATACGCTATTCTGGAACAGATACCGGTATTCTGGGACGCAAAGTATTCGCCTCTGCGACCGACAGTCTGTGTGCACTTCCCCAACTGAGAAGACAGGTAGTCATTCATTTATGGAAACAACTGAAATTTGCAGCGAAAGCTTATAGATGCAAAGTCAAGTGAAATCCTTTAGCACAGTGTAAAGTGGACCATGTGCCAAGAGGGAGGACCGAGCACTGAAAACCCCAAATATGAATTCATCATCAATTTGGAAACTCAGAATAACATAGGATCATGCAAGTCAAGTTTAAATAGTCATCTGCCAAGGACTATCCACTGTGCAAGAGTAAAGGGGTGAAAGAGAAACGTTGGGGACAAGTGAGAAGAATAAAGCCAGAAATATCTGAAAGGGCAAGAGGTGAGCAATTGTATGATAAAATGTGTTTTTTTTTTGGGGGGGGGGGTGGACTGTAAGGGGAGCAGTTCCAGAATAGCATGTGGGTCTGGCTGAATGTGAGGATGAGAGATGAGTTATTGTGAGTAATCATCACGAAATGAGAAACGCAATCAGGAAAACAAAAGAGGTTTGGGAATTCCTGGATAATTGCATTGGAAGCTTTAATTTGAGACCCAGCGTAATTTGATGGAGATTTACTGTATATGGGGAATAGGCAATAGCCTCGTTGATGGGATTTGGGTAAATTTAGTGTGCGACTGAGTGGATATAGCATGGACCTCCTCCTGCCCTTAAGGGTCATTGGTTCAATCCCGGGGCACTTCCATTTCACCCAACTGTAAATGGGTACCTAATTTTATATTCGGAAAGTGAAGTTTTTTGATAAATACAGTTCTGGCCACATGCCATCTTTGTGTACCGATAGGCTTAGAATTTAGTGTGTTATATCCACATTGATATTACCTACGTACCAGACCTATAGGATCCTATTTCATTTTTACTAATAGTAGGTCTGTATGAAATATTCGACCATTATTGATAAGCGTAAAAAATTATAGAGACTAGGACGATGTCAAGGAAACAAAATATAAAGATAATATGAAGATCACTTAAGTTGGTACAGGAAGGAAATGAATATGGCTATACGGTTTGTAAGAACGACTTAGATAAAATGGATTTAAGGGGAAAAGGTTGAAGAAAAATGGGAGTAATTTAAGAATATAATAATAAAACAGTAGATCACATGTGTTTGTGTGTTGAAATAACTTAGGAATAAACAAAAGAAATAAAACAATGTGATTTATAGAATTGGTGTGACCATTAAAAAAATAGGCAATGATAATAATCAACTTATTATTTTCAGAACTATGAGGGAGCAATGAAAAACGCTGAACAACATTGATATTTATTGAAAAGTAAAAATAATGATGATAAATATGCCAAAGATAAACAGATAAAAGATAGAATACAGGTTGTCGGAAAAATTAGAAAAAGAAAAATGAGACATTTTTCTGGAGGAGTAAACACGAACAGATGCGGCAGCTAAGAATGGAAGGGAGGATGATCATGGGACAAGAGGAAGTGAAAGGGAGATCAGAAAACAATCTCGAGCAACTGTTGCACAAAACAGATGAGACAAAGGTAAAGATACTTGGCATCTGATAAGGTAGTACGAAAGATCTAAGTCTTAAACCTAATACGTAAGCATATACTGAAGTCAGTCAAATTATAAACGAGTTTAGAATTACAGAGTGTGGTTAAAAAAATATAGAAATAGTAAGAGGAAGGCTAACAAAGAAATAAATTAATGTGACGATGGAAACATGGGATGGGAAGTGGTTGAACATGTCAGTCTAGCATGACTGAAAAACGCAGCACTTAGTGAATGTAAGATGCTGGCGTGCTGTATGTTATGAAGTACCAGGGGGGAGAGGGAGGGGTGTGTTGGGAAGTGCAGTAGAATGAGAACATTATAGAGGCAAATTCTAGTAAGGCTGAAATACAGAGAATTATAAAATTATTTTTATTAATAATTTCATTTATCATTACAGTCATTATACCGATGACATTTTATTTTACCAATATTATCTTCATAGTTATTAACATTAATACAATTCTCGGAACTGCTGGGTTAGGTATTGACTTGACTTATCTTCCTGTTTCGAAAATAACTTTTGAACAGGGATGATGATTTATACCAACCTTGGTAAGTTTGATCAACATTCGTCAAGCTTAATACGATAAACTTTTGGTGCAATTCATGCCAAAATTTACAAAGTGTTGCCATGGTAACTATTTGAGAAATGGTAACGGAAGGAATAATTAGGGTGGTTAAAGAAGACGATTACGAGACGGTATATTAATCTAGGCACAGGGTCACTAGCACAGGGTCACTAGCACAGGGTCACTAGCTCGATATATACCCTGCCATGGTAAGGTTTGTGGGGAGGATTTGCAGCTGTTCTGATGATGTTTAGTTAATTTGTATTATTAATATTTTTAGTATTGCTGTTGTTAACGATATCATTATTAATTTGTTCTCTTCATAATTTCCTGCACATTGATCCTTACTGACCTACTTGTCTCATTGTTCTGTAGTAGTTGTGGGTAAGGATCAGCCAACTTAATGAAAAGTTTGAGTATTTTTCTTTATTTAGAAATTGATATTAGTACTACAGTGTTTCTTCATCCACCAGCAACAAAACTTGCAGCTGTAGTGTTACCTTATCCACCAGCAGCAGCACCCACTGCTGTAGTGTTACCATACACACTGGCAACAGCACCCACAGCTGTAGCGTTACCTTATCCACCAACCACCAGCAACAACACCTGCAGCTGTAGTGTTACTTTATACACTGGCAACAACACCTGCACTGATCCCTGATATTGCAGGGCACTATGAACACCTGCTTCATCTCTTTCTGACTAACTTTCTCTCTTGGAGTTACCCCTCTTCTTGGTTCTGTTGACCACTGCTTCGTCTGTGCGACCAATTCTCTTTCCTCAAAGCCCCGCTCAACAAAAGTTTGTAAAAGTGTATTATTGACATTATGGTCAGGCTTCGGGATTTCTATTTCCGTTTTCCTTGGTCTCCTTTTCTGATGACCGTAGCTCTATTGTGGTAGAAGAATGAGCGTCAGGCCACGAAAATTAGGAACTGCTAGGGTGTTATGGACCTTTTGAGAGAATGTGAAATAAATGAGAGTAAAGAATTTTTTTTAATTCAGAAGTAGATGGTAAGAGAGAGAAGACGGAGGGCGGAGTGAAAGAACTGGGTGAAGGAAGTACTGTGTGTGTAATAATAAATAATAATAATAATTAACGGTTTATTGGAAAAGTTCAGCAGCCCGAAGGCTGAAAATATACATTGGACAAAAATGACTTATTACATACAAAGACTGGGGTGGGTGGGTGGGTCGCTTAACAGAAGTTTTCATTACTGAAAGGAGAAGAAACAATGATTGAACATACAAATTATTATAGTGTGTGTGTGTGTGTGTGTGCGCGCGCGCGCACTCGCCCCAAAAAGTATCCCCCCCCCTGGCCTGATGTATTTGGAAATGAACACAATAACACGAGCACCACAACAGTCTCGGGTCGGTTGGTATATCTGATTGTGAGTTGCACCTTCCGTTCTATCGTCTTACACCTGATAATCACCATGATATCTGCAGTATACTAACTATTCTCTACACAATGTAATGAAATAGGATGAATTGTGATACCATGTGCTAAACCAATAACGTCATGAGAAACTCCGCTGATTTATGCACCTTAGATACTATTTCAGCCCCAGGGGATGGGTTGCCAAATAGGAATATAACGTTACTGTGTTTTCATAGAATCGCTTCGAACGAAATATGAAACTCTATGATCCGATATTACATTCATTGCAAATATAGTAATTACAGGCGTATAATTACAATGATATTATGATTTACTGCATTTCGATATTATTTGTACCTCAATTAGTGAGGTAATTATTATGAATATGACTTATCTCATGATTAGTGCCGGCAACGGAACATTATCTGATACACACTTCGAGACGATGTCGTCAAGTCCTCCCATGGGATTGATAGTCACTATGGAGACATCACAGGCAACATGAAGCAGTATCATCGTCATTCACGATATAGGCTTAAGCAACAAGGAGAAAGCACGACGGCTTGGCATTTCCCACCACACTATAACCCACTGCAAGCTGTGTTTCCCAATGAGTCTCGGGTAGTAGTATTGGTCATGGATTTTGAACAGAAAACCCCCACCATTTGACTGCCGTTGATATATTTTCGCTACACTAATACCATTATATTATTCTACTAAAGATGAAGCACGATGATGCACCATAATTACTACAAATGCCAGAAATAATAACTGGCAACCTCACAGACACTAGGAAGGCAGGCCTACCAACATAACGCATCACAATTAGTGATCAGAAATATTCGTCCACTGTGACACATTGTAACGATGAGAAAAGGGGCCGGTAATTTTTGGGTAAGTGTACATGATTGAAGAATGTGGTGTCGAGTTCATAATAATGTATGTCATGCTGATGGCTGCATGAACTGACTAATAAATTAACTGAAAATCTTGAGGTATTGTTGTGGAAGGAAGAACACCATAGCAGAACACTCTTTTTACATTCGGACAGACGAAGTAAAGGACTAGCAGTAGACGTCCAAGATATAATAGTGGCCATGCATAAACGAACATAATGTTGAGTGTTTTTTGCTTTTTTGATGAGTGATGTTTGGTTGTATGAAGCATCAGAGGAAAGCCAGATGGTTCGTAGAAGAACACATCTGATATACAAGTTAGAGAGACTGAGTGGTAGCAAATGAGTGGAGAATTTGTGTTCATGATTCCGTCCACGTGTCCCGCAATTTACCTCCACAATTATACCCTGAAACATGCTAATACTTCCCCATGACCACGAGAAATGTACTCGGAGGAATTCAGGATAATTGCATATTAATGTTCAATATTTTTTTGTTTTAAAATCTCATTATTATATATACATTGTCATTATATTTACACGATGTTACTGAAGGGAGTTAAACAATTTGTTGAAACTGTCCCATCAGTCATGCTTAGTTTGCTCATACACGTCTTCATGAAACGCTAAGTTGTTGAAATAATTCTCACTAGTCGCCTCCCTCTAGTGAGCTTACTTATAGTCTACATAACTTATTAGTCCAACATAGGAGTGTATCACAAGATTATATGGATAATGTTATAGAGTTTGTTTATTATGTTGTTTTGGTGATGGTCTCTGTTGGTAGTCCTGCCTGGATGACGTGTTCGAAAGTATTGATTTAAAAGAATAATTGTTTTGTCACTTGTTAACGATATATGACGATATAATATAGTTGTGTTTTATATCAGTATGTGTTTTGCTTTTGTTTTATTAGGTTTAATAAACTGAGTTAAACAAAATAAGAACCAAATTCTCAAAGTTTCCTCACAAATGACTGACACTTTGAGACACCGATGTGGACAGAGTTTGGTCGTATTGTTCCAGAGGTTCATGACCAGCGGTGATAGGTGTTCGTTACAATGAACTCATTCATATGGGATAATAGTCCTTATAATTGGAAGCGTAAAGGTTTTCTTATATGCAAAGAATAATTTTAGTTGAAAAATTAAAATAATAACATGAGTTCTAGATCAGCGAATCAGTCATTTCGTAAATTCAAAGAGAAAGATACATTTGAAGTCTTCTTAGAATAATGAGACAAGTTCATTCAGTCTCATGAAGCTCCGACGCCTGCTTGAAATTTGCTTTGTTAATCAGTGTCTTGAACCATGACTGTCACTTTCGTTGCCGAGCTGTTGTCGACGAGTGTCACAGTGAAGTGTTTGTAAAGTGTTATAAAGGGAATACAAAATTAAGAGGTAAGTGGTGGTCAACATTGGTTGTATTTATTGAGTTTAATGTGGTAAATGTGAAGATGTACAGTAGACTACACGGTGAGGATATAGTTGTAGGCTGGAGCTGACTCAACTCATACAGGGGATATAACACTTGTGCATTTTTCCTCTAACCTCCGGTCAGATTTGGTCCATCCCCACAAATGAACTATCACACATGCACTTCACATATGTCCATCTCCAAACCCAAACCATAACAGCAAACATGGCAGAACTCTTATTGTTTAGTAACATGCAAATAGTATCTCTAGAAATTTTGGTTCGATCCCGTTACTTATTTCTGGTGCTGAGAGAATAAGTATTATAAATTGGAATTTTAGACAAATGACATCAGATATAAGGTACTTAACACATTTAACACGTAAGTTGTTTGGGCTGTCAACTTACATTTGTTTTGGCATTGAACCAAGAAAACCTAACCTAATCTAACATAACCAAATGACTTTGCCCTATATATTAATTATGTGGGCCAGGTGGTTTGATTGATTTGTTTGTCGTCATTAATGATTTAATCAGATATTACCACAAACATGGGCTCACATAGAGTATATTAAAGTCCTTTCGACTAGAAACATGACAGTGGGCAGGACTATGAAGACAAATGAGGGTTAAAAGCACATACAAGTATTTGGCATCACTCATTTTAGAGAAAATGTTGTAGAAAAATATAAATAATTTAAAAACTCACATCACAAAATTGCCAGTGTCGTTTTGACAGTGAGTTACTTAACTGTATCAAGTTATATCGAAGAGCTATACTGATTGATCCTTGTTCAGGGATAGACATACCCACTGTCTATTGTGTAATTGCATATAACAAATATTTAATATCAATTAAATTGTATATAATTAGATAAGTGAAACCAAAGCTGTGGCCTCATTCCTGAATATTGTTTCAGACAAAATTGTGCCTGGCCCAAGACATAATGGATGATGCCAAGGCTTCCTCTACCACCAGGGCGAGGTGAGTACTACTCCTGTTGTTTTTTTATGACATGATCAACACTTATCTCTTAGTTTTCGGTGTTAACTTAAAACATTGCTAGTATCATGGTTGTTCCTGTTAATTGAAGAATACAATTGTTGGTAAAGGTTAAGGAGAGGATCGCTACCTTATATATATATGCTGATAACCACAAGGAAAGAAGAAAACACGAAGTTTCCAAGCGCTTTCGTGTAATTCACATCTTCAGGGGTGGGTACAGACTAGTCTGTACTCACCCCTGAAGATGTGAATTACACGAAAGCGCTTGGAAACTTCGTGTTTTCTTCTTTCTTTGTGGTTATCAGCATATACCTAGATCACGCGCACCTACAGTGATTTACTTGCATATATATATATATATATATATATATATATATATATATATATATATATATATATATATATATATATATATATATATATACAAAATCATGGTAAGATGGGATAACCAGTTTTGCTTGAAAACGTTATAAGCCAAATACAAAATTACGCTTAAACTAATATATCAAATCTAACCTATTATGGTTTAAACTGATTTATAATTTTATTTGCATATGATTAATTAACACAAGATATTATAGAGGAACTGGGTTAATTTACTTTGACTCTTAACAAAGAAACCCTTTTTTTCTAATTTAGTAAAAGTGTGTTAATAATGTTTTTGCAGCTGTTGGTGTGCTATACAATGAATTTAGTTAACCCTTAATTAGAATTTATAAAAATTTAAGGACAAAATTTAGTTTTCTCTCCTTTATGACGCCTAAGCCTCAGGAAATCCTCCCATTTATCACTTTGTAAAAACTCCGACCTTATAGACAATCTCGAAATCCTCAGGGATCCTTGGATTGCCTGCGCCTCCTGGCACCAGTAAGTCCAAAGCTTTTCCCATGAGTGCAAAACCAATATTTACTATGTTCATTATCGATTGCAAATACTATTCTATCAGAACTGCAAAAACAATTTTCTTGAGATATATTTATAATAATTTATAATAATTAGATATTTCTGGGAAAAACCTTGAAATATCAAACGGTTTATTGAAAAGCACAGCAGCCAGGGACTGAACATATACAACGGATAAAAAATGACTTGTAGTAATAGTGGTATTGAAGAGGAGACATGGAGTTAATATACAGGTTATCCTTGAATTTGATGTTGTGAAGGAAACACGTGGTTGTAGGCCGCCTCACTGCTGATGTTGTAAAGGAAACACATGGTTGTAGGCCGCCTCACAGCAGGTGTTGTGTGGAGGGTCCAAGCTGGTTCTCATCATGGTCAAAATATGGTTCTCACGGTACCACCTCCCCTCAGGTATGACGTAGAGGTCCGCGTTACTGTCCACTTCACTGTCTCAGCGCCATGTTCATCCCGTGTTATTATTCTCCACTTTCTTTGGTATTGAAATTTAACACTTTTGTACCAGTGATAAATTGATCAACATTCCTTGCACAGGTTTCTTGGTGAGGAGAAGGGTTAGGGAAGGGGAGTCGCATCTTAACTCCCAGGCTGCTCCAAGTAGGAAGCGCCAAGGGGGACGTCTGCTCATAACCGTGGCAGTCAAGTGTGTGTGTGTGTGTGTGTGTGTGTGTGTGTACGCTCGCCATTACTCATATAATCAGATTCAGTATGCTTAATGAGACTAGATTCTATAATATGTCTACTAATACTTAAATTACAAGCTAAAATTGAGGAAGCATAAGCCCAGTAAATACAACTAGTATTATCTCTCATGTGAACAAACAAAGCACAGGATCCTTGCCCGTCTGCCACAAGTAAAACATATAATGCATTTATCAAAAAAAATTATTTTTGTTACGTGATAATTTTTTTTCCATTCCTTAAAACCGATTAAGTGGCTTGGATTTGGTTTAATAACATTGCTTATATTTTTCTATGGCAGATGTATCGTGTATGTTATTACCTGCTTAGACCTAATACCGTATACGGAAACAAGTTTTTTAACCTAAAGAGAGAGAGAGAGAGAGAGACGGTTTGAATGCCAAATTAGACAGGATAAGTTGTACAGATAACACGGAGAAAAAATCGGTCATATAATTCAGGAAGAATAGGAATATACCAATAAATAAAAATGATAAGTGAAGAACAGAAACTTATTCCTGCAACAACTAAAGAAAAAAAGTAACAAACTAAATTTCAATATATGATGCAATTTTACATCTTGAAGACAAAATTGAATTACGATAAAACGTCATCATGTAAACTATTGTAGACGCTATAGAAAAAAGTCAAGTTTCTTCCCAGGCCTTCTTATTTTACTGGGATTGAATCTCCACCATCATCTCCTGCCTGCGGTCGCTGATAAAGGATCTAATTCCCTACATCCCGCCAATAGCCCCACTAAGAAGCCATTCCCATTCGATAAAGGTATCGAGCAGGATTCCTCGCCTGTACTTATTTGATCAGAGATATTTTTTGGGTGTATCACTTTCACTAATCCCTTCCTATATTGCAAATACGCAGGCGTATGGGGGTGGGGGATTAATGGATTACATTATGTTGCAAGTTACTAATATTACTGTAGATTCTATAGCGGTGTTTCTCTTTTCATTTCTGTGTCAACACCAAAACACAAATTATCTGCCCTTATGAAAAGAAAAATACATCGGAAAAAAAAGTTAGCGTTATTCATTCACTTTCATATTCATTAGAGTAAAAAATTTAAAAATATGATGAGTAAAATGAGCGCTCATTAACATACACTTCCATCAGAATACATCTTCCCTGATACTATGACACAACTATTAGCTGTATACATTATGCATTCCTCGAATATTCACTAATACCTCGATTTATATGCTAAAATGTTGTCATGTAGTTGAAGTACTGAGCTGGCAGCTGTGAAATAGTAAACTTCATCTCTGTAAAGGATAGAAATTTCAGCCCCTTTACTTTAGGAGTTGAATGACTCGATTCTGGTTAATCATATTACTTTATACTGCTACACAATGCCAATGTTTTACCGTATTCTTCGCCATTTCTATTGAATTAAACTCAAAATACTCTTTGTTTAATTTCTTGTCGTTCTTTAGTATGAGAGGTGAGAGGTGGAAACAGTATGGCAAAGTTACTACTGACTCAAACAGGCGCAGATAATGGAAGTAGCATCATATCATGCAACTGGCAATGCTCTGTCACAGAAAATGAAAATGCAGTGCAATTTTGTGTTCCAAATTTTGTTGTGCATTTTTTCCTCAAACGGTAGTAATGGAAGTTGACTCAATCGCCGTATAGGAATAGGTTAATTAGACATGCACTACATATCGCAGAATTCACGTAATGAATTGATATTCATAAATTACCTCAATTCCTTGAAATTTGCAGTCGATTACTGTAAATAAGACATTTTTGCTGGCCATCGCTACAGAAAAACTTATATGCACAATGAAGCAACGTTTCTGGTACCTGGGTGACTTGGATGCGAACCAGAGACTCATATGGGAGAGATGTGCGTTTTATTCACTCAACCAGCAGACCCTATCTCATTAGTTGGGATTAGTTTGAACTTTGAACACTAGTTATGACTTGCTTCCATACAGTTGGATCAATTTGTTTTGTTTTTGTTGTTGTAATGGTTCTTTCATTAACAGAAGTCAGTAGTAAATGCTGAATGGATGCAACATTTGCCTCCTATCTTAAGGATCGGTTCTTGCAGCCTGGGGCACTACAAGTCTACCCTAATGTGAAGAGGTACCCGACTCTAGACTTAGCGTTCGGTGTCTTGTATTTGTGAAGCCAGGGAATGACCTAACATTTCAGTGATATGTGATATATCAAAAGATCGATATGATAATTGATTGACGCTCTTAAGCCAATTTTTTATGATATTTATCCATTTTTGGGGGAACTTGAACAAAAGGGAAGGGAATAATATTATCTACACAGTGGGTTCATCACCTGAGGTTTCTTTCTATTTGGGGAAATTTAATAACAACACTCTGTATATGTATTATGTCCACAACTGTACTAAAACACACACACACACACACACACACATTTAGAATATGTACTTTAGTCGGTGTTGTGAGGGACAACGCTCGCAGATAAGCCAGGTGAAGGTGTTGTATTGTATTCACTCTCGGATATCGGCATCGCTATTTGCATTTTATAATTGCTCCAAGTTTATAAGAACTGAAACATTTTCTCTCTCTCTCTCTCTCTCTCTCTCTCTCTCTCTCTCTCTCTCTCTCTCTCTCTCATAAGAGGAGGTGTCTGTCTGTCTGTCTGTGAGTGTGTGTCTGTTTCAGCTGTAGCTCCAAAACGAAAGCAGTTAGACCAGAAACTTTACACATAATTACAAAGGTCCCAAGGCTGTACACCTTGTTATTACTCTTGCCAGCGGACTACACCCGAGTATCTGTCTGTCTGGTCCAGCCCTAGCTCCAAAACGGAATTAGCTAGTAGACAATCTCCACTAATCCCATTCATTATCAGGACGTCGCTTTTAATATTTTATTCAGCTCAGAAGGGGCCCACACACAAGGGGTTAAAGATCAGAAACTTTACACACATATTACATGGGTCCCAAGGTTGTGCTCCTTGGTATTACTATTGACCACGGACCCCCGGTGGTCCGGGCACGAGCTGAATATCTTCCCCGACTGAGATATCACCACGACGATGTGGGAGGTGGTTACCCGTGTGAGGGAGGACGAGCTGTGACAGTCAAGGTTATAAAGTATGTTATCTAACCCGGGTGATGCCGGCAATTTTGTTAGTATATAATAATCCTCGTCTAACATTACATGTTAGTACAACACATATGTGCCAGTATGTGTTGCTGGTGTGTTTATTTTAACATTCATTCATAAATGCTTGGGTAACACATTAGTACATTAAACACATCTGAGAAATACAGTACTTTTCTGTTATCGTAATTTTGTATTATCAAAATATTTGCGAGTATTTTTTTCACGTGCTCTTGACTGATGCATAAAGAGTGCTTTGTATGCATAGTTCTTGGTACATCAGTTTTAAAATATTCATTGAAGAATATTTTTTTTTCCTTTCGGTGATATAATATTATGCAGAAGGACTGGTTTAAAAAAAATGATATACCATTTGCATAAGAGGGACTTCGAAGTTACAGTACTAGAGAGTATATGATTTTTTTTCTTCTAATTTTGGCAGAACTTGACCTTCTGCTGTGACCTTTTCTTAGCTTCTGTGGCGTTACGCTTGATTCATCAAGGACAAAATTTAGTCAAAGTATCCCACGCTTATAGGCTAAGTGTCAATACTGTATTTTAAACATCGACAATATTACAATTCTTGTCAACGAATTACAGGTAGCAGTGAACGCTTTGTCTCTTACCCTGTTGTATCTATTCCATAATCAGAATTTTTTGAATGTCGATAATTGGTAACTGTATTTGGTCCTAACGCTGTATGTAAAATATTTGAGGAATACTTTGTGTAGATTCTATTCTACAACTACATTTTTAGAGGTACATTCTCACCCAAAACTTCCCGAACGCTTTAAGCACTATGCAATCTCAAAAATAAAAAAGAATTTGAAACCATTCCGAGATGACAAGCCCCATTCTGCTCATTCTCACATCCATCGTGCCCAGGTGTTTGAGAAGATTTTGTTGAGGGTGTACTTACTATGCCTCAGAGTGACAGCGGAATATAAACAGGAGTTTGGATACAACTAGCTCTTGTTGGCTTGGATGTTGAAACCATTTTCTGACACCACAGCAATATACGTGGGTAATGGGTACTCACAAACCTACTTCGTACCACCACGGCTTTTGATATGTTTTTTGCCTATTGGTATGAAATTCTCTCCCCACTCCCTCGAAAAAATAACCCTCATTCGCCAAAGGTAATCACTTCCCTGGCCATGGAAGGGGTCAGATATATATGAAATCTTAAAGTGAAAGTGGATTCAGTGTCCCTGATGAATCATTAGAGGCAGCACGAATAAAATACACGCTCCTAATAAAACCACAAATAACGCTTCCAGCATACTCGCCAAACACTACCATATATTCCAACCAAACACTAATATAACCTAATCTAATTCTACCATATCCTTACCTAGTTCTACCAAATATCTAATGAATACTATCACTTACCTACCAAATCATATCAAATGTACCAAACACCTACTAATACTACCTCTAGCACACTATATATTACCTTATATTATCAATGCTTAGGCTAAGTTCACGATCACAGGATACTAAAGTTTCTTACAACAGACCAACAATAATTATCACTACTTTACCCTTGCCAAATAACCCCAATAGATTATTAAGGTAGATTCCGTTGGTATTTGTTGGTTCATGTTGTCTCTTGTTCCAAATTATTTACCCTTTAGCTTTTTACTCGACCGTAAATTTCGCCTTAAGTATTCGATAGTATTTGGTGGTTTCGTGATAATGTTTGGTAAATCGCTACACAACAGACGGTCAGGAATGGTAACCCTCTTCAGTTTGTTCGTTCCTCACAGGATTGGATGGGTTTTAAGTTTCCCGTATGTAATAATAGGGATGTCATTACCATCTGAATATCCGCAAGAAAGGGAAAGTTAAAAAAATATATATAAATTATCTTTTGTTAATAATGACTTTTTTTGCTTAGAATCAGTTGCTGTCCACTACTAATGCGCATGTGAGGTCTCGAAGCACTCCTCCCCCAAAAAAAAAACCGCATAAACATTATAAGGACCAAGTAAAATCGATCTTTTGTCCCATTTATGAAAATTCTCCAGCCCAGTGATCCCTTTAAGAATGGCAGGGCACTCGTGACTCCAGGATTACGCCTCCACACTCTCTCTCCTCTTACATTTTGCGCTCACAAGTTTGATTAAATCTCACTGAATTCCCGAACTAAATTGTTGAACTTAATTAGCAACGTTATTTTGTCTGCAGTGGGAGGTCAAAAGCTTAAAAGCAATGGAGATATAAGTTGAAAATTTGGTCTTATCAAGGAATTATGGAACGTGAATATGATGGTGAAGTATGGTGGTATGCGACGGCTTAATAGGTGAAGTATTGTGTTATGCGACGGCTTAATAGGTGAAGTATTGCGGTATGCCACGGCTTAATAGGTGAAGTATGGTGGTATGCGACGGCTTAATAGGTGAAGTATGGTGGTATGCGACGGCTTAATAGGTGAAGTATGGTGGTATGCAACGGCTTAATAGGTGAAGTATGGTGGTATGCGACGGCTTAATAAATTCTCCTCTTGAACAAGTTAACATGGATTGAGTGTACCTTGTCTATGAGTTGATTATGAAGGAAGTTAATTGCATTTCTGGGAAACTGCAGCCAGTCGATACAGCTTTCACTTATCATTCTTTTGTACCCCGATTCGTTCCCAGTCCACCCACCTGCAAATGAATAGTAATTGTACAGTTGAATTGACGGCGGTCGAGTACATTACTGGCCACAGTACCATCTTCTTTATCAGATACTAAATATTCTATGTGCCGTACCCATATCAACTGAGACGACCCATCAAGGTTGTACGATCCGCTTCCAATTACATTTGTAGGTGCAAATTATTATGTTTTTTGGAGTTTTTAGATTCAGTTTCATTTGTTCACACAAGTTCAAATCACACAGCCAAACACAGTACTTGAGCTAATAAAAAAAAATCAAGTCCGATTAGTTTTCAAGTTCTCGACGGTATAAGAATTCGATGAAGACAAGAAAGAGTTAACCAAGTCAGTTTGTCAGTTTATATTATAGAAACTTAAAAGACTAACATCATCAAATCTGAGAAACGCGCTGATAGAAACCATCACAGGAAAATAACACATCTTCTTACAGGGATCAAAACTTCCTCAGTCTGATTCAATAATATAATGTAATGTCTTTAATAAAGTTCTTTGATCTAATTAAGTTTGTGTAGAAATGAAACACAGTTGACCAACGTAGAAACATTGAGACTTGTGTTGAAAAGATATCCTTTGTAAACCCAATTATTGTTAATACTAATTATAGTTGTTTATACTTTGTTTATTTTTCTCTCGTGATGACTTTGTCTGGAATGTGATAAGGGGGGGGGGGTAAGCTGTCGTCACCTAACACTATGGTGGTTCTCTATGATATATGAATCTATGGCCGCAAAAACTAATGTTATAGACGATATAATTTTTTGCCATATGTTGCAACTCCAAAGTGTAATCAGATGAATTTTTTTTTTAATAAGTCAAATCATTTCGTTCTAAAAACAGGTGACCAAAATGAAGAACAAATACGCTCACAAAGTTCCTCCATTTGTTGTCAGTCACTCCTTGCTGTTAATAGCGGGCTTAGTTATAATAGTGCTGTTGGTGTGTTATTGATAATTGGTTTGTACCCTCCAGTCCTTGCCTGAGGAACACTTGACATCCATATCGAAAAAAAAAATCATCATTGCTGATTCTCTAAAGGAAAACATTTCTTTGCATGAGACTACGATAGAGGGTTATTAAAGAAGAAAGTGTTTCGAAGGAAGTAGAAAAACTGACACTTGCAATATTCTATAGATAAACGATGAAAATCAATCACGCATAAGACCTAACATTAAACTATTCAGATAAAAAAACATCAGAATTTTTTTTAAATATATGAATATATATATTTTTTAAATAACATTAAAAAAAGATATTGGAGATGAATTTTGTGAGAAAATTTGTGGTGGTTGACGATAATGAAAAAGTGTCGGCCTCATAGAATATGCAGAACGCGCGACTTTGCTTAGCCATGAATTCATTCTTTAAGAAGAAAACTAATATGAAACTGACTTTGGAAGACTCAAAGGAAGAAGTGGAAACTTATATGAAATTTACTCTTGCATTATTAAACAGACAACAAATATTCAGGATGTATTGGTTCATTATTAATTTAGTTCCAGCAACGATTTACAGACCGGCGTAGTTTAAAAGACTAATATAAATCTAAATGAGTTAAATTACAAAAAAAATGCTTTGCCTGGGATGGTTCTGAGAAAAACATTCTTCATATATTGATTAAATCTATTGTGATGAGAGATGTAACTCGCTGGCAATGACATAAGTCAGTGTTTGGTACCAGTGTTGACGATAGATGTGAAATATAGTGCGTGAATACCAAGATGAACGGGTGAAATATATGCTATGTGTAGCACGTGGAGCTAAAACAAGAGAGTAGGGTCTCACACTCGGGTAATAAATAAATCCACAGTGGATCAAGGAAACCTGCAAAGGTGTGAGGGGGAAGCTTTTATCCAAGAGGTTATAGTCTCTCTCTCTCTCTCTCTCTCTCTCTGTGTATATATATATATATATATATATATATATATATATATATATATATATATATATATATATATATATATATATATATATATATATATATATATATTATAATTACAAGTTTTTCTTACCTGAAAGTTCGGGTTTTGTTATATAATATTTATTTTTTTGTTTTCAGTTTTCATAAGTAACAGTTGTTTGCAATGTACAGTCAGAATGTCTCATTCAAATCAACCCCATTTCAAACATTATGTGCAACGACTTCAGTACCAACAGAGTTAAAACTTTTTGCCACCTGAGAGATCATACAGTCCACCTAAGATAGACCGACTGAGACAGGCGACCTGGAGCAGAACCTACGGTTTGAGCAGTAGGTGGCTCGTTCAGCAGCAACCTCCATCCTTTGATACGTTCGTGGCGTTTCAAGCATCCCAATCATGTATTCGCATGTCCCATTGAAATACATTACGCTAAATCCGCCCCCTGACAAGAGAATCCCGATTAAACACTCCTTCAGAGGCAGGAATCCAACGTGACATTGCTACAATTTCTGTGAACGAAATTTGAACCCTTCTTTTGCACTGCCTCTTATAGAGTTCTCCTGATTTAATATAATGCAAATTTGACTTAACATAATCCGTCTTTTCAGCTTGGTTTTAGGGGAGGTTAATGAACGTTGTAACAACATATAACCCTGTTACAAATTATTTGCACTAGTCGAGAGGAATAGAGTGAATAAGTATCTTATTTTGGACGGAGAAGCACAGCAGTCAAGATGGTATGGTGTTGTTTGCTGCCTGTGTCGTATAGAAGCTCATTCGTTAATGATGGTAGAGAGTAATATTAACTGATTAATAATGTTCAACGGGAGCCTCAACAGAGAAGCGTACATCAACTAGCAATAATTATCACCTTTAGCGTGTGTATAGAATCACCATTTATTACTGTCGTTTTCCGATACGAGATGGTTACTATCTGGTGAGGTTAAAGTATTATTGGTAACTGACGAAAGGAATCATTCTTAGAGTGAGATCATTATAAATAAATTCCGGTTAAACTGAGTAGCATTAAGATAAAAATAACAGCATAGTAAATTTTTAACTCAGGCTCAATGAAATTAAAATATAATGCTGAAAAACTTGTAAACTTTTAAGTTGGGAATTAACTGGTGAATGTCAAATGCACTGCCTTAAAATCACATTAGATTTTTTTATGTAATATTTTCTATCGTTGTTACTAGATGTGGTACCAGATGTGGTACCAAATTCAGAAAACTATATTAATAACTTAATGAGAAAGTGGAATTGATCAATAACGCATTATTTTTGGGGGGGGGTAATTTCAATAATCGTTATGATTAGAAAATATCGGAGTTTTATAGTTGATCATTACAGCCTAGCATGACACCGTATATATACGCGCTAGATAGTTAATCGCCAATTAAGCCTTTAGAAAGGAAATATTGAATGTTTGGGAAGTACTTTAAGTGATGATAGATGCGAAAGAAAACTTGATCCAATAGTTCAAGTTGAAGTAACATTAATTGATGGTATTCAGAATGAATTTGGGTCTCATAATATATACTCAATTTTCAGTACACAAGGAGGCAGAGTCAGCGGCACTGTACTTGACTGCCTTCTGTTCCCCATGTGCAAGGATAGGTTACCACTTATTGATCGGTGGATTAAGGAGATACGAGATCAATTCATCGACCCTTTGGACGGGAAGCACTGCGTATGATCACTACTACTGCACTTCCTACAGGAGGATGTTGATGAGATGATATAAAGATACGAAGATTTATGATGAAATATTCGCTTTGGTTTGAGTGACGAGAACTAAGATGTTATGGTCATAGAGTGAGGAGGCAACGGTACACATAAAAATGGATAGAATTAGATGTAGGGAAAACGGGAATTCGGAAACTTAGATTGTTGAATGAAATTAACAGACGAGTCCTAGAAGAGTCACAAGATATGCGAGGATTGGTAAAGTCAGCCCTAAAATGTTTGTATGGCGGACAGTCACTCCTTAGAGTAGATCGAGGATGGTACTCTGAACGAGGCCCAGCAATTATGAAGTACTGAACTTGAGTACACATTAATATTGCCACTTCCTGTGCAGTACTTAAAAGATCGACTCGAATTGTTCTAGTCACCCGAAATCAGTATATTAGTAAATATTATTTGTTTCTGCTCTAGATTGAATAATATTCTATATATGACTAAATGATATTGGAATTTCATCAAAAATGGTTTGTAATAAATGCAAATGATCACAATGTGTGATATTCGTTGGTTCACTCTGTGTCTGCTGAAGCGCTGACAGTGACCAGGTAATAAATTACTCACTGATTATTGTGAATGAATGTTAATGAGTGACATTGTATCCTTAATTGTCATTAGATCACATTTTATGCGAATTTAACTATTTAAAATATTTGACCATGAAATTTATTGCTTTCTGTTTAATATTTTATCGGTAGAATAATCGCAAGCTAAGTAGAGCCTCTGAAACTTGCTGAAGAACTTAATCCGCTTAAAAGTTTATATTTACAACTATTCCCAATTACTACTAATCAATTTCCATTAAGTTGTAGCAATAGGAACAACAGTTTGTCCCCATTTGTCGAAAATTTCACTTGCGTTTTAAAGCTTAATTGGCGGTTATCCCTATTTATCGTAGTGTCGTATTATCATTGAAATCTTATATATGAACTGAAAGTAAATAATGCGTTGATGCAAACATTATACAGCTTTGGAAACAAGTATTTATTAAAGGAGAAATACATTAAATAACCAATAATCAAATCATGATTCTGTACTGTTCTATAGAATATATTTACTGTATGTTGGCGTTTTAAGGTTTACCAATGCGCGTCAATACATAATTGCCTTATTCTTTAAATATATAACTAGCTTAGAAATTAAACTTGTCCTCCAACAATAAAAGTTTATGAGATATAAAACTATTAGATAAGATAGGAAGAAAAATGTCGTTGGAAGTAATTAGGTGGTTTTTAGGGTTGAAGATAAATGGGAGGTAGACGGGAAGGTGTCAAGAATTGTGGTTGACTGTGGTGAAGATATAGAGAGAAAGGAGAAATAAAGTCGTAGGATTGAATATATTTAGTCCCAACCAGGTCCCTGCATGAGGTATTCTCCCGTCACTGGTACGTGTGGGTGACTTAGTGAATCGCTATATATACTGATATACTTAGCGAGTTCGACACTTAATCAGCTTTATTGTAGTAATTTTTTTTAGGTATGTTTATATTATGACGAGGAAGCATAAACAGATAAACTACAAAAATAGTGACATTTATACAAAGACATAATTCATGAAAGATAATTCTAAAAGGAAACGTTTAACCCAATATGGCTTCCCTTCTTGGTTCCTGACAATATGGCAATTGGCGAAAAATTACGGAGAAGTCAGTAAAAAACCTTTAGATAATAGTATTAGAATATAAGACCTCCTTAAGTCCATTAAGTTGTTTGAGAAAATTAAAAGTAAATTTTCTTTCCCCTCGCATTAGTTTTTCTTTATTTTTTTTTAATTTAAACATGTTGCCGGCAGTAATTAGGAGGTATAATAAATTTCTTATATATATGATCTTCTGCACGCGAGTGGAACCTTAACGAGAGGATCTAGATATAAATACCTTACTTTTTTTGTCATCTTTCGAACAGAAGGTAAAGTAACGAATATACTTAAAATAAACTACAATTTAAAACTCAACAATAGTTTGTATAGTTTTTTTTTACTTAAATGATGTAGGGCTTTGACTTATGTTTCTGAAAAAAATACCAATATTATTTCAGTATATATAAAAGTACACATATGTATCAACACACATATGTACCAACACACATATGTACCAACACACATATGTACCAACACACATATGTACCAACACATATGTATCAACACATATGTATCAACACACATATGTACCAACACACATATGTACCAACACACATATGTACCAACACACATATGTATCAACACATATGTATCAACACACATATGTATCAACACACATATGTACCAACACACATATGTACCAACACACATATGTACCAACACACATACGTATCAACACACATACACAAACCTTGATAACTATTGAAATATTCGAGGATTATTATTAACATTGAAAAGTTTTAACTATACAATTTTTTTATATATGTTATATGAACTTCGTTTTTTGTTTAGAAGTAGATTATATGCCACTACGCAATACTATGGAGATTCCCAGCGCCGAAATCCGAGTGTAATAGAGTACTATGTTTTGACTATAGCTGGGTTGTGGTACATTGCCAGAATTGTATATTTTCAGTGTAGCGGGATATGTACAGTATACTGGTGGTGTTGCAGGGTGTGTATTGTCGACAGTGAAATATTAACAGTGCAGGAGGACGTATACACCGAGAGTCTAACAAGATTGTTATGGTGCGTCTAGTACGATTTGCATACGGACAGTGTAGCAGGGATTGTGTACCAAACAGGCTATTATTGGGTGTATACACGTCATGTTACACTGCCAATATACACACTGTTACACATTGGGTATATGATACTACTAAACTGTTAGAATATACCTCTACTACACTATCATTATACTGACCTTGCTACACAGTTTCTATTCATATGGTATTTACACAGGAAGTACTTTACCGTGCACAGGGCATCAGGGTGTGTGATATTGAAAGATGTTGAAAGCTTATTAATGTAGCATGTTGTATAGTATATTAAAAGTCTAAGGGGCTACTGTATATACAATGAGAATGAAGCAATGAGCGTATACTAATATAAGTTTTGTCTTGTATGTACAGTGATGTAACAGTATGTATATGCTGAAAGTATATGGGGGCGTGTACAGTTTATTAACATTAAAGGAAAGTGTGTAGAGTGACAGTGTTGCCGGATCTGCACATTGACGATATAGAAGGTTTTGTAAATGGAGATTATAGCACTATGTCCATACTCAGTGTAGTCAACTGTGTATATCATGAAAATTTATACTAAATGAAATAATATGCATATTTACAGTATAGCATGTTGTGTATACTAATATTATATCAGAGTTATATACTGACCATAAAGCATGGTTTTATACGGACAATGTAGCAGGGGAGTGTATGTTGACAGTATGGCTCGTGTATGCTGACAGTATGGCTCGTGTATGCTGACAGTATGGCTCGTGTATTCTGACAGTATGGCTCGTGTATGCTGACAGTATGGCTCGTGTATGCTGACAGTATGGCTCGTGTATGCTGACAGTATATGGCTCGTGTGTATGCTGAGAGTATGGCTCACTGTATGGCTTGTGTATGCTGACATATGGCTCGTGTATGCTGACAGTATGGCTCGTGTATGCTGACAGTATGGCTCAGTATGCTGACAGTATGGCTTGTGTGCTGACAGTATGGCTTGTGTATGCTGACAGTATGGCTCGTGTATGCTGACAGTATGGCTCGTGTGCTGATATGGCTTGTGTATGCTGACAGTATGGTGTATGCTGACAGTATGGCTCGTGTATGCTGACAGTATGGCTCGTGTATGCTGACAGTATGGCTCGTGTATGCTGACAGTATGGCTTGTGTATGCTGACAGTATGGCTTGTGTATGCTAGCAGTGCGCCAGAGACACGCCAGGTGGTATAAGGCATATATTGTTAGTAGCTGACGAGATAAACAGCTCTCTGTCAGGAAACGTGTGCCTAATAATAGTGCTTTAGTATAATTACACTGCCAGAGGGAAAAATATGTAATTTGTGCTCACGTCAGGGAGTTATAAATAATGTACATTCCTGTGGATTAAGGAAAAATGCTAACTTTGGCCGTTCTTAATACAGTTAGCTATATGTTCAGTTTGTTTGCTTGAGCTATATTTGTCATGTGAATTTTTTTTTTTTTCAATTTCATTTGCCATGATTGCTATGTGGGCTCAGTTATCTTAGTGGATCATGTTAACTTATTTGAGTCATGTTAGTTGTCTAGAATACTTCAGGTCATGTTAACTCCTAACTCTTATTAGCAATTTGAATGATGTTAGATTTCTGGGGGATGTTAGTTTTATAGTCAATGTTAGCTGTTTAGATCATGTTAGCTGTTTGGATCATGCTCACTGTTTAGTTCATGTTAATTATTTTATAACATGCTACCGATTGGGTCATGCTAGCTACTTGGTCTTAGGTCTAACATTATCAAATATCTTAACTATAGTATTTCCACGCTAACCTGACCCCAAAAGCCACGCCCCTCTTTTATACTAATAGCCGATTGAGTTATAGAAAATTCACTCTAAATGCTTCATCTTAACTGTGAGCGTCTACTTAGCTGTCTGAATCATGTTAGAGAATTTAGCTGACTATGACATGTTACTTACCGTTCATTATAATAGCTGTGATGGTTATACTACACTGTGTGAGTGTGTCAGTTGAGTGGTTCTTATTACCTAATTGAGTTACAGTGTGTTAGTTGGGTAGGTTAAATTGCTTGCAGGGGTGATGCTAACTTTGTAAATTTTTGTAATTGCGTGGGTCATTATGTTACCTGCTAGTGTTATGTTACCTGCTAGTGTAACGTTACCTGCTAGTTTAACGTTACCTGCTAGTGTTATGTTACCTGCTAGTGTTATGTTACCTGCTAGTGTTATGTTACCTGCTAGTGTTATGTTACCTGCTAGTGTAACGTTACCTGCTAGTGTTATGTTACCTGCTAGTGTTATGTTACCTGCTAGTGTTATGTTACCTGCTAGTGTAACGTTACCTGCTAGTGTTATGTTACCTACTAGTGTTATGTTTCCTGGTAGTGTCATGTTCTCCTGTAGGGTATTGTTTCTTGCATGCATCATGTTCACAGCACGCATTATGTTTCATCATGTATCACGTTTCTGGCATGCAATATATTTCCTGGGTATGTATCATGTACGCAGCACGTATCATGTTCTCTGTATGTATCATGACCCCAGTATGTATCACGTTCTCTGCGTGGGTTACATAACTGCGTGTATCATGTTAGTAAAGCAGGTTGTGTTAGCTGGGACTTGTGTCAGATACTATGTGTGTCAAGCTCGTGGTTCCTCTCACATGTTCTGGTAATGTTAGTTGCTTAAGTCACGTTAATTGTGTGGGTTATATAACTGATTACATTACATATAGTCTCTGCTTGTGGGATGAATGTTAACGTGTGACCTGGCCGAGTTAGCTGTGGGGATTATGAGCATTAGGATGCATGCTTTGGGTTGGATCGTTATACGTTATACGAATATACAATACAGTATAACAGAAGAAAGCTGCAGTAGCTAGCATTTACATTACACATTTTTACTGATACGTGTAGCCACAGTGAATAAACCACAGCCCCACCAAGTATTGACCAGCCTTGCTGTACACGAGCTTCACCAACTACGGGGGATTCAACAGCCTCTCCAGTATACACGGTGCTCAAGTGGGGAGCCACCTGCAATACTGGCGAGGTCTAATTAAACCTTGTTGTATTTAAAGTTTGTACTTTATGAAGCCTATTAAAGACACAAGGGTGATTATAGTGGCAGTAAGTGGCCCGGGTGGGTGGAGAGCCTGGCTACCAGCTCGTTAACTATCAAACTCATAAAGCTGGGCACTTTCTAGGAAGAACCGTAACGAGAAGAGCTACGCTGACAGGATTATTATTATTTTGTTTTCAAAAGCTAGTTCTCTGGGAGTCGCAAGAGATTACGAAATGAATCAGTGACTGTATATGTCGGTACACGATTTAAAGGCTCTTGAGAGTAGGGTTTTTTTCGAAGTTACAGTTGGAGTATTTAGGGATTTCTTTTTGAACATGCGTTGGAGAGGGAGGTAATTAAATTGATTGTGGACTGGAGCTTATTTATTATATATTTTAAAATTATTATAGAGGACAAATTTCGCTTTCTAATAATGCGTCTGGGAACTTAGTGTATACCTGGATCACGCGCACCTACAGTGATTTACTTGCATATATATATATTTATATATATATATATATATATATATATATATATATATATATATATATATATATATATATATATATATATATATATATATATATATATATATATATATATATATATATATGGCCTTTTTTGTTTTGTGACGAGATGTACTGTATATAAAATTTCCGAATATGGGACCACTTGCAAATACAGTAAATTGAGGAACGTCTTCGCATTACGACGGAGAAGAACCAAGGCAGCAGGACAGAACCTTTTTAAAGCTATTAATTTAATTAAATTTTATAACGTCTCAGATAATTTACTTATTATGCACTTTTCATTAAACACTATCGCTTAACATTAACTCAATTTTAAAGTATAAGTGAAGTAATTTTTCTTCAAATAAGCACATAATCATATCTACCTACGTAACTAAGTTATATTAAACCAGAATATGAGACCTCAAAACTACCTTACACAGTGAACTTTAATAGCAATGGTTTAACTTCATTTTCTGTTTAAGTCGAGCATAAATATTTAGGCAAAGCATTTCAGGGTATTGTATACAACTAAGTAGCTAATATGTGAATAGCCCATTAGAACACATAATTTACATAAGTAATTAATTTTGATTTTAAACAATTGGTTAACAACGTAATGTGAAAATAAAAGATTCATTGAAAGTATTCTGTCTGTAGTTTTTACTTCAAACAATTCAAATTAAAGCGAGAGCACTTGAATTTAACAGCTCCAGGATTTACCTTCATGATCTGATCTGTTCCAGTGTAGGTTCGTGCGTGCGTGAAAATAATCAGCCTTTGCACGCACCTTCACCTTTTTTCTAAATTTCACTAAATTATTAGATGAGCGTCAGACAACATTTGTATCGGTGTGAATTGGTGGAAGCATCATTTAGTGAGAGCGTTCAATGACTAACAAACAGGTAGATAGGAAACGTAAATCGACAAGGTAAATATTAAGTAAGTAATGTTTTAGGAGAAAGATCACAGGTGAGAGCACGGTAATAGTGTGGGGCCATCAACATCCCGAGGGCGCGCCCACTGCCTCGCAAACACTGCTCCAGGTTGTTCCCTAAATTAACGTGATAAAATACTTTTAACTCTGATGCTCACTCCCCTTGTACCAGTTCTTTATTGTAGTCTTTCACTGAGAGTTGTTTCCAAAACATAGCTATATGTGTGTGTGTGTGTGTGTGTGTTTGTGGGTGGGGGGGGGGATGACACGAGGACATACATATCTAGTTATATGTATGGCGTGTACAATTCAGTTCTACAACAATCATGTTTTGGAGACAAGCATCATCTGTTGCAGTCTGTGACTGTGTAATGAAAGCGAAAGTTCTCACTGGAATATTGATCCCTGGTATATGATGACACTGCCTACCGTGGGAGAGTTCGGCTTTTCTCGTGTCCGAAGAGGAACATTACAATCCTGTTTCACCTGATGGTTCAGTAACAACAAATAAAGTTTCCGTGCAATTTACGCATGTTTGTATAATAATGTTCTCTATAAAACGAAGCAAAGAACGTTATTAAATTAAAAAGATAAATGCATAATAATATATTTATCAAACTATGGTCTGGTAAGATGATTTTTCTTTCGTGATGCTCTAAGAGGAACATACATCAAGATCTGAAGTAATACGGTCTTTAAAACCACCTATAATAACACCATAGGCCCCATTGCTCCAATCACTCAAAATCTCACATCCAACAACTATCAATTCTCCAGCAAGTTATGCATCTGGGAGGGTATACGTGGGTGGCTGAATAAGTCGGTAGGGGACTCTCCCGTGACCAGAGGGATAGTTAGTGAAACTGATGGAAATTGAATATCTTCACAGTTAATAATTACTTTCCAGGTCTTCCAAATTCATTTGAGCCTGAGTTAACCAGGGTAGGGGTGGAGAACTAACAATTAGGTACACGATTTAAGGTTATTGGTTTGGTGTGGGGGGATGTGTTCCATGTCAAGGAGTGGAAGGGGTCAATGTTAGTGCTGTGGTGCAGTTTGTCGCGGCGGCGCATGTCCACGATCCCTGCGAGTACTATTAAAGGGTTCTTCATTCTATCGTTAATTACCCTAATGAATATTTTTAACGAGACATTATATAAAATTGTTTCCCATACGATTATAGCTCTTATTTTTTGTGATTTTTTGTACCACATGTAAAATTTTTGTTCCAGCATAATTTAGTCAGGAATGATCTCAAACAACCGTAAGTCGCCCATACCACAAATCATAATTATATAAACATAACTTTTCTTCCTATTGGTCCAGCCGGGTTACAGCATTAGTCACATTTACCCACAAAATTTTGAAAGTATTAAATCGCCCTGTGACATGAGAGCCCCAGCTGACTAAACTGTATTACCTGAACTTTCAAGGTAGTCTTAGGTTATAGTCACCCCAGAGCGTCAAGTCTTCTTCCTGATCCGTTTCTTTGTCTCTTTTGTGTCTTAATCTCCTTTACATTTCATTTTGCTTTGTTTTCATTTTTATAGATCTCTCTCTCTCTCTCTCTCTCTCTCTCTCTCTCTCTCTCTCTCTCTCTCTCGTGTGCATAACAAAACAAAAACTTCGGGAGAGAATAGCGTGTTTCAAATGGCATGGTATTAAATTGAGTAAACGTGAATCAGTGAGTTTACGATAAACTCTGACGCAGCTGTTCAGGTCAACGATGGCACCATTTATCACTGTCCAGGAACCAACCTTTCCAACCATCCGCCTGTAACCTAAGTCATGTTAACTGGATTGATATTGAAATGTGATTTAATATATCTGTTTTAATGTGGTCAGAGAAATACGACAAAACAAAACAAGCTAAATCACTGAGTTCAGATACAGTCATCTTATTGTAACTATTAATTCCACACAATTTTTCATAATTTTTCCTCTAAAAACTTGCTTTGGCACTTCAGGTCCGGTCCAGTATTTATTTCAGGCATAGAACTGTGGCACTTACATTACAACTGATCAGTCATAGCATAACCAATCAATTCTGAGTCGCGTGGTTCTGGGCTATACAACAACCTCAAGAAAATCCACGTCTACGTAAACAGCATTCTAATTACCTTTCAATTTTAGGTTGACTGATACATGATGTTATGGGATTATACCACCACACTCCTCACATCTCGCCCCCATGATGCTTGTCTATCTGTCCTGTGGTATTTTCTCACCTTTGTACACTTTTCTTTAGTGTTGCCATACTCGGCTTACACCCCCTTCTCCCAATGCTTTTATTATTTCTCCAGACACTCTTCCAGAATCTTCGTTATCGCTCTACTTGATCTAGTTCCCTTTAAGAGTTTTCTCCCCTTTTATGTTCTCATCTTTCAACACAATTACATTCTCCTTTTTCTTGTCCATTTTTTCTTTCAACTTTTTTTTTTGTTTCACTCGCTTTGGTATCTCACAAATTGCCTCCTCTGTGCTTCGTGTTTCTAAGGTGTTATATTAACCCGGTAATGGTTCACTTTATATAACTTCGCCACGACTTTGCTTCTTATCTCACGTTCACCGTAGATATTGTTATTTTTCTTATTTTAACACAATTTATCAATAGAGTTTTTTTTTGTCTTGTAATTGTTCCTCTTCACATCCTTATTTCACCACCAAGTCTCTGTGATAATGTTCTCCTTACTTAATATCATCACGCACTTCCTTTAATCATTCAACTTGAGCCTCTTTCAAGTTACTTCATTCTGATCCAGTTAATTTCACATTTTCTTAGCTTACTTCTTCCCAATGACTGAAGTTTTCTTCCGCTTTTTGCTGCCCTAGCTTTAATTTGTATTTTCCTACACTGCATTGCCTCTTTGTCACTTTCGGTATTCTCATAGTAACGAAGCACTTTGAAAACATAATTCGTTGAAGCAAAAACCCGAAGTAATAATGAACATCCACTCATATAATCTTGGTAAACTCATTTAATAAAAATAACACTTATGTATAAATACAAATCATAGTTCTCGTCTTCATTATCATAGTCAAAATCTTACGGACACTTTGCCTCGATCTTCGCAGTTGTCACTTCCACAATCAGTACATGCCATTAATTCTTATATGTAGGAGCATCGCTTGTGCCCTTGTGATAAATAATATCACACTTTGCAAGCTAGGCCGAGCTTTGTGTAGCTGAGGAGAAGTATCCTCTCGTTTCCTGTGTTTTTAATTAATTTTTGAGGGAGTACATATGTAAGAATAATATTGAAAGCATAACTTTAACTAATTATAGTAACGTTACGTTGAATATTGGATACTGTGAAAACGGGTAAAGTATCCAATACATTTTGTGGGTTGAAAGATTTGCCTTCGAATGTAAAGCACAAATTAGTCCAACACACTGTCGTGGCAATGAAAACTGTCATTGTACAGTACGTGATGAGTTTAAAAGCTATATATGTTATACTTTACCTCCGTGAATATATTATATATTTTAAGTGTAAAAAACAACGAGTATAGTTTATGAGGAATTATATAACAATCCAAAGCAATTATCATGAAATTTAATCACACACATATCTTGCTGTACTCATTCTGGAATACTGTATTAGCTCACGTGAAAATTTACGCCTGTTTGTGTCAAATAAGTAGATTTCAGTTTAACACCTGGACTTAAATAGTTCCCAGAGAACTGACTGTCAGTTAAGCATTTTGTTTGCTTGTTTCTGACGAAGATGACAGGGATGTGGGAAGCCTAAATTAGCCACACCATGTAAACCAGTCTAGTGTGGTTTATCCAGGAGTAGCCGGGTATCAATGTTAATGTAATGACTAACATCTAATGCAACGAGTAATTTTCAATATATGGCAATATGCATTTTATATTGTCAGATATATATACAATAACCAGTTATGTGGAATGCAATATATACAATAATTTTGTGATGTAATGTGTAATATATATGCTGTTGTAAAAGAATACCCACAATTCCATCAAAATACTCGTATATCGTCATATTGTGTGTGCGTGTGTGTGTGTGTGTGTGTGTGTGTGTGTGTGTGTGTGTTACTAGCCTCTTGTTTACTGAGCACAAGTAAAAATGGACTGTGCTGCAGTACACTCGAGTAAATTACATAAGACAGCAATATTCATCACTCCCGGAGATAAAATATACCTGGCAAAATTGGGAAATAAATTTGCATTAATAGTGTAAGTGTGTTTGTTGTGGGAGCTAACGAGAAAGTATTAGCGAAACCCGGCCGTAATTACCTCCCATGTATCACTTTCCTCGTTTCTCTACCTCCCCGCCCTTTACCTCCCCGCTCTTTACCTCCCCGCCCTCCACCTCCCCGCCCTCCACCTCCCCGCCCTTACCTCCCGCCACCTCCTGCCCGCCTCCACCTCTGCCTCCACCTCCCCGCCTCTCCACCTCCCTGCCCACCTCCCGCCTCCACCTCCCCAACCTCCACCTTCCCACCCTCCACCTCCCTGCCCTCTTACCTCCTGCCTTTACCTCCTCCTTTCTCACCTCACCTGCCTCCACCTCCTGCCTCCACCTCCCCGCCCTCCATCTCCCCGCCTTCCACCTCCCATCCCTCCACCTCCCCGCCCTCCACCTCCCCGCTGGGAAAAATCCGCAGCTAGTCAATGAGTCAGGGCATTAGTGAGTCAGGGCCTCAGTGAATCAGGACATCAGTGAACCAGAGCGTCAATGATTCAAACTGTTCGCCTGTCAGTTAGAAAAGAAATTCTTCGGGTTGACTGTAATTTGCGAAAAAGAAGCTAATAATGGTGAAGTTTATCTCCAGTCCACTGAGCACAGGGTCACTTGATTCTGAAAAACGACCTTTGAGTGTGTGAGCGTGATGGTTGGTGAAGAAGTGGTCTGGTGAAATTTGGAAGTTTAGTCAACACTTCAAAGGTTTTAACGGGAAAGGCATTGATGGTTTGTTATATGTGAATGTTCTTAATTACTGCGATGTATACGATTTATTCCTAACCTCTGGTCAAACTGGATTCTTTAAGGGCAAGGAAATTACACATAATAATATCAAAGCGAATAATTTAGGTTGTTTTTCTTACTTGTAGAGGTTGATTATTTTTTCTGTTTATGGTGGTTTTCCGACTCCTCTATTGTAGACATTTGGAGAGCCTGGTCGCGCTAGAGGACGGCAGGTCTTACTGTAGATAAAAACATACATACAACTTATTCCAATAATCACAGAATAACAATACGACGAGCACCTATGTGAAACCTGTTATGGACCGCCCTGTTAATTCATATTTTTTCCTTGGACTGGTGTATCAAATGCTTCTAAATAGATTAAAACACTGTCTTCTATCTAACTCGTGACAGAATAGAATTTTACTGAGATACGTGACTTTGAAGAGATAAAAGAAATTTATCTTTTTGTTTTTTATTAATATTCTTCCAATTATTGTTGTTAACTCCGACATGACTACATTAGTTATGATATAAAATATTGCATAATGTTCAGAATGGTTGACTATCCTAATAATGCATATAACATACAGAAGTCCAGACACTTTTATTCACCAAAAGTCTGTGAATAAAGTAAGGGATATAGAATGTTCCAAAGATACAAAGTAATTGAATGATGAAATCTTAAAACACCAGAGTTTTGAAACGTCCAACTGCTTTGATGTGAGAAGTGGCAATCTCATATTGGTCTCAAGTTGTGAAGAATACTGAATATCAAACAAAGTTACAGGATGAGCTCCTACAACAAACAAAACAAACTGGGAGAGTGGCTTTGGGTTAAGCATGAATTTAGAAAAGTATTTTATAAGTTTAAAAATGGATCTCTCTGAGTAGACCCACACCCTGTGTCATTAAGTGCATCGTGCTTTTAGTGGATGGGTGACCGTTTTGAGTGCCTTCAAGAAGACTTGCATGAGAAAAAACTGCTGAGAGATGTCAATATGATGATGTTCTTTATTTTCTGTGGGTAACTAAACAAAATACACTCATTGAATAAAGGAAAAATAAAAGCCTAATATCTCCCTCCCTATAAAGAGGTTTATCATCACTCGGGTTGACTGGTGACTGATGGGAATGTGAGAGAATGCATTAGCCACAATATTTTCTTTACCCTTCACATGTTGAATGATCAAATCATGTCTGTAACATAAGACTCAATGGATTGAATGCTGGTTCACATTTCATGTTTTATGCACCAAAATTATTCAGACTCGATGTTAAAGCCGAAGCCTTTTTCACAGTAGTGCTATATTTTTCTTTGGTAAGAAGCACTTTTTTTTAAAATAATATAAGGGAATAAAATTCTAAAGCATTTTGAAACTATTTTATGAAATAATGTTATCTGGCTCCTTTCACCGAATATTTCTTTGATTTAATAATTACTATTCATGTTAAACTAAATGAATTATTTTCATTTTCCTGGTCTTTAGTTCCCAATCCACGATCTACGTAATATATTTTGTCAATCTTAGTAGTTATTGCTGATGCCTCCTGGCACCTTCAGGTTAGGTAGGTTTTGTATGAAGAGGTTCATTTATACATATCGTGATAATCTATATGATTGTTTTTGGCCAGTCAGAAATTTCCACAAAGTGAAATACATTGCTCGGAATTTACGAAGAGAAAGTTTTATCTTCTTATATAATAGTCAAATGAGTGGCTTGCCCAATTTTCCAGGACGCAAAGTGTCGTTAAAAAACGATACTGTGTTCAAATTCTATGCCACACAATTAATTGTAAGTATAAATCATTAAAATTAACTTGTGAATTTACACTTCCTATCGTGAGACTTACTGATATGACATGGCCATTTTGCGTAGTTTAAGTAAATAAATTTGGCATACCGCTAAAAATATGTTCATCACCTAATCTAAGTCAAACATGTATGTAACGGGAAAGACCCGAGTTTTCTGCAGTCAGCTTACTGCATTCATATTTAACGATTTCACTCACAGATGGCAGTAAAATGCAGAGTTTGGCGGCAATAATAAACTTTCTCATTCAACCACAATACCTGTGGAGTAGTTATTAATGACGTTAAGGCGCTGTTCATATGGAGATGTTTAACTCTCCCTTAATTAGCCTTTCAGGTGAAGCCGTAGTTATTCACCCAAATAAAGTAATAATACACTGAAGGTAGACTACACTAAAGAACATATCAAACGTAAAAATTTAATTGCGCTGGCACACAGACGGTTATTGGACACCATAGTTCCGCATTGTTTTGACAGGTTTTACGAACATTGGGAATCTGTCATGGTGTGGAAACACACATTGGTTGTTTAGTTAGGTGAGTTGAAACAAATTTATAAGTGCTGTGAATTTTTGTTTATCAGTGTTCGTCTGTGTGTTTGGTTAGTTGTTATATGACCAACATAAAAGAGATTTTTTATAGCTTTGTGCATGGTTTTTACTTAATCACACGCACATACATTCATACATACATACATTCATACATATATATATACATACATATATACATGCATATTTTCAGCCACCGGCTGCAACTCTATTAATAAACCGTTTATTATTATTATTATTATTATTATTATTATTATTATTATTATTATTATTATTATTGCATGCATGCATGTATGCATGCATGCATGCATACATACATACATACATACATACATACATACATACATACATACATACATACATACACGCACGCAGAATATATTAAATTATATTTCATCAAAATATAATTTTATTGTTTAAGACACGGTACACTATATAACGTATATGTACTGTATGTTAAGAAAAAATATTGCTTTAATATTAATCCACTGCAAATAGAAAATCACAGTGAACTGTTATCTGAAGTTCCCAAATCAAATGTTTCAATTATGTACCATAGTTAATGTGACCAGTACTAAAGGCAATGATAAAACACGATATATGATATGACTCCTGCATTAACTGTAGACAAAGTGCAACATCATAAGGATTTTGGGGTTCATCAGCATTTGATAGGTTAGGTTAGGTTGAAGCATGTGAGCTTTGAAGTAATACTCTAATGAAAGAAGTGATAGTGGTTTTCAGTTTGAACAAGACAATTGAATGAGTCACATATATTACATGTGTCTTCTTGCTTATGAAGATTTACTATAATTAGGAAATTCTTATTTCTGGTGGTTTAATGGTCTAAGACAGGGGTGGCCAAAGCGTCGACCGCTCTATCGTACAACAGTTTCTAGTAGACTGTAGGGTCTAGTACACGAGTAACCTATATAGTGAATAACAGTCATCTTACTGCTCCACAGTCCGTCTTTACACGGCTCAGTCCGAAATGAAAGGCAGCAACGGTTTTCAAAATGGAGAAATAGACAAAGAGGCACTTTTAGATGCTGCAGAATCGTTGTTTCAGAATTTCAAAAATAAATCGGAAATGGTGTCTGCTATTAAGGATATTTCAGCTGTCCAGATACACTGTGATGAGGCGCTGTGAAGTATTGGCTGGAGATTTGGGGGAACAGCTGAAAAAGATGCAAACGAGTGTGTTCTTTTCTCTTCAATTTGATGAATCTACAGATGTGATCGACACATCACAGTTAATATTATAATGTTGCTCAAAGACATAACTGCTAGAGGTGAGGATAGACATTCAGTGACTTTAACACCACGCGGTTGCCCGTTCACAAACCAGTCTTCATTCACGTTTCCTATTTCTTAAATATTGGACTCGCATTTAAGACCCAAATTACTCTTCTGGCGTCGAGACCAAATAAATATTCCCAGACCTTCACAGCTTCGTGTTAGATTTATTCAAATAATAGCTGTAGTGATCCTGCTTCCCGTCTTCCCTCCAGCTGTACTGTTGTAAATCTTCTCTATCAACGAATTCTTTATCATACTCACTTGTTTATACTTGTGAGAGTTGTTTGCCTCTGTCTCTACACTATTTTACTCGTCTGTATTTTTGGTTACTTATATAGTTAACCCACCTTACAGCTTTTGTGTACGATTTACACAATCATATTCACCATTATTTACCTGTGACCAGAAGCTTTAATTCCTTGTGTTGATATGTCTATTAAATTACTAGCAAGTCTACGGACTTGGCGCACCCACATTCAACCACAACAACTATATATTGCACCTCAGGAACTCAACCTCAACTTCCAGGATTTTGTACACAACACGAACTGTAAACTAAAGCCTCAAATTTTTTCCTTCATACTTTATCGAAACATTTTACCATCATCTGATTAAGCAACTGAAATGTTTTCATCTCCACACATTAGTTCAGACAATTTCCATTATTTACCAACATTATTTAACATTACGTTACATTCACCCATTCTCATGTTTCTTAATTAACAAGCAACACTGTCCATGAATATACTGAACATCCATTGTGAAAATGTCCATCCTTGTTTTACCTAATTGTTTCCCCAGACCACTCATTAAGAACACCGTCACTTTACGCATGCATCATATCCTCGAGAGAACACTTATTAAAAAGAGTAAAAACTTTCAACCGCTAATTCTTCTTTAATTTGCTCTGTACAGTTACTAGTAGAGTCTCACTATTTCTGTATAGATTTCCTCAAGCACTCCTTACTCATCATCTGTATTTCACATGTAAGGGCTGGAGAAGGCTCGAGACATGACTTAGATCACATCACACCATTGTCGAGTCACCAAAAGAGAGTTTTGAAAAGGCCGAACTTCCATAGGTATTGTGTTACACTCATAATCCACTGACTGCTTTTGAAAACGCTTTGTGTATTGGGAGAATTAAAGATTTTAGCTTATCATGATCCAATTGGTAGTTAGCCTAAAGTCCAGGACATTTGAGTATACATCAGTTTCGTTTGCTATCAACATATAATAAGGGTTAAATAAACTTCTAAGACAAATATGAGATACAACAGGAACATTCAAATGCTTAATACCTTAGTACTAAATTAACTATTGGTGCCGTAATAGTCTTGTTGTATAGCCAGCTCGGTACAAACTCATTCTATACATGTTCATACTCGTAGTGAACTGTACAAATTATGCCACCCCCCCCACACACCCCTGATTTATAACTTTTTTCTTCATGTCCTTTTATTTCCTCAGTGGTGTAATTTACCTAAAGGCTCTTACCAAAGCTGCAGGGTTGTAAAAGGCTAGACTTCATAAATTAAATCTACTTGCATTTAAGATCACAATTGGTGTAACCCACGTTGGTGTTATTGTTTCCAGTGATGACTATTATTACTCGAATAGCTTAAAAATAAATTGTTTTTACTTACCCAGTCAATTTTAACCCAATATGAATGCTTATGTAGGGTACAGTAGTAGTCATGTTCATTTAAGTAATCTGCCAAGGTGACCTAGATTTGATATGGAGATTGTTGCCGTTCAAAGAGGCAATCTGGTTTGGGTACTTACCTCTCATCCCAGCATCTCCAATAAAATCGGATGTGCTGAAAGTGATGGACCGACCGTCTCGTGAAAACATCAAAAGCACGAGATGAATCATGGACAAATCATGACTGGGAACTAAACCACAGTTACCATATGAGATGACACACAAATGAATTCCGGAATATTTTTCTGTACCTTGGAGGATTTCATCAAACTCACAACTACATTAAAGTAATTTATCATAGACTATAATTCTCAACAACGTGCACCATTATTCGCTGAAGCAACCAAAATGGATATGATGATTATTTTGTTGCCAAACATTAAAAAAAAAAAATAATAAAATTTCGTCTTGACTAACAAATAATGATCCAGATGTCTCAGATCAAAATACACAACCTAACCAAATTTCAGCTTAATAGGACAAATAATAAAGACAAACTGAGAAGAACTGTCGAGTTGTAAGGGATCAACCGGTAGAAAGGCGATGTAGGGGTCACTGCTCAGTTGACACTATTTCAGAAAGTCTTAATGAACCCAATTACTCCTCGTATGCAAATTGTTATAATTCTAAACAAAATTGCACAACCTTTCTTTTTTAATGTGCTTATTCGCTCCACGAGAAAGTTGTGTTCTAAAGTCGGTAAAGTTTTGAAGAGAAGGACAGAAATTTGGTAGGGAGGTTCAGGTGGCCATGGGGGTAGTCGTGCACTGTACTCTGTCCGTCCTAGAGGGGCGAGTCGGCCACCAGAAAGCAACCCTCTAAGTTATACAAGTGTACCACCACGACTCGTCTCAGGCAGCACTAAAGGTTAACTGGTCCCTGGAACAGTCTTGAGGTATATACTGGAAACCTCGAGTATCTTCAGCATTGTTAGAATGAGATGATTATCGAGATATACAGGTGCAACAACCTTTGGCTAGATACAAAGTAAAAGTAAGGAAATAAAGATTCGATCTAGGTGGGAGGGGAGGGGAGGGGACTGAGAAATAGTAAATTTTGAGCTTCTTCCTCTTTTGTTGTTAATTCAATGGTGATAATGAAACTAACATCTCAACCGAATTTATGGAATCTCTTTTAGTAGACTGAGGTCACTAATTTAGTTCCGAGTTAGGCTGTGAAGGTTCGGAGATAAATATTTGGTCAGACCATAATATTTCAGAATAAAAAATCACCTCACAGTAAACACCTGACTGTCCGATATTCAAAATAAAATTTAATTGGTCACTGAGAAGAGCACATATAGGGTTAAGCGCTTATGTATATGATAAATACCTGCAGCATATATCTAAACATTTATTGGTATTGCTCCGTCAGACAAAGGCTCCCTGGTACTTCATGCTGTTTAACCACCAAGAATAGTACTGTAGGCCTTATCGACAACTCTCGTAATCCCCTAAACCACCATTTTAACGGGCAGTTTGGTTGAGCTTCAATGTATCAAGTAACACCAACAAATTCATTTAATTATTTCAGTCATTGAAAGCATAATCTAGATTATTAGAGTTCTGATGCACAAAACTTTTATTTCACAAATGTAAATATTGTAGTCTGGTTCTCAGGTAAAATCTTTCCTCTCCTTTGGCCACGAAACATTTTCCATGACTAGCAATTTGACTGTCAGGTCCGACAGCTTTGGCTCTGAAAAATAAAATAAGTCTACGTGACCAGCAGCTAGACTTTCCGATTTCAGGTAACTTACATATCAACTTACCTCTGAAAAGTATGGATCAATATGCGCTATTTAACTTATCATTTTCAATTTTATTTTATTCTAATTATAGGTCATTTAAATTGTTCATTCCATAGCCTGAGGAACAACTACTGTACCTGTATACGGTCACTTTTATCGCTAAGGGAGAGCGTTCCTTTTTATTTACGAGTAAAGTGAACCCAATAAAGATAGAAGTTTTCTGTCGCAAAATATTGTTAGCCATCTGGTGTGTAATAAAGAATGAATTCACTGTATATATATTTAAATATTTCTGAGTTTTCTTCACTTATAAAATTGAAGAAAATGATAACTTGGTTGAAGGAGATCCTTTATAGATGGTGGCATATTTAGTGCAGCACGAGTACAGTACACTGTAGATTGCTTTTCCGGTATACAAGGTCCGGTACTGCAATTGAATGCCTCCTCGTCTCCAGCTTTAAAGTTACAGTAGATATTCAATTATAATTAGATGAAATGGAGAGACCCTGGCGCAAACTAACGATGCAAAGGAGAGTATCCATTCGGCAGATCCTAAATTTAGGAAATGCTTTCAATAGAAAAAATAATAAATTTAAGACCAATTCTGGAGTTCCAAGAAAAACAAGATTTTGGAAATAAATAAATGAAAGCTGTTGTTAACTTACATACGACAGTTTTGGGAATGTTAATAAGAGAAGGAGAGTCAACCAGAATTTTGTTAGTTACAACAGCGTTATATTTGGCCATCTCTGGCTGAAATGGCCGCCAGGGGAAAATTTAAACTTTAAATTAATATATATAAAACTTTATGTGTATAGAGCTCTTAATATATTTCAATTTAAGGATTACAGACTAGGCGATTCCTAAACAATGCTGGGAAAAGGAGAAGCTCTTCCAGATCCATAATGTTAGTTTCTTAGACGGTAGCTGGGCCTGGGTCCAGGGTTGAATCCTGAGGAATCTGTCTCTAAGCCCCGCTGATCCCTCAGGTCCGGAGATCTTCAACACAAGTTTCCGAGTTGAGCACAGGACCATCTGGAGAGTGAAACCTTAAAAGGTTTGGTGAAAGATGAATACAAAATCTCCTTTCTTGTAAATATCATGAAGGTTAACTGCATAGAGAGGGTAGTAACCACGTCGAGGTTAGATATCGATTGGAATTTCAGAACTTTTAAGTAGACGGATAACATTTGCAAATTGCAGAGTGAACACCGTCTCTAGGAGTGGTGCTTTAAGGAGATAGATACTTCACTGCCTTCGAGAAATAAATGCCCCACTGAACTGAAGAGCCTCTAAGTTAGACGTATAATTTTTAAACCATTAGATAGAAGGTCTTATAGTTTAGAAATAAGTTTGACGAATGTACTCCACCGCACGGAGGCTTTGTATACTGATTCCGTGGAGAAGACATGAAATAAAAATCCTGTGCTGTCTTAACATTTCTCCTATCAACCAACATTAGATGTAAGTTGTAGAAGAATGAAAGCCAATCCCTAGACAAAATTTTATTGGATCACAGGTTTTCCCCTTAGAAAATCATCTCGTTACAGTATATAGACACTCCTTTGCAGCAATACTGGTCTACACTTCTTCCATGTGGGACTTATATAACTTAAACTGCTGGTGGTCTTCCTCTTGGAGTGCTGCAGACCACTGAGGTAAAAAAGGCACGACTTGAGGACATACCATAAGTTAAGTGACCATCTTTTGCTGCTGGGTTTATCTTATCGGTTGCTGGGTTCGCTTTCTTATGAGTTGCAGGGTTCGCTTTCTTATGAGTTGCAGGGTTCAGTTTCTTATCGATTGCTGGGTTCGCTTTCTTATCGGTTGCAGGGTTCGCTTTCTTATGAGTTGCAGAGTTCAGTTTCTTATCGGTTGAATAGTTCTACTTCAAAATAACATTGCAGTAACGTCAACAAGACCGGGTATTGACCAAAACCTCTCCATCCTCGCGGCAGACAACACGACACATTTCATCACTGCAATTGTTTCTTCTCCTTGGCAACAAAACCCATTCCAAAGTTGCATGAGGCAGACCACAGATGGTTAAAACTTGCTCCTCGGTCGAATTGGTCTTCTGCAAGCCGGTTAGGGACACTTTTTCCGGCTAGTGAGTTCTACTATATAGTCACCAATGATTTGATCCCATGGTATTATCACCCCTAGTGCCTTAAGCTTTCCTGACCCGCAATAGACTTGTAGAACCCCACTCTGTAATACTGTAGAACCCACCAACCAGCCCACCTTTACTGTAATCAACCCACCTCCGTCATGCATCCACCTCCACAATAAATTACCCACTTCTACGCCTTATGACCCGCTCACCCCCATCATCCACCTTCACCATGAACCACCCACTTCCACCATGAACCACCCGTCTCCGCCCAAAAACCAACCACTTTCACCATGAACCACCCATTTTCACCATGAACCACCCACCTTCACCCACGAACCACCCACCCTACCACGAACCACCCACCTCCACCCACGAACCACCCACCTCCACCCCACGAACCACCCACCTCCACCCACGAACCACCCACCTCCACCCACGAACCACCCACCTCCACCCACGAACCACCCACCTCCACCCACGAACCACCACCTCCACCCACGAACCACCCACCTCCACCCAAGAACCACCACCTCCACCATGAACCACCCCATGAACTACCCACACTCCACCCTTTCACCAGAACCACCCACTTCCACCCAAGAACCACCCACCTCCACCCAAGAACCACCCACCACATGAACCAGCCACACCATGAACCCCCACCTCCACCCACGAACCACCCACCTCCCACCCACGAACCACCCACCTTCACCTTCCACCTTCACCCACGAACCACCCACCTCCACCCACGAACCACCCACCTCCACCCATGAACCACCCACCTCCACCATGAACCACCCACCTTCACCAGGAACCATCCACTTCCACCCTGAACCACTGAACCACCCACCCACCTCCACCATGGACCACCTTCTCTCCATAATGAAGATAGAGAAGACTTGGATAGGAATCGGCAAATGAGTATAAAATCCACTATAATTAAAATCGCGAAGCGTAAAATTAGAAACGTAATGATAGACCCTTTAGAGACTCACAATCTTAGAGGCGTTAAACAACACGGATTTAGGCGAACTAAATTTGGCTGAATAAATTTCTTTAAGTTTCTTCAAATAAACTGGAATTATACTGTATATTACCAAGAGACTATTCCATACCTTCGTCTTCAAAAAGATTTAACGAAGGCGGCAAATGCAAAAATTAATTGCTAATCAGTTTATAGATAATGTATTACTTTGATGATTCAAGCTAGGCAATAGACCACAACAAAGAGTAGTAATATATGGGATATAAATCTAACATTAATAGTGTAACAAAACGGATTACCACAGAGCTCGATTCTGGGTTCAGTAATTCTTTATATATGGAAATGACTTAGAAATGAGACGCTACAGCAAACTTGGTAAACTACAGGTGAACTACCGTCTACTGTAGTGAGCGGTATTTTCTTGTATAATTTTAAAACTTAGATGCATTCTATATTAAAGGATTGTATATAATAAAGGTTGACATTCTATTCATACTAAGAGTTCCTAAGTTCCTTGTCGTGTATCGTCTTGGTAGCGATGATTTTTTTTATTTAATCAGAAGCAACACGAATTTTAGTGGACTTGGACTAGGCACATCCTCCCTCAACTAGACACCTCCACCCTCAACTAGACATCTCCACCATCAACTAGACATTCTCACCCTCAACTAGACATCCCCCTCACTAACTAACTAGACACCTCTCCCTCTCAACTAGACACCCACCTAGACACCTCCACCCTCAACTAGACACCCCCCACCCTCAACTAGACACCCCCCACCCTCAACTAGACACCTCCACCCTCAACTAGACACCTTGTAACCGATGGTGAGTGTTCGTAACCCCACCAGCTAACACCTTCAGGTAACAGTGTGGTGATTGTGGCAAATCCCCCACGTGTATTACATTTATTTATACTGTTGGTGGTACGGATCGTCACCTTTGTCCACCTGTTATGTAACGGTGTGGTGGAGACGTGTAACGCGTATGATAGCTTCACCACTGTCATGCTTGTAACTAGAGTAAAGATTGGTAACTTGTATGATAGCTTCACCACTGTCATGCTTGTAACTAGAGTAAACATTGGTAACTTGTATGACAGCTTCACCACTGTCATGCTTTTAACTCTTGGAACTTGACTTTTAGTTTCAGCTGGCAAGTTCATTTGGTCGTTAATACAATCTGTTAATGCCTGATTAGATGTTTGATGATCAGATTAAAACAAAAACTCATTCCTTTTGATGTTTGTTAGAAAATATATCTGCGTAATTACACAGTATGTTGGTGTAATGAATTAATCGACGGGGAACTGTTCTTTTTACGAGAAAATATAGGAGGCTTATGGATAGAGCTCAGCTAATCACATGTTAACCTTGGACTTGGTTGAACTCAGGTCACATAAGACTGGTGTAAGTTTAGTTGATGATCGGGGAGGACGTCTGAAAGTCATTTGTTACGTGACAGGAAATGATAAGCTGTGCCCTTTATCTAGTTAATCCGGGTAATGTATATTATATAATTAACATATGTAATTAGCTGTATGTATGTTAATACAACCTCCACCATGGACCACCCACCACCACCATGGACCACCCACCACCACCATGGACCACCCACCTCTATGGACCACCCACCACCACCATGGACCACCCACCTCTACCATGGACCACCCACCACCACCATGGACAACCCACCTCACCATGGACCACCCACCACCACCATGGACCACCCACCACCACCATGGACCACCCACCACCACCATGGACCACCCACCACTACCATGACCGACCACCACCACCATGGACCACCCACCACCACCATGGACCACCCACCTCTATTTATGGACCACCACATTTTACTATGGACACCCACCTCACCATGGACCACCCACCTCCATGGGACCACCACCTCACTATGGACCACCCACCTCCACCATGGACCACCCACCTCCACTGGGACCACCCACTGGGACCACCCACCTCCACCATGGACCACCCACCTCCACCCGTCGCTTATCGTGTATGCTCATATCGTCCATGCTGGTTCAACTAGTTTAGATCAGGTAATGACGTAATGATTCAACCGCTGGGGAACATTTCTGTGTTATGAACAATACAGCCTCGCTATAAGGCTGCTCAGTTGGGGTTAAACAGCCCGATTTTATAGGTTTCAGTTGGCCGATGGTCGCTTTAGAGCACCGACCGTTGGTGAGGAGAAAAAATACAATTCCATTTAGGTCGAGGCAAACCAGTGGTCTACGGTGTGTGCGTGTTGGGGGCAGGGCTAGATGTGTGAATAATTCGTGAGTGCATGAATATTTTGTGCATGTATAAGGGAGTAAATGGGAGGGTTTTGGGGTGAGTGCATGACTATTTTATACATATATGTGGAGGTGAATGTGAGTTGTAGTTTTATGGTAATTGTGTGAATGTGTACGGATGTAAGTGCATGTTATGGTTTGTGTTGTGGGTTTTTTCAGTTCATGCGGATTCTATTTGGGTGTATGTGAATGTTTTAATGGTCGGTAATTGTTTCCAGGTACTGCTGCAATTATGTGCTACAACTCCGTGTTATAATCAGTATGTGGTAATATAAGTACATTGAAACGCAATATTTTTACCACCAGTGTACAGTAATAATAAGAGGGGCAGCTACCCAGGGCCCTCCCGCCCTTAGGGGCCATCACTGAGACGTAAACAAAAATCAATATCTACATCCCTCATATATATATATATATATATATATATATATATATATATATATATATATATATATATATATAACACCCTGTGCTTGTGGATTTCTTTCATTTCACATCTGGGTAATCTGGGTATATTTCAACAACACAGAATTGTTTATTGTGCGAATATTTCAAGGAGATGCGTTACATTGCGATCATATTTTGCCATCTGTTTCATTTCCTGTTTATTGCTTGGCCTTGCGAATGTTATTTCTTCCCAGTTGTTTTAGTTAGTTCCATTGTTTATATGTTTCACTCCTCTTCATGGAAGCTACAAAGAAACGTATTTCCGTGTAGTTAAGACAAAGGAAATGGGCGATAATTTATTATAATTTAGCTGTCATAAGAAACATAAAACACTCGGTCAGAGCTGGAGACAAGAGGCTGTGAGCCCCACGGACCATTACCCGGAATGTTTACTGTTATTTTACTGTATTGTGTGAGGCGGCGTAGGGGCAGCAAGGGGCGGCGTAGGGGCAGCAAGGGGCGGCGTAGGGGCAGCAAGGGGCGGCGTAGGGGCAGCAAGGGGCGGCATCACCAGCTCCCACATATTATCTTAAACTTCAACTCCATCCCCTAATGATAGTTTCCTTAACTTCATTTTCTTCTCTGACTTTCCATCACAAACATCTGTGTATAGATCTCTCCGAATATAATGTGTTGGCTTTACGTAGTGCAATATTCAGATGGATATACAGTACTAGTTTATACAAGTATTGTTCGCATTATGATACTTTATACATCATAGGACAATTATTAAAACTACAAACACCCACCAAGGTTATCAACACCGTACAGTACATGCGCCCTACTCACATAAGAATCGTACACACTATACAAGGGGTATTCATAACCAACAAAATGAACGAATTAAGTTTATCTTAAGCTGCCTAACCTTGCTTAAGACAAACAAAGGCGTTCTGTGTTAATATAATTGTTTTGACTCTCCCTACCTGCCTTAGCGTGAAGAATAAAGAGGGTCACATCAGATCAGCTCGTGGAAGGCGGGCAGTGGGTAACGCTTATCATTAAATGTTTGTGCAATAGCAGTTGAGTTCCGTGTCTAGTGCCACCAACAGACTTCCAGGAACGAGCTTGTTGGCTAGACTGAGCAGCGAGCACCACGACGTCAGTATCGATAGTACTGAGAGTAAGATCTTGTGACCCTGTTTGTCGCCGTCCACTTACAGTAACAGCGGGGGCTTGTAAACTTCCTTTTTGTACAAACATCCGCTGAACTACGAGCTATTGTTTTAATCTGACATTTTGCGAAAAGATGTAAAAAAAATGTTGTATGAATGATAGACGATATAACTTTTGTTTCTGGTAGCTTTAACCACATATGTCTCAATGGTTCCTTCCCATTTCTTTGCCCTGGTATCTTAAGTATCTCGTCTTCCCCTCTTGCTGCGACATGACTCCATAGAATTAATCTCCAGCTTTGTTCTTGTCTCAGATTTCTTGTCCTATACAGTAAGTTCATGCTGTTGTTAGCCTATTCTCATTTTTCCTCTCCCCTCCTCCCCCCCTCCTCTCTTTCTCTCTTGGGTTTCCTGATGTCAGTCTCCCAGGAATCTCTGTTCCGGTCGTAAAATTCTTGTTATGTTTCCTTTGATGCTTTGAGTTTCATTCACGGTCTTTTCCTTTTCCATCTGAATACATTTTTTACCCTATAGTTTTATAAGCTCTGTAATGATCTTGCTTTACTAGATTCTGCGTTACTGTTATAGTCAGTTTCCTACGAGATTTTCTATCCCTTGGTATCCTCGGTGTTTTCCCCGTCTCTAACACTCTTCATTCACTACCGAATATACTGTATTTCCCAATGAATTTGTGTCGCATTAACTTACCCAATGTCCTGGTGGCGGGTCACACTAACCATCCCTTCGTCGGCCACTCGGTCAGCTGAGCAACCCTTCACAGCGCCACAGGGAACAAATTAAATGAATAAGAATGGTAATTGAAATCAGGAAAACAGATACACAGCCATATATTGAGAATGACAATAGGTAATTAGTTTACAAAGCCTTGCGGAATTGTGGATTATTTTTTATATAATTGGAAACCCATTTTTCAACGATATATTGAATCGAGTACAGATAAAAAAAATTGCTGACTAATACATTATCCTGCATTACTAAAGTATGTTTGTTTACCGTTCTACAACATCTGGTAATATTCATTCGCCTCGTATACCGCCATTACAAGCTGATTAAGAGTATTATAGAGATATCTCAGGCTAAAATGTTCTTATCAGTGTCAAAGAAATGGCGAATTATGTTTGTAGATATGTAAACAGGTGGACTTTTTTGGAATTCAAGTGTTTATTTATTCTTACTAATATGCCGATGTAGCTGTAGAACTGCCACTTTATATGTTACACTAAATAAGCATAATTATGGAAAAGCAATAATTTGTCATGATAATTCAAAAAATGCTGTGATGCCATATTAGAAATTCAGTAGTTGATATATACTAGAGTATTAAATCTACTAGAGAGTTTTTGATTAGATTAAATTGCAGTAAGGATAACTGCGTGCAGGTTTTTGTTTTCATTTGTCGACATTACTGTATACACGAGTTTATAAATTGATCTTGGTGAAAATTGGATTACTTGTATAAGAGTTAAAGTTTACAGTAATAAATATAAGTTTAAATGTCTATTAAGTCTTACATGAAGGTGTGATGCCGAGATTTTGTCTTGCAAGAACAGCTGAGGTCTTATGTTTTATGTGAGAGCTATGACTGGGTGTTTAAGCTAGGACCGGTAGTTGAGGCTTTGAGCTATAGGTATGGACCATTAGTAGGGGCTTTAAGCTGTGGATATGGACCCTTAGCTGGGACTTAAAAATTCTTGCTGGTAGTTCAAGAGGTGTAACTTTAAGAAACCCCAGAGAAGAGCAAGTTATGGAAACTTTGGGAGGAAAATAATAAAATGAGAAGAAAAAAAAACATGTTTGTGTTTGTAGGTCTGAAGAGATTCTGCTGCGTAATCCCATACTTTGGTAAGTGGCTCGAGCCTTGTATGAAAAAGTTTATCTGGCAGAATATAAGAGGATGAGAGCCTGTGAGAGAAGGATGCCGAATATATAAAGCGAAGAAATGGAATATTGAAAATGTTCGAGGACGGTATTGTATTGTGAAATATATTATAAAGAGGACGAGAAGAAAAGTCCAAAAGACGGCAGGGAAGGAATGGGAATAAGATAATGACAGGAGGAGAAGAGAAGAATAGTATGAGAAGAAAGAAAGTGATGTTATGATAAGACAAAAAAGAGTGATGAGGAAATGATACAAAAGAGAGTAAGGGAAAGAATATATAACTGACTGTGGATTCTGCCTCTTGTTGTGAGTTAACTGGTGAACTCAAGATAAAATATAAATATACACTGAGAAAGTAGGAAGAGATATCCTAACATAGTAAATGTTGTACAGTCCCCTTCACTAGTGCGCTTACAAGGGTTCATCATATAAACACTCCACAAATCATTATCTTTGAGATATTTGTTTTAATTTGATTTCATAGTTTATTTACTACTGAGAGTTTCTTTCTGTTGAATGTAAACAAATACAGGGCTACCACACTGCCCATAACCTGACTAACCCCTGTAAACGCACTAGTGAAGGGGATTGTACATTGGCCAATAGGCTGTGTGTAATACTTTATGGTAGAGCAAAATCTACCAAACTTTGCTCACAAACTAATAGCCTGGAGCAATCACAATACAGTTTATTTACAGTTGGATTAAGGTTAGGATTATGTGACTGAAGTGAATGTCAAAACGGGAAATCATACACAAGGTCTTTCACCACTACTCTATTTTCCTTTCTTTAATTTTACTTTTCTTACTTTTCGTTATTCCTTTCTTACCCAAGTTTATATTTTGGGCTGCTTAATTTGTAGTCCTTGTCTTTTGTTGTGAAATTTTATGATATATTACGAGAATTACAAGTGCTGCTTGATTTATGCCAGTGAATTGATGTTTACCTCACTGGAACTAGTCTAAATCTTCCTCCTGAGAAAAAAAAAATGGGTAACTGTTGAAACGTATTGGACTAGTTGGCAGGTTGTGGCGAGAGTGTGGGAGACGTCGGTGGTAGGGAGGGATGTACTCGTATGTGGAACAGCAGAAGTGATACAACTTTTATTGGTTTCTAGATTAACTTTATATATAGTTAGATATCGTAATGAACCACAGTGATAGTTGTCTTTCTTTTAATGAAATATTACCAAGTTATTACTAAGTGCATTAACACCATTATAGCTTGACGTGATTCAAATACAGGTATATGAAGATAATGGCGCACGTTATTCCTTTAAACTCAGCTTACTAGTATTTGTTAGCCTTGTATACCAAACCAATCACCAAACAATCTTCTGATAGGATTAATGGATTTGTTTTTAAATATTCATGAATTACAATTCGGATGAATCCATTCACACTTTGGTACATATGAAGGTTGTCTTTATTTCAAGAAAGAAAGTCTGTTTAGTGTATTGTAAAGGCAAATCTATATCCTTGAAAACTGGGAGGGACGACTCGCGTGTAAAAAAAAAAACATTTGTAGGGAAAAAGAATGAAAATAGTTTGAGATTCAACACACACACACACACACACACACACACACACACACTGAAACTAAAACTGAAGGACGAAAATATGAAATGAAACAATAAAAAGAGACCGGAACTTTAAGGAGAGTGAGTGAGGGAGCCGAGGAAGGAAGGGAGTGTGAGTTGAGTAGTGCGGCTGGTCCTCCGGAACGATAAGTGGAGTCCACTCTAACGTATGGACGTGAAACATGGGTCAATAACAACAGAATGGCCAGTAAAGTGCAGGCAGCGAGATGGAATTCTGGAGCCGTGGTAGTAGAGTTACGAGAGTGGATAGTGTGAGGAATGGCCAAGTTGGAGGGAGATACGGCAGGCAGAGAGAGAGAGAGAGAGAGAGAGAGAGAGAGAGAGAGCAGAATAAAATAGATGGAATATTAAGGAGAATGTAAATTAGGAAGGATCACAAAGTCAGGTCGGTGATGCCACATAACTCAAGTTGTTCATCAGGTTTATTATTATTATTATTATTATTATTATTATTATTATTATTATTATTATTATTATTATTATTAATTATATCATGTTAAACCGAAATATATGGAGTATTGTGGAAGGGAAACTCAACAGGTGTGATTTTTTTTTATTACATCCGACAAATCAGAATACACTTGGGAGAAATATTGACCTAAGTCCTCTCCAAAGTTAAGCGGATTTAACCCCTTAAACCAACTAATTTAGGTGTTATTGTTGTGATGATAATTACCGAATATAAACACAGTAGCTCTTTTGCTTTCCACATTATGCCTTGACGTTGAGCTTTTTCTTTTTTACCTTTTAAACACAAAAACTTTAAAATAAAATCTGCAGTTAATTTCAACATAAAAGGAAAGCATAAACACAATTTTTACTTTCTACTCACTTGACCTCGTTGGTGTGGCTAATTAGAGTGTTTGACCTCGTTGGTGTGGCTAATTAGAGTGTTTGACCTCGTTGGTGTGGCTAATTAGAGTGTTTGACCTCGTTGGTGTGGCTAATTAGAGTGTTTGACCTCGTTGGTGTGGCTAATTAGAGTGTCCAGTTTTCACCGACACACAGCTACGGAGAATGGTTGATGGCGTTTAGCTATAACCAAATATTACTTATAAATTACAATGTACAATTTTTCCAATTTTCTAATATTAAACCTTTAGGGCTATTTTTCCTGTATGGATAGTGATTACATCTCATGAGTCAACCTAACAACGTCTTATATGCTTTAAATTTTCTTTGACAACTTGGTGATATTATATTAAGGTTGGTTGAGAAATTAGATCACTAGAAGATTAGACATCCCAGCTAATCTTACCTGATAATTAAACATCCTGACTCAAGCTGTGGTATTAGGTTTATCGTAAGAGTGTTTTATCATCAGGTGAAATAATTTGGGGTTTATAATCTTCAGGTGATCCGAAAGAAATCGAGTTGAGATCACAGCAGTTTTTCAGAAAGTTTTCGATTACAAACTACAAAAAAAATCTGTATCGTTTAAACTTAAGATACAATTTTAATGATACAGAAGAGATTTTAATGTGAACTACTCCTCTGCGTATTATTTACCGGTCTCCAAAGGCGGCAATGTGTAATAGGTGTTGATACTTAAAGGAAGTTGTGAAAGACTAAATTTAAGAGATTCGCCACAGTATTTGATCACCAGGCTTGTAAAGGAGGCGTCACAGTCTCTTGGGCCGGCAATTTTTCAGGGCTAGCTGTTGAATTTTTTTTTGGATTCCTCAAGACCATAGTGTTGGTCTTGAAATCGTAGTGAGCAGCAATTCTCCGGAATCAAAGGAGAATTACTATTGTATCTAATGAAAGAATTTACACAAAAATTAGTATCTATGTATTGGTGTGATGAAGTTAGTTATAATATAGACAAACAACTGTTAAAATGAAATTAATTTGTGTACAACAGCTAATTTCATCAGTTTGTTTATATTCTTTTTCCATGTAGACGACATTCAAGGAGCCTCATCCGTCTTGTTGTTTGACGCCAGCTGTTACACTGTGACTCCAACGGCAAAATTATTCCCGTCGCGTGAAATCGTCCTAAAGTTGTCGGTAAAACCATTGTCACTAGTACTGGCCGACAGTGAAAATTACCGGTTAAGTTGCATTAATTATCTGGAGCATTAATTATCTGGAGTCTTAATTAAGCTTACAAATGAGAAGAGAAATCATGAGTAATAATAAACAGATTCTTAGACAAAAAATAAATATAGTGACAGTTTGAAACCATTATAACAATAGTTTTGGATAATAAAATAACTAGAAGACCTAGTGGTACGTCCAATGTACTGTACACCACCCCAGACCATATCATGTCAAAAATTTAAATAAACAAACACACATTTTTGCCAAAGCACTTGGTCAAAAAGCGCCAGAAATATCATCCGGACAAACAGTAGAACAAACATTTGGATAAATCTGTTTCTGATCTCGCATCCTCGATTGTTACTGAACCTGTTATGAGAATCTTGGAGGAAATTTGGTCTTTCCATCAGAGGTGACTTCCAAATACGTCCACTTCATCATCACTATCAAAGCTGTCGTTATTATTCGTCTTTTCAATTCAGGAACTTCACCACATCATTTTTCCACCTTTAACATTCACCTACAGCAATTCCTTTTTGTGAGATGAAGTAGTTCGAATTTCTTTAAATTTTACAACACTTTGTAAATTGTTGGTGATACAGCGAATACGCGTGTATCTCTCACCTATATGTCGAGGGTTTGATTCGAATCCTGTTGGGCCAGACACACGTGAGGAGGGTGTTATTCACTGTGACACTACCAAACTTCACAGGTTTCCCGGAGTCTGGTTTCCTATTGTACTAACACTGGATATACCAACCGCCCCAACCACAGGTGAAATTAATAAAAATAAAATGAGGGGTAATTTGTTTCCAATATCACTTTTATTAACAAACTGTTCTAAACAAGAGGCAAATATTCATAATAAAAAGAGATTGGAACATATGTTAATAGTTACGTAAAAGTAATAACTTATTCCAAATTAGATGTATATTAAAATGAGACGCAATCATGACTGTTTATACAAAGAAGTGATAGAAACTTAAGGCCAGTAGTATGGATTTAAGATAATTAAAGGGATCGGAAGTAAATAAAAAAGTATATATGTGTGTAATATTTAATAGTTGCAAACATTACCGACTAAGATTGAGGAAATATGCAGAAAATAAAAATAAATATTACTACCGGAGAGCGAGGTTGGACAGTTACACAAATATTAAATAGTTATGTACCGTTCCAGGGAAAGCAAAGGAAGGAAAACTAGACTGGGAAGACTGAAAAAAAAAGAAGAGTTTAGAGAGGAGGGAAACCTGGGGGAGTTTTATGGAGAGTAAAGAAAGAAAATGCACCTTCAGGCAGGCAGCAACCACGACTGTACCTCATTCAAGAAAGTCAGTAACATTAGACTAAAAGTATAGAGTTAGCAAAGTAGAGCGAACGCGAAAAAAAGGAACATTACGAAAATTAGCATAAAATTTTTGACTTGATAAAATATAGGAAAACTTATTTATGTGTTAAAGACAAATAAAGAAATAATATTCACTTGTATAGACGAATACCGACAAAATAGTGAAAGTATGAAGGGAAAGGGAGGGGTATTACGCGTGAGAGTTGCATCTGAGGAAGAATCACTAGAAATATACCTGGGACTCGGTGGATACAAGGGGCTGCCCTGCTGTGTAGTGGGTGGAGAGTCTTGGTCTTAACTTTATATAAACTTCATATTTATTTTGTTCTAATTGATCATGTATTATTAAGGCTGTTATTCAAGGGTCTCTCAGCTGTGATCCTCCCACACCCTGTGTTTCTCTCGCACCCTGTGTTTCTCTCGCACCCTGTGTTCATCGCTCACTCTATGATTCTCGTACTGGTGTTAAGTTAGGTTGACCGTTCCCACCCCCCAAAAATGGCCCGGGATCTGTCAGCACTGGTTGACTTGGGATAGATTTATGCAAGGATGAAAATTTGTTCATTAGATTCGGCTATGGTAGACTGTTGATAGGTGTGTTATGGTGTGAGTCATGGTGGTACTGTGTGCACTATGGATTTTCAAGGATTGTTGAATTTTGTAATATGCTTTTACTTAAGAAGCAATTTCCTGTACTTAGTACATCAATGGTTGAAACTCGAGGAATTTTCTCTTTGTCAGGGCTCTCCCAGCTAAGAATACTGCTTGGGAAGAACATTTTATTACAATAAATAACATGAACAGTAGCGGTAATGTTTTGGAGAGAAGGTTATTTCATTTGAGAATCACAGTGTATGAAAAATTGTGTAATATTAACGAAGATAACAGAGGAAGAGTAAAGGGATGATGTGGATTATCTTTACTGAAACAGTTAAATGTTTTGACGACAGCGAGGGTTGACAATATCTTGTGATACAGCTTGGGACGACAGATAGTTTCAGCGATTGTATTAACAAGATTAGGGAACTGACTCTCTCTCTCTCTCTCTCTCTCTCTCTCTCTCTCTCTCTCTCCTATATCAGGGTAAACAATCAATCTGTCCTGTAAACAGATTAGACTTCATCCGATCCTATCAAGGGTGTTGTGAGAAAAATTTATATACCAAATTACGAGAGAGTTTGGCGTGTAATCTTGTAAATATTCCTTGGTGATTTTTAACGTACTCAGCTGTTACTATTGTGTGTGTGTGTGTGATTAATATCTGTAAGTTAAAAAAAATGAAAGTCTCGGTATTCGTTGATATCTTAAGCAACCTCTGTTTGTTGCTGAATACATAAGCCAGCATATTGTAATGGTCATACAGAATCATCCGTAGTTCCTGGTAGACTTCACCACTCATATCACTCTTCAAATTTCTCAAACCCGTAAAATTCTTATAAACTTGATCTCCAGCAACTGTTGCTCGTAATAAAAATCGTTATCGTTGTATCCAATGTTAGGAAATGAAATTCTACATTTTCTAAAAAATCGTCGATAAAAGGGGAATAAAATTTGCTGGAGGATATAACGTAATGTCTTGTCTCGACGTCAAAATTGTTTACAAGTGTCGTTAAGAAAAGTGGAGCAACAATTTATAAAAGTTTTATGGTGCGCGTCATGGTGTGGGTCGTCAGTCAGGAGAACGGCGGAAGAAGAATGCAGAATGTTAATAGAGGACAAGAGAGAGAATGATGTATAATGTCGGAATTTGACTTGAATTTTGCAGCAGACAGGAGCTTGTTTATTGTGCACCCTAAACCTGCCCTGTTAGCTCTAGCGTAAAAATGATTACACAGTAGAGGTCACATAGTGTGTTTATCAGAACTCGGTAATCAGAATATTGCGACGTTAAATGTTACAGGGGATCTCCAGTACATACTTAGCTACTTGTTGCGAAATGTGGATACAGTCTTAATGTATCAGTTATCTTGCCGTCAGAGATATGGTGCTGTTCCACTCAATACGCACTTTTACTTGGACCTGTCCGTGAAAGTTTTCAATTATTCACAGTCTAAGACGTAGTCTGGCCGTACACTTACTTCCACAAAAACGTGCACCCATCAGACTCGTTGTATATCTCGTCATGCCCAACCATGGCCTCTGGAAGTTCTTGACTGACTGAGACACCTACGAGCGTCTAGCCCACATATCACACGATGTGTCCATTCAGCTGTACTAGGTACGCGACCCAGCACTTCAGAATGCCATCTTTACAAAGTATCAGCGGTTCCCTAACATGTCGGAGACCGAACTCATCACACTAATCCCCGACACTTTGAACTCTGTCACCTTAAGAAAACACCAAGTTGAGTTCACACTCTTACTACAGCCAGGGACCTCCTCAACCCAGCCCAGCCCCAAGAGGATCATACCGGCCCGGCCCATCCCAGCCCCGGCCCATCCCAGCCCCGGCCTTAACTTTCGCACCTGTCCTGTTATGTTGCTGATCAGATATGGTGGAGAAGAAATGGAAATATTTTAAAAATGCTGTTTTTTAGTTATTTGAAATTCCCAGAAGATAAACAGCCGAATATAAATATATTATCCCAGCGCCTTCAGGCATTTGTTGTTAAGTATTCAGAAGTGACCTGATCCTGAAAGCATCTTTAAGAATAAAAATAAATTGAACTTTTTAATCTGAATGTATTTGGAAATATTTATTAACTGCTTATGAAAATCTTATTAATTTCTTAGTCATATAGGACGAGGTCATACTTTAGATAGAAGCAGTTTCAAGAAGCACTACGCCTGGTTCTCTAGTGATGCAGATATAAACTACATAAAAAACCTATTCGTTAATATTTAATTAACACTCACCTGAACCTCCATTTACTCCCTCATTAAATATATAATTCACAACCATCTGAGTCTCCGGTTTTTCCATCATTAAATTTTTATGAATCTGAGCTGTTTTTTTTCTGTTATTTTTCTCAGCCCATCCTTCAGTGTTTGCTGACCAAAAAAAAAAAAAGAAAATACGTCCAACCTGAAACGGAAATGTAGCTGTGTGTGCCGAACCTCTACAGCTACACTTTTAATGAGACCAACTCCTGACTCGCTGCCACAACATGTGAAACGTTGATGGTTCAGCAAGGAGTCAGAGCCACAGTTAAATACGATGGAAAATAAAAACATTTGATGCAGTTTCTTACAACGACTCAGAAAGTATTGTGGAATATATAAACAAGTTTAAAATATTTAGACAAATATATCTTTCGGTGACTTTATTTAGATCATATCATATCTTTTGTACTTTTCCTCGAGCAGAAGTTTACGCAGCATTTTTGTTTTGTTTCTTAATTTGTATTATTATTGTGACCCATGAACTGTACCTCAGTGAATTATGAGAGCAGGATTTTTACTAAACATGGCATTAGTGACACTGGACGGTATGGGAATGTCTGATGTTAGGACCTTGGCCAAAACTGCTTTATCACCTGATCAAATGTTTCCAATTGGTTCTACCAATGGGATGGAAAATGCAAGCAGCTCTTGTCGAATTATCTCATTCAAGTTCACACTTTTGTCAACCTCATTTGCTGTTATGAGACGATGTAGGAATGACCTGATTGCTCTCAGTGCTTCTAACTTCTTGCTTCCTTACAACGTTTCGTTTTTTGTAAGAAGGAACCAAAAGTTTTTGGATTTTTTTTTGCAGTAATTCCCGGAACTTGATGATTTTGTCCTCACAAGGAATAATTAATTGGCTCTTCCACGAACTTATGTGTTCCAGGCCTTTTTTCTTTGCATTTAGAAGATTTTCCTCTATTTCTTTGGCGCCAAGATCCTTTGTTACCATGCTTTGCAAAATGGCTTGTGGTTTTTCAGAGACCAAGCCAAGAGATGTGAACACTTCCAACAGTCTGTCCTCATCTTGAATGTCATGCATCTTTCGCCCTCTGGTGTACATATGTTTCCTCAATACTAGTGCAGTACATGTCTTTAGTGGCCTGTGTGATGTGGGATCTCATGTTGAATGTGACTGCCCATCCACTCATCGCTGTGGAGGTATGTGTAATACCTCTGATACCACCATCTTTTCCCTGTACCATTCAACCATTCTTGGCTTTGATGAGGGTTCACCTGATTAAACTTGGATTTAGTTATCTTGACTACAAAGTTTCCGCTTTTAAATTCACATTGAAACCATATCAAGAAGTTGGTGCATTTGAGGTAGATGGTTCTCCAGCGGCCATAGTTACTATGGTTGTATCTCATAAACAGTGGCAGCACGGCTTTGAAGGCATAGAGATGGAGTTGCCAATTCCCCTCTCGCTGTGCACGAGTGTACAAAAGAATTGCACCATTTGCATGTAGCCCCACCAGAATTTGAATTGAGGATTATCCTTGGAGTTGATGAATGCTTCGGTGAGTTCACTAAATGTTCTAGTTTCACAGATATACTATATATGTGCATCCACATCACCAGCACTCATTTTGCTAAATAATAATAATATAGCATAGCAACAGCCATTTTGACATGCAATTGGGATTGAGACAACAATTTGATCTGAGTGTACATAATAATTCTTGATTGTACAAAAATTAGATTTGGAAGTAAAAAATAAATTATTGTACCAGATTGTAAATTTCATTGAGTTCCTTGTACCTAAAACCACGGTAAAGTATTTTGAATTATTCAGATACGTTTATGAGAAGTAAAAGTACAGCATTTTTTCGGTTATGGCGGCCATGTTGGATTTATGCCGAATAGCAAAGATAGCGACCAGATTTGAATTCAGCACAAATCTATCACTAGCAAGTCTACGGACTTGGCGCACCTACATTCAACCACAAAAAGTAGCATCACCTAGAATCGAGTGAATGCCTGGTTGTTACAAAAAAAAAAGTGCCTTGACTACTTTTTCTACGCCCATTTTGTATTTCTGACCAATCTACTATGGAAATGCTGTTATTAGCAATCACGAAGCAATTTCAACACTATTCATCCACCATTTATAAGAGAGTTCATACTTGATCAGAGTTATAGTGTATGCTATCGTAAAGTTAATATCACTGTATAATTATATAGTATTAGTATAGTATTTCCCACAAAGCATTTCACACATTACAGTATAACAAAACGGTAATCATCAGTTCGCTCCGAGTTAATCTCTCCATTCTGGGACTGTGAGATATAGAAGGAATTATGTATATGAATTAACATCAATGGATTATGATTCATTGTAACTTTTTTAACTATAATGCGATTACGACTTATTGTTGAAGTAATAATGGCGACAGAAAATTATTAAGTTAGGCGTTCTTTTCATTATTCTTCTTTTGCTTTATGGTATTTCGTTTTCCTGTGTTGCTAAACTATAAAACACTTTATTTTACACCTTACTCTAAGTATTGTTGCTTTAAATCGATATATGTTGACATGAACCCTCACCATGGCAGCCGTCCGCACCATCGATCTGCTGCCACCAGAAAATATTTGGTTTCTGTCTCCTATTCGCCTTTATTCTCGTCTATTGATATATTTTCAGTTTACTAAAATTATTAGACCATCACGCATCCAAATTGGATGGCTCACGCCAGGTTATAGTGGGATTTGGGGGATTTTAGACACAATACTGGGGGATTTAGGGATCTTTTGGGGGATTTAAGAGTTTCGTCTTGGTGGTGGTGGTGATTTAGCGCCTGCAGGTCGACTAATTGTGTTTTTTATGAAGAAGTATTAATATATATATAATGTATTCTTCATTACTCATCCCTCTCTTTGTGTCATACAAATCTCATAAATTACTAAATCTGTTTGTCACACAAGGTCTTAAAATGTTTCATCTATTTCGAAGCAGAGTCGAGCAGTAACTTTTGGTGATTAATGTCAAGGGAAATTTAGTTAGGCTTGGAACGGATAAGGTTCGGTTGGGGAAGGTTGGGTTAAGTAAAATCTTATGTAATTATATCACTAATTAATTTTTTTTTTTAAATACCAAAGATTTTTTAAGATTATTCAAATTAAGAGCGTTTAAAATATTATATAATACAACAATTTGTGATGATAAAGAGTTGACACACACAGTACCATCATTACTGCAGTGTTTGCCAGGTGTCACCAATAGAGCTCCGGGTCTCAATAGGTTCAGTCTTGTCAATTTTGTTTTTGTTGCCCACTTTATATCTGTGTTTTTCAAGTCGTATCGGTCCTAATTTAGTTAAATCGAAACTATATTCTTACTTAAACTTCGGTACCTGGAGAGCGAGCTCAGACCTCACGTTATATGCATCTCATGGGAGAATTGGACAGACTTTAGCCATCAGACAACAAACCAAGATGATTTATACTGACATACTAGTATATCGAGAGGGACTTTGGGCGATTTTCTTTTGTACAGGCAGTTTTAATAATCAAATTTCCGCCTTTATTAACAAGTGACTGATTGTCTAGCTGTTGATTGGTTGTTTTATCCAGTGATATAAACCTTCTACTGCTATTGGTTTAACGCTTAAGGGAAACAATTTCCAAACAAAACTTTCTCTCTACCATACAATCAATGTCTTACGAGGAAACTAAAAGAGGCTATACGAGTGTCCTTAGGGGAGTGGAAATTTCGTTGTGTGATTTATAGCACGGCGGATGTTACTCAATACAGCCCTGGGTCGTAATGTTAAAGAAAATGGGAACCTTGTCGATATACAGATTGTTAAAATGTATATTGTATGTTCCTCTTAAATATATACTAATAAACCATTAGGGAAAAACGAATCGTTATCCTCAACAATTACAAAACAAAAACTGAAAAATATAGTTCAGTCAGTGACATATTATTTGTGGCGACCAGGAGATTGTTCAATGTTCATATGCCCTTCCTATCCCTTCGTTTCCCTCCTCCCTCAAGAAAAAAAAGATGGATCATTAAATGGCAACTCGTTATCCCCAGGGGTGCTCATATTTGAAAAGGACCAGAAAAAAGATGGTATCTGGCCTATTTTTCCAGAGCCGGAAAAATAGCCTCTGGTACTAATTTAAGCTGGTGAAAGGGGCAGCTAGAGCACAGTGGAGACCGGAAGTGTACCATTGTTCACTCTCAGGAACAAACATATGAGGAATGGGATTTCCCGTAATGTTTGAAGTAATATGGAATTAAATGGATATATTTTTTTCTTGTTCTACATACGCGAAGGTAAAAGGTAAGATATATTTCAAGTCACTAGCTCGCACTACTGACCAGACTGACAGTTTAAAGAAAGTTTCTAAATTATTATACATTAGAAACATGACGTCATCAAATTAGACGTGTTAATCACAATTGAAAACAACTTGAGATCTCCCGCTCTAGATGATGTCATTATCTTTTCCGTGACCCACATTCTACCCCACAGAGGTCCCACGTATTAGGGTGTGGCTGCCACATTGGTCTGTTTGCTCACTGTTGGAAACACACACACACACACACACACACACACACACACACACACACACACACACACACTAAATGAGTGACTATATTATATAAGCGATAGGCGAGTGTTTCATTAATTCACACCTGATAAATTTTTGTGTACTGGAAGTGTCTTATTGTGACTTGCCTCTGTTCACGGTCACGCTCTCAAAAAACGCAATGACTTGTCCCTACAATACATTATTTAATTACTATTTTGTGCTATAATGTCCCCATTGTAGGAAATATAATAATTGGCTACAATTTTATATAATTTAAGCTGCAATTGTTCATAGAATTATATATGCAACATAAAGGTAAATTCGTTGTTCTCAATTCCGCTTAAGTGATTCTCAGTGCAGCTAGATACGTCCTGAATCCAGTAATCAACTCTGTAAAATCATTTGGAGTTGCAATTCTCACGGGAATCACCAAGAAGATTTCATTAATATCATCTTGATCCTGAGGATTAAGGCTCACGATTTCAAGGGACATTTCTGCTTACATCCTGAATGACGGCTGGTAGTGCATCTAGCAGGAGCATAACAACCCCTTAGAGTGACTGATTATATATATATATATATATATATATATATATATATATATATATATATATATATATATATATATATATATATATATATATATATATACATATATATAAACAATCAGATCCTCTAGTTCATTACTTTAACAGGAGTCATCAGTATATACCTCCCGTGTTAATATTTTATTAGATGTTCCATGTCAAATGGTAATAACGCCACAACCGCCATTACTGTCAGCTTCATGTGTACGAAAAAAACGGTAATATTTTTCCTGTTTTATATCCAGGATGATGGAACGTTTAGCCTCGGGTGTAGGGGATAAATAGAACATTATTTGCTTAAAATTGTGAGTTGTTGTTGGTAGTGGTGTGTGTGAGTCAAGTTAACACCAGGGGCAGGACAGTCAGCAGGCGTGGGTGAAACAGCTTCAATCTCACTGTTTTGTTTATGTTACTTTTTGTTGTTGTTGCCGTTATTGTTCTTTACAGTGTGTGTGTGTGTGTGTGTGTGTGTGTGTGTGTGTGTGTGTGGACATACATCTTTATTCTGACCAAATATTTGGAGGAAAAAATTGTGTATTCATCATTAGTGTTAAAAGGAAGTAAAGATCCATACAGTCTATGTGCAATTCAGCGTACTATAAATATTTTGTTTATATACACACACACAAATACAAGTAAAATATATTTATTGCACTTGAATGGTTCTTTACTGCTTTTTAATAAATACATTCATCATAGTATTATTTTTATATATCTCAGACATGTCACCGTCACTATTATGATAATGCCTCAACGTTTGGAGAAATGAAATATCTCACCTGCTTGGTTATAATTAATCTCCACACGTTCTGTGATCCAAGTTTAGATATGCGAGCCTCCGTTTATCCGATAAAAATAGAGCCCCAAAACTTGCGCCTGCCCACATTTTGTCCCCGCAACCCACAGCCACTGCCTGCCTGGGTGAATTAATTATCAGGCTCCCAGCATCTAAACCGGGAATCTGCTGAGAATTTTGCATTCATGTTTTTGATTCAGAGACGGGAGCAAGTCACCGAAAACCCGTAATTCATTTTGTTTTAGTTAGCTAATATTAAATAGACACACAAATAATATATTATAATAGTAGAGAGAGAGTGTGTGTGTGTGTGTGTGTGTCTGTCTGTCATGAAACAGATAAACTGAAATATTGCTAACAAACTACTAGGGACCTGGGAGTGTACACCTGCATGTTGTTTTCTTTTTTTTTCTTTTTTTAGATTTGTGCATAAAGCCAGGAAGAATTTCTCTCATAAAGAAAACAAAAATAATTGGGTTATTTTATATTAAATACAGTTAGTTTGGGTTTGGTTAAATTAAGTATTGTTTGATTTAGTTGGGTTAGTTTAGATTAATTGAGGTTGGCTTGGGATAGTTTAGGATAGGTTAGGTTAGATTAAGTTAATTTAGGTTAGGTTATATCGCATTGAGATAGTGTGTTTAGAAGGTGCTCACCGTCTCTTGCGTGTATATTACCTATATATATATATATACCTCAATATTTTGTATTCAAACATTCACTCCTAATAATGTCTCCACGGGACTGTTGTGAAGGTCATGATATACCCTTATTTGTGCCAGAGTGAAACATCAATCAATGAGATGAAATGTGCCACCGTTTCAAACCGGCAGAAACGCCATGTGAAGTTTATGATTACCATCACTGAACCCAAGTTGTCACTTCTAAGTGAAGGTCATGGGCCTCAAGACTGATATCACTCGTATGTTTTACACCAGAAATTCATGAAACCTTAGTTTTTTATTATTATATATTTTTTTTAATTTGTTCTAACGCCTCTGAAGTCACCAAAGGAAAATACAACTTCAATCTTCAAACCGGAGTGCAAATACATCCTATTTTCTCATTTAAAATAACTTTCATTAAAGACAATTATATTATAAAAAGGTGCTGATATAACGGTAAGATAATATTGGATGCGGCGGTCGAGTAGATACTGGATTCGCCTTCGATTTTAAAGGATGTTGGTTCAATCCCAGAGCGCCGCCAGTTCAGTGACTGTAATTTGATACCTCGGGAACTGAAGACAGCCGAGTGTAATGTCGGATAGGGTTGACGGACAGCTATTTTAAAAACGCCTTTATGCTTATATTGTCTCACAAAATTTTTTATAGGTTTTTATCCTGTTTATAGAAAGTGTCATCATTAACAGACAAATGGGACCAATAACCAAGTGGCTACAACATAAAGATAGCTTTTAAAGGTCGTTACGAAAACTTTCCTCTAACTAGAGATGTGAGAACACCTCTATCTTGTTTATTAGAGCCATGACACAAAGATTGCCTCGCTAAGATTCAGAGAAAAATAGTTTTCCCAGTAATTGAGGATAAGAGAACATCTCTGACAGGTTCACTTATGTTACGTCACAGAGATGGATTGTCAGAGGTTTGTATGAGGAAAACCTTCCCAATAATTGGAGATACGGGAGCAACCCTAACAATGTCAATTACGATACGACAAAAGATAAACTGTTAGATATTTGCTCCAGAAACATCGACTTTGGGATCCTCGCTGACGAAGGTTCTACACTGTGTGCATTGTGTCAACATTCGTAAATTTTAATTAAACCATGTTCATATTATTTATAAACCGCACGAGTTTAATCAGTTCTTGTTCCTAGCTCCCGGGTGATTCACTACCTCTGACAATGATTTCGTTGATGACCTCGTTAAGTAAACTTGGAGGCTCGTGAAGACCTTTGTCCCTCGGGAACTGAGGTCCATCTAACTTGGGGAAGAAATCAGAACACTGGCTTTGAGTTGTGAGTGGGCTAACGCTGCTATAAATAACAAAAATCACATTCGTTCGGATTAATTGGTTTTGTCAAGAAAAAGGTGTTTCCGACTACTATACACCAAGCTGTCACTGTACGTCCTCGTAACCTTCACTCTTTCGCTGTTTTAACGTAAAAAAAATAAATATAACACAAGGCAACGGAGAACGTCGGGACTGCGGTATATAATTCTTCTGGGTGAATAGATATCAATGTCCACTAGAAATCTAAACCAAGTTTTAACCATTTATTCCAAACATGTACAACAGCCAGCACAGTATATCTTAATAATATAATATCATCAATATAGATCGGATTATACTGTAAATGTTCCTTCTAATATCAAAAACTTAGATATAAATCTGCGAAAAAAAAGATATCATGGTGAAGATCTCGAGTCCCACGGTGCAGAGTTCCTTATGTGAGAGAAAACTAGAGAACAAGTACAGTTATCTGGTTCAGGAGGTAGCATCCAATCTTCTTGAGTGAACAGTAAATTGATATATTGTCCCACCAAACTTGACCTTCCTCGCCAAGGGTCAATTGCTTAACACCTGACAACCATATGTTATCATAAAATGTTCTCTGTAAGAAAGATCTCTCTCTCATCTGACAATAACACGATATGTTATTAGTGGCCGTCAGCCGAGTATAGTAGAAAGAAGAAAAAAGCCTAAAATATGATAATCTGGATCAAAACAATACTATGATATCAATGAAAAGTAATAATTCAGGTATATCAGTTTCCTGGTGGTTGAGATGATAGCCAACGAGACATGATTAAAAGTAACCCCCTGTGGTGCAGGTGAGGACCAAGGGAAGGTCGTGTTAGAGCTGCTGCCTCACCTCACCTCAACCTATTATAGTTTGTTCTAGGAATGTGTTAGGTTAGGTTAGGTTAGGTTAGGTTTTAATTATATCTTCCAAGATGATAACTATGGAATAAAATATGTCTTATATAAAAATCTAAAAAACATACACGCAGGGGATTGTGAGAACAAAATAAAAAGAACCAGGAGTGTGTTAAGTATTCTTTGAAAGTCCATACAGAAATTTTCCAAAAGCTTCCAATGTTTTTTTTTGGAAATCAGCTGAGGAGAGAGAGATGAAAAGAAGGGGAAACTTGATGGGGGTTCTCACTTGGATAACATTTAGCCCTGGTGTTTATTTTCTCATTTGAGTTTTCTTGAGGGGGTTTGGTTGTCATTCCTCTCTCTCTACTCAACCATTCAGGTTTACAACTTTCGATTTGGTGTTTTAAGGGAGGGGCGGGCAGGCAGGCAGGTAGGCTGAGAGTCTGTGGTGACGGGCGACGACGTATTATTGAACAGAGCAGAAGGAGCTATTTATTAGGTTTATCATTTTATATAACTCAAAAAGTAAACCTGTAGTGTATTTATCAGAATATTGTTCTCGTCAATGAGTGGCAATGGGTTCGATTCTCTGGCTGGGTGAAATCGATGTTTATCAGTGTTCTGGGGTAATGAGTATCGATAGCTTCTTCACCTTAGGCTTAAAACAGTCTCAGACACATAGGGTTGGGAGATTGTGTGTCCCTTGGTGAGAGCAGGGCAACAGTATCCTTGTGTCTGCCTGTAATTATTCACAAATAACTAAGTGTCTTCTCAACGTCCCCCTTTTAAACTCCTTCCTCATAGTTTCGTTGTTAATACTTGTCAGTGACTTTTGTTTTTTTTTTGTCACTAATTGCCAACAACTTAGGAAAAGGATGAATTTAGGTTTAAGGTCCCATAAAATTGAACAAGGCAAGGGACTATTAACTGAAAGGTGCTCTGATATGGGTATTGAGTGTCACGGAGATTATATTGTTGATGGTAAGAGAATCGGGAAATTGAATATGTGGTGGGAGTCTGGGGATGTAAGAAAAGTTATAAAGAAATACCTAGAAGTTGAAGGAGAAAAGAAGAGATAATAGAAAAGTTAGACTCCGACATGAAACAAAAAAGAAAAAAGAAAAAGGGATAAAGAACTTAGGAAGAGACTAGAAAAAGAAATGAAAGTGAAAGTGAATTGGAGAACTGGTTTGTGATACCCTCGGGGACAACCCTTGGGAATACGCATTGTGAGAGTGAAAATAATTTAAAGATAGACTGACAAGACGAGAAGGTGTCAATACTTTCGAGTTAGCTCGACTGCATACCAAGACAGACAAGTGCCAGCGCCGGAAAGATACTGCTCTCGACCTCCCCGCACTAGATGTAACCCTCCACACGGACAACATCTACGGACGACCCTGCCGGTCTCGTATCGGCCTCTCGAGTCACCTCAGAGCCCACCAACGAAAGTGACATCATTAATAACTTATATCTATGTTATAGCTGGATTATCGTCATACTCTATTTCGAGTGACAGGAAAGTAGTAGTAGTAGTAGTAGTAGTAGTAGTAGTAGTAGTAGTAGCAGCAGTAGTAGTAGTAGTAGTAGTAGTAGTAGTAGTAGTAGTGCTTCTGTGTGTATGTCTGGCTCTCTGTGACCATAAAAAACAAACACTCCAGAAGACTTCCCTATTGGCCAAAATAAAGCAAATTGAACTTTAGAAATATATTTTCGGTGAAAAAATGCCCCTATTCTGTGGTGGTCAGATAATCACTTCCAAACTGACCCTCATCTGCAGGGTGGTGGTGAGAAAACTAATCCCATAAATGGCCGGGGTGTCAAAAGAACACAGCTGATAAAACAAGAAGAAAACTGATTAAACGTCAGGTGTGGCGCCCTGCCTTTAGTGACCTGTGTACACCATATTGAATAAAGACACTTTAGTGTGTAGCTGGTGATACTCGCTCAAAGTAATAATATACAGTGTTTGACTACCATGTCCATGGTCGCCGGGCTATTGCCTAGCGAAAAACTACATGTAATCCTGGTATTAAAATTGATCCGTTAAGGCGATCAAAAAAGTACAGTAGTAAAGACCTTAGAGCTACAGGTCACGTAAATTATATTACTTTCATTGTCATTTTTGTTGAACATGCTTAACCTATTCTCGGGATGTACAGACTAGCGTTATAATGAGGGACACTTAAAATGATTGGCTCGGTGGATCAATGGATGCTGGTAATGGGGTCCAATTGGAGTTATGTAAACACATTCCGAAAGAGAAGATTCATCTCATTTAATAACACCAACAGCTGCACTTAATCTGCATTTAATTAGTTCATTGGATGGGAGTAAATAAGGTAAAACAAAAATAGAATATTAATGGAACTGGGAATGCTACCATCAAACAAATTAACGATCACTGGTAAATGTTATAGGGGTAAGTGCAGCTAACATAACATGATAACATATCCAGGCTTAACATGATGACTATTTATGAATAATGTGAGCATCAGGCGCATATATTTTGATATCACACGCCAGTAAAATCTTCATTGAGAGAGACATAGAGATACCGAAGTAGGATTTTATTACGAGAGTATTTAATGAAGAAATGGAACGAATTTTGGGGGGAAAGACGTAAAATACACTGGAAATAGGATAGTCAAGAATATACAATGTCGCCATAGTAGTACAATATTTTGATTGATGAAGTAGTTAGAGAAGTGCCAGCAAGAATAATAGAGAGAGAGAGGAGAGGGGCAACGTTTGGGAAGTCGTGAGAGGGAAGAGTAAGCGAAAAAAAGAAGATTTGAATTAGTTTGGAGGAGTGTTTATGACGAGACGATAAAATATGAATATTAACAGAACAATTGAAAAGGGGGACCAGAATAGAACACTAATTTCAGAGGTGATGGACTTATGGAGTATTCTAGAGATCTGACAAGGGGATGTAGTGTAACGTGTAAAGTATAAGTCATGTATAGAGAGAGGACACTGTATCGGAGGAAGCAAAGAGGAGATGTAAAAGGGATTTTTAAGCTAATGTCATCGTGTTAGATGAAGGAGGAAGAAGCATAGAAGAAGCACAGAAGAAGCACAGAAGAAGCACAGAAGATGAAACACAAGTATGAGCTTCAGAGCAATATGTGATGTGAGTAGGATGCATGAGTACAGAGGAGAGGGAAGTAAAAAAATGTCTGACAAAGATCAAACTAGATGTTGGGTGGATGGTAGAAGGTAAAGGAATGACTAAAATAGAGTTGATAAGATGAATATTGAAGATTGGATAATTGCGAAACATATTGATAAAAAATGTATGTGTAGGTGTACAGTCCCCTTCACTAGTGCGTTTACAGGGGCTCGTCATTTAAACATTCCATAAATTATTGTCTTTGAGATATTTGTTTTAATATTGTTTTAATTTGATTCCATACTATGTTTACTATTGCGAGTTTCCTTCTCTCGATTGTAAACAAACACAGCGCTGCCACACTGCATAAAACCTATCTAGCCCCTGTAAACGCACTAGTACATTCTAATTCAAAATGATTTTCGAAAGAACCGAATTGAATCACACGCTTCGTTTTCCTTTTTGAATAAACTTGTGTAAGTAATAATTGTTAGAAGAGAATAATGACGCTAATAACCACGAGTTTTTATGGCCAGGTTTGGATTACTTACCTGTTCTCTCACTCACCCAAAGATTTCCTTGTAGTGTCTCTAGCCATGCAACGTAGCGCTTCCCTGACTGCCATAACGAGAAGAATGACCCCATAAACCCTCACTAAAGATTACTTGTAATGGAGGAGAAGCTGCATGCGGAGCTCAGTGCAAATAAAATGAAGACGTGGGAGCAACAACACACGCTAAAAAGGGTAATTCATGGCACACTTCCCTGCATATGTATTACATTGCTCTGTTGGGTGGAGATTATCTGATAATTCTTGACGAAGGAAGAGAGTTTCTATAAGTTACCTACACATATGTTGTAAAAATAATGGACTGCAGCAGAGATAGAGACTTCCTCCCTAAAATAAATCCGTAGTGGGTCAATGTGTGGACCAGGACCCCAGAAAGGCTTAGCAACGAGAACCGGCATGTGTCAATAAGGTACCAACCTCCTGTATCTCTTGGATTTCTAAAATTTCCTCGAGTCTGGGGAGAAAAGAAAGCCCAGTTAAACAAAATTAAAGAGAGAAGCGTTTAAATAAATCCCGAAATCCGTATAAACCAGGAAATTTCTCATCCCAGTCGGAGGAAAAGTATATGTTTGGTTCCGAGGCGTCTTGAAGGTGCTGCCTCAGTAGTTTAAAATTATCGCTCTCGTGCTGCAGCCGTAACAAGGCCGTCTGCACCCAACACCATTACCTTTAAAATCGCACCAACTACACGCTTAATGTTATTTCACGAGAATATTTATATTTCAAGTGACATTACATTAAACAATTATGCATTAATTATTTTAGTACGTTCGTTATATATAACAGGAGGCCTATACCACAAATACTAAGATATATATATATATATATATATATATATATATATATATATATATATATATATATATATATATATATATATATATATATATATATATATATATATATATATATATATATAAGTTCTCCATAAGACATCCAGGATATAGTCGAAAGCTCTGGAAGTTTTCCACTTTAATTTTTCTCGAGATGTGAATACGTGTATATTATTACCACGGTAGCGCTATATATATTAGTGATGTATGTGGCATCCACATCTGCACACTTTGATGCGGATATATATATATATATATATATATATATATATATATATATAAATTTACTGAAAAAAATGCACCAGACCCAAAACTGAAACTATAAAAGACACATAATTGATACATGTGTAACATAATGGTATAGGAGAGAGTCACTAAGGAAATTCAGTATAGTTACAGTACATAAGGGAAACATAGGCAGTGAGTGAACACAGATGTTATTTACGAGTTAATAATGATTTTTACAATCGTTGGAATGGGGCTGTTCTTTGTAGCTATCCGTATAAGGTGGTAAGGGCTGGCTGCAGTTGTGGTGTCGAAAAACAATACGTCGACTGTGGTATCTCAGGTGGTAGCAGGTGATGGGGATGTTGCATCAGTTTAGTTCCACAGATAAGATCACGATGATGATTAGAGAGAGCCGTAAATACCAATACCCTTTGATATATGGATTAAGAGGACAGTAGTGTTTAAAAAAAGTTATACTGACATAAAGATACATTCGGTATAGAAGATATTAATGGTGTTCAAGGATACGAGATCAGAATATTTTCCCCGAGTTTCAGTACCACATCGGTTTAGAGTCAAGACAAATGATACTCGTATGTTTTGTTGGCATAGTAAATTACGAGGATAAAAACAGCGAAACACAGCAAATAGGCCATGGATCTTCACGAGGTTGAATACAATACGTTCTTTTGGATTGAATGTTACTTTATCCGAGTACCTCTTTGGTTTAGTTATATTTTACAGAGGGTTTTTATGTGATTTTTTTTTCTTTTTTGTACATTTAGCAAAGTTTTCGTAAATTGCATCATTATTTATTCTCATTTTTTGCTATTATCATAACTATTTTTTTTCAGTGGAATTAATCGTTCCTTATCCACTGTAACACTATATTAATTAATGCCTCTGTACTTTATGTTAGAAGCCCAGATAACACGCAACAATGCTCTTAGACGTATTTTTAAATATGTGAAAATTACAACTGAAAAGAAGACAGAAATAAGAGTAAAATAAGAAAGAAAGGTACAAGCAAGGTTCAAATAAAGACAGGAAACAAAATTAACGGAAAAGAAGCACAAAGAAAAGAATAGGATAAGAAGGAAAATTACTAGATGTCCGTTAAATTCATCCATTGGCCTTTATATAATTAAAAAAAACTAAATTAACTTGAACATTGCTATAATTCAGGGTTGTATTAGCTGACTACTAAATTTATTTCTTACAAGGAGAATTTATTAGTTTCCAGCATTTTACATACAGTCTCCTTCACTAGTGCGTTTACAGGGGCTCGTCATATAAACATTCCACAAATCATTACATTGACATATTTGTTTTAATATTGTTTTACTTTGATTCCATAGTATGTTTACTATTGCGACGTTACATCTGTCGAATGTAAACAAACACAATGCTGCCACGCTGCACAAAACCTAACTAGCCCCTGTAAACGCACAAGTGAAGGTGGCTGTACCTAATCCAACACAAAACCGAAATGAAAATATAACCGTATTATCAACGTGTTTAAATTAACAGTAAAGTGAATAATATATGGTAGCACATTACCTCCCATAAATCGCCATGAAGTAATATTATGGCATGTGGTAACAAACAATTACACAAACACTTGGAAACTGTTTACTATGACACTTTATAACGTCGAGGAATATCCAGTACAGCTGAAACTCGTAATTCTTTATATATAAAAACCCCAGAATATTACTTTAAAGACAATATGAATAATACTCACTCATGAATGTTTAATACTGACATACCTGGATGATATGTGTTCCACAGTTTATGTATTAAATAACAACTACATTGTATTTACATTTAATGGACTGAATACTGCATTATTTACATTTTCAATTTATGGGTTCAGTATTTTACTCGTGTTCGAGCATGTTTTCAAATTATAGGAAACCATATAATGATATTAGTAAATAATACCACAGTGGGAAAAAAAAGGGGGAATTGAGAAGTAATAGTAACACAACTTAGATGGTATTTATAACGCCTTCAGAGAAAGGAATTACTGTACATTAAAATTTATGAGGTTATAATGAAGTGCCACAACCAATCAATAATTAAGTACTAATGACACGTGTTCTAATTGTGACCATAAACTAAACATCAACAGTTCAATCTAGAGTTACTTTTTGCTAGTTATCATGAGACCATTCTACCACAGGTTGTACTGAAGTCGCCAGATACAAGTGGGTTGAGGATTACTTTGTTTTGAATGTAATTATTTCTACAATACGACATATAAGGCATCTTACGTTGAACTGTAAATGCAAGAATAAAAAGATTGATTTGCACACACAACAAGCAGACTAACCTAACCTTACCCATCTTGGACGTGTGTGTTGACAGTATGTCAAACATTTTATGTTGAAAATATAACGAGAGAATCACTGAAGTCAAACAATGGATAGAATGTGTACAAATATCTTGTTAACTTCAGTATTGGTAAGACACACTTCACTGGTCACAGTCTTCATATTGTTTGGCAGTGTTATAATTGTAGAGATTTGTTTTCTTTTATATTAGATGATTAAGTCTAGTGAGCAGTGTAGTATTTTGAATTTTTTAAGTGTTTCTACTCCTGTCACTGTAATTTGCTTTTAAATAGTGTATAACTGCATTATTTAATTGTAGCTTATTTATATCGAAATTTGGTACGATAAAAAAAGGGTAAAAAACAGTAAAGGACACAAACAGAGCATTGATTTGCTCTTGAGTTCCTTTCGTGTGTCAGGGGGCAGCTATGTTTCATTGTTTTTATTTGTAGCAGTGTAGGTTCACAGCCCGGGAGAAGAGCGTAGAAATAAAACTTTGCTGGAATTTCAGTATAAAATGGATCAGCGAGGCGTAAAGAAATAATGAAGTGGTTGAACTCTGATCGTCAAGAACATCCATACTTCAGAGCTAGCAGCAGCAGCGTTGGCACGAATAAAAACGTTGATGGTACGTCGATGGGACAGAATCATGAGTCCAACTTTGTGTATATATATATATATATATATATATATATATATATATATATATATATATATATATATATATATATATATATATATATATATATATATATATATAAAATGTGTTTAGCATAACCATTCATTCCTCTTTGCATCTTCCAGTAGAGTACGAAGAAGACTTTCTCGGTTTTATGTAAAATACCTCATGATCCCTTCTCAAGGAGGACACAATACCTAAGCCATATAAACTGCTGCTTTGCGCCCTACATGCCTACCGACAGACAAGCTCTTCATTCACTCTAAAGCAAAATTAGTGTTCATAAATTCCACTGAACTCGCCCAAGTATCGTTGACTGATCATCTTTCTCAACCTCTGTACCCAAAATACATAGAGTAATCCAGGTGTTGTCAAAGTGAAATTGTTTGTAATATATTCTCCTGAAGAAAACACTAAAAATATAGTTATTTTTGCACGTAGATTTTTTGTTTTTTTATTTTTACTTATTCAGTAACGAACGCTTACAAACAATTCCAATGACATTTTTTTTTAGGAGCTGCAACTATTAACACACTTCAGAGCCACTACTGATTTGCTTTCCACTCGTGTTAATGAGTTTGTGTACCACGTGGTCCAGGTGACTGACTGCTTCGTAATCATGTCTATAGATCTCTTTCATACGTCTAGTGATTGAGAATATTGTGAATCTGGAAAAGAAAAACATACCTTCATTGTTACTCTCTCTATTCTTTATAAAATCAAATACTGTATTATACTTGATTATACTCTTCGAATTTCAAAGCATAAATTGTATATACAGTAATCATATATTTTACCTTATATGTTGTAGTGGATAGAAAATAACACTGTAAAAGTAGAACTCCCCAACGTAAAATAACCAAAATCAAAACCCAGTCGTAATTTTATGCTTATAACTAATTAGCCAAGTTGGTCATTTAAGGCCCAGAGGTCTCCAGTCAATGCCAATATCTTTGTATTGAAATAGGGTATAATGGGATTGTTATCATTTACGCATTATTTTCGCACGCAAAACTCTTGAGTGGCTGAGCATAATTGCATCTCAGTGCGTATATATTGCCACAGATTCTTTCCTCTCGAATATTACCAGGGAATCCCATCAGTAAAATCCATTATATTATTTTTACTAAACATGCACTAGATTTGAGGAATTGTGGATCAGTTCACATTTACGATGGACCGTCAAAATAAAGAAGCAATGAACATTCAGTAATTATTTACAAGGTAATTAGAATGGTCTTCATTTGAGAACAAGGTTAAAAGTAATAGATTTTGTAAATAAATTGAATAGTGTGAACTTAACGCTTGATTAAATGTGAACTGGATATATTTGAGTTTATAATTTTGGCCATAGTTTTTTCTCTGTTTACCTTTTAGTTCACTCATATGTCTGTACACCCAACAACACAAGAGTGGAATTATATGTTGATAAGAGTTTAGTTATAAATAATATTATGAGACATCTTTCAAAACAAACGTCAAGTAGATCACAGATGAATTAAGTTAGATATATTTTGTTTATTAAATCATCAGACGATTATCAAGAGCAACAAAAATAGTCTTTTTTGAGGTGGTTACGTGGATAGGTACTAAGGTAAGCTCCGGTCGCTGATCAATTTATCACATCAGAAGTGTCCATAACTCAAATAAGCAATCATGTAAAAAAAAAATGTAATTGAGGTTAAACATGACTACAGAACATTTATTTAAAGGTATTTTTTTAATAACATAATTGTTCTTACAGTCTATATGGAATAGAGCATTACTTTCTTAACAGCTCCTAACCTGGTCAAGTGAGGTCTTGTATTTATGAAGGAAGAGACTCGTAATTGTTCTCATTTTTTACCCCTGATGGACTCCATTTTTGGCAATGAAAAAGGATTAAAACATTTAAACACATACCATATCACATGAAAAATAATTATGACGTCAGTGAAGACCTTCCATTAAACGGATTTTACCCTTGACATAAAGTAGTGTTGTGTTCAGTGTGCACCGCCACGGATTTTGGGCGAAACCACTTGACGGAATAGGAGAGGGTGAAGGTGTACAACATGAATAAAAAAGTGTACAGTAGGAAATTTTTGACGAACTACTTTGTCACTAATGTGTCCAAATTTTAGCTTCCTAAAATAAAAACATGCATGACATTATCACCCGACTATCACAATCACTGAAATCACATAACATAATGATTCGTGAAGCATTGTATCTTGTACCCAGATCATCCATTTCTGTCGTTAGGTAATATTAGAGCTGATCATGCCAATGGTCACGTTGATAGTTAGTATAATACACAGACAATGATGGTAACTATACTCTTAAATACTCCTTAGACCTCAGGAGTAACATGGTGGTGCTGTATTTGTAACTCCGTGTCAGTCTGTCCTTGTGGAATCATTCAAGCATCGTGATCGTGTACATGTTAGCTGACATATTCACTAACAACCTTGTTTAATTCTCTGTAACAACGTCTGCTTTTGTTTATTAATCCCTCTTCAAACTCTCTGTATACGTTTGTTAGTCTTTGAGGATTTGTAAGAAGCGTGGGAAGTGTTTGGTAGTGTAGTGTGGCAGACTAACATAACCATTCTGGGGAGAGCACTGCTGACATTCACTCGATACCCTTGTGATTTCATAAATGGTTCAACCTGCTTTTGTTCCAATACCTTGTTAAATATAATTGTTTTCAGCAGATGGGTGACGTTAAAGCTGGTAGATTACAACGAAATTGATGCCACAACAGAGATTTAAATATTTCACAAAGATAACAATATTGTTCACTTCACTCACTGGTAATAACTGTATTAGTTTAGACATCTACTGTTGAATCTATAATATTGTTTATTGTGTATTCTTTGTTACAGTTTCCACATAATTTGTAAGTGTAAATTATCGTGTTGCTCATTCTTGTTTGGTGGGTAGGTGAAACATCAAGTTGGATAAGCTGGTAAGCCAATCTTCCAGTGAGTGCTGAGGTTCACTATCATCGAAACATTAGCCCTCTAGATAGCGTCGGGGTGGTGAATAATTAGGTTAACACTTGGGGGTTAATCCTCAGGTGATCCTCATACATTCATATGCCTATACATATGCCTATATAGGGTATCCCTGCTCTCTGACCACCAATATCACCTGACTTAAATCCCCATTGAAAGCTTTGAACAAAAAATCCACTTTCACTTTTATCCTTATTGATTACAAACTTAACCTAGTCCTAACCTATATAACTTGTAATACGTCCCAACAATATCCAACTTGACATTCAGATTAAATATATCAAGGAATTACTCTCCATTAATAATTTTCCTAAGAGATTTATTTATATATATATCAGTAAAACTCTTAAACACAATCATCTACCCATAGAACTGTGTAACAATCACCGTCTATCAAGATGTCATTTAACTCCACATTCAGTACACAGGACACCTAAGTTTTTTCACATAGTAACAAACTCAGAATAGGTAAATAAATAGATCAACAGACCCATAGATCAACAGACCCATCGACAGGTAAATAAACGTGATGGTATTTGAAATTTTGTCATTTTCCTTCGATTATTTTTAAGCATGTTCTTACGTGGTGAAATCATCTAAATAACACATTGACATTATGCTATCTTTTACTTGACATTATTTGTGTTTATTCTGATCATTTATTATAAGATCAGCATATTCCTCACGTCTCAAGCCTTTTATGCGCATTTTTATCGGTCACGTTATTATTTTATGGTCTTTCAGTGACTTGGACATAATATTTGACTCACCAGCGGCTGAAACGCATTTTTACGAGTTATTCATCTGCACCATTAACCCTGTTAGGTTTTTCTTGGCATGGAGGCCAAATTTTTTGTCTTTCCTGAATTCTTCATGATCTACAGACAATATGGTAAAATATATATATATACATGGAACTATTTGCAAAACTCTCTGCTCCAGATATAAATTTTTCTAGTTTATAAAATGATAAATGAGCTTTTGCATTTTTGTATGTATTTATTGTACCTCAGGAACTAATGACAAACAAATGAAACACCTTATTGGTCTTTCAACATCGTAACTGTATTAAATAGGTCTCTTTTTCCTACAGGAAGTTTTGTAATAGCATTTATATTCTATTACAGATATTTTTCATCAAATAAATGCATCCAGTAACAGGATTCACGTCCATGTTTTCGCCCATAACAAAAGTAAATATTCCAAAACACACGGGGGTTAGCCAAAGCCACTACGTAGTTTTGCAGAAAAATTTTACAGAATCCAGCTAGATAACGCGAGGCTGTCAATAATATCTCATTTAGTTCATCCACGCAAACTTCATTATACTAATAATACCTCTGTAGCCAAGTATGTTGTAAAGACGAAAGAAGAGGTTTGTCTGTATCTAGCAAAAGTTTAACTCTAGTGTCCTTGTGGTGCAGTGGTTAACACTCCCAGCTCCTACTCGGAGTTCCTTGGCTAGAGGGATATATAGAGTGATAAGTAATTTGTCAGATGCAGTACTGAAGGAACCACAGCGATGTATGGAAGGAAGAAGTAGTAGAGCTGAATGGAAGAGTTTAATTCGAGTGGCCATGGATCGACATCTGGTCTAAGAGCCAACATAGTAAGAGTTCGAGATGACAAATACTCATGCTCCTACAATCAGTTTATGTCAAGGCGATGAAAAACAAACCTGGGTGTGTAGAGTTAGACACAGAGGGTGATATTGAACTCAATAAATTAAGGATTTTACCTATGCTTTGTAACTTTGTTTTTCATCTTGATCCTGGACGAAAGAGTTTTTCAAAACGTTAAATTTGTTAATTATCTTGAGTTTTTCCTATGTCATATTGACACTTCTGAATACTCTTTTTAGAAGTAGAATGAATTATATAACTCAAGAGTCAGTAGCGGTAGTTCGTCTTTAATTTTGTGATTGTCATTCTCACTGTGTTAGTCGTTCCCAGTTTGTGCATGTTATGGTTTTAATGTTGTCAACAACTATGTGCCTAAATATTTAATAGGTATACACTGTACAGTAAGGGAAATAGTTTCCGAATCCGTGTAACAGAGGCGTTTTATGATGTTATATCAAACGACAACGATATTAAAAAAGTTTAAAAAGTTGTCAGATTTTTGACCACACGATTTTTCTGGCGTTTTACCTTGTATATATTACTTTATATGCTGGGTTTACAACGAAACAAAAAACATTATTAACTTAAATTTTAACTTTTAAATAATCTATAAGCAACTGCAGAACGTTATAACGTTGGTATATTTTCTGTACACCAAGAAATCTTTGCTCATATGTACACGGGTTAATATGTAATAAATAAAAAAGAATATTTCAACACGGGAAATGTAATTTTAAGTTTTTCTTCTTCTTGGTAAAAGGCGGAACATTTCATGGAGGAGCTCCCGCAGTAATGGGGCTCTCCTCACTAAGGAACAGTTTTATGCTAATGAGAAAAATCTTGTAATTGAATACGTTGAAAGGACCCGCCAAGTCTCAGGGGATAGCAGCTTACTCGTACTACCCGCCACACAGTGTAGGTCGTCTACTAATGTACAGTGTTGCTGTGTCGTCTCTTGATGCTCTGTGCTTCTGTATAGTCTATTGCTGTGAAGTGTTTGTGTCGTCTGCTGCTGTTTTGTCTGCTTATTTTTAATGTTTGTGTTTCGTCTGCTGCTGGGTTTCTTATGCATGCTATTGTGTTTTCCTGCTGTTGTGTTGTGTATTGTTGTGTTGACCATTGTTATTTCGTCTGCTGCTCTGTTGTCTGCTGCTGTGTTTTGAGGTTTAGATTTATGGTGTCATCTGGTATTCTATTGTGTAGTTTAGTCTGCGTATTA